>NC_135234.1:44556141-44864241 GCF_051348905.1 Ranitomeya variabilis
CTTTTATATATATATTTATTTATAATGTTTGTGTCAATTGACCTTTAATAAAATCTATCAGTCTTTAAATACTGTGACGGTGCTTCCATTTGTGTTTTTCTCTTTTTCGGTATTTAGAAAGTATATTTGTAGACACAGCGCTCCAAAAAGAGAAATTTTACCCTTTTCACTCCATGTTCCAGCCAAACAAGTTACTCTGTTTGAATTGATGAGGGTAAACAACCCAAAACAGATGTCTACAAATGGAGTGCATGTGGTTTGGTTTATTATTTTAAGTCATGTGGCAAGTAAGGCCAGTTAAAAAGTCGATAATGACTTTTATCATTGCTGCTTCCAATTGGTGGCACTGGTTTTTCTATAGTATTGAATTTACCTCTACCTATGTATTTTACAAGGAAATCTGATTCACAGAGAAGTTATTCTCCAGAGAATTGTATGATCCTTTTTATGTTCTGGGGTCAAGAGAAACATAAGATGTAAAATAAAAAAACACATACACTCACCTTACCATTCACCGACACTTACGCTGTTCAATATCAACTGTACAGTCCATGCCTAGTTGCATTTTCTTATTACTGCTATGAGATCTCAATCTCCAGGCCTCTTCGCCTAGGTCGAGACTTTTGGCTTTTGACTTTTGATTTTCTGGTGGCCATTTTCACAAAGCCCACCACAGGGAAATTATTTGGGAAAGGGAACTTCACTTACCGGCGCCGACAACTTATTAGAGCCCAAGGCCTGCAGCATCGCCCCACTCCTGGCTCCGCCGTCCTTCTGAAGGAGCAACTCTGTCACCTGTGACCCTGCACCACTGCAGCAATCTGCCCTGTTAAGCTCATTACAGATGATAAGATGCACCACCATCTTCCTCTCAAATTTTGAGAAAGAAAAGTGCATCTTATAATACGAAAAATTCAGTAATTACAAAAAAATCTACATTTTGGAGAATGTATAATTTTGTAATATTTGAGTATAATTTAATTCCATTCAAATATATCACTCTCTTATGAAGCAACTTGTTCATTTAAAATCTCTTCAAAGGATTGCATTGCCTATAAGTCTCCCTATGTCAACATTGTGCTCACCATAAAGAGAAATTTTGACAGTTAAAACCTGTTTATCACCCAGATTCGCCGGTATCAGCGGTGCCAGTCTGTATATCAGCTGGACTCACCAGCACTTGCCGTGCCAGCCGTTCCAGTCCGCATCTGGCTGTGTCTGCCTGCATCAGCTGTTCTTTCCCTCAGTCCCTTGGGGGTCAGCTGCCATGCACCTGTGGTCTGGCTTGCAGTAGCACCTGGTGTTCATTGGGAGACAAGATTAACTGTTATGACCCCAATGGCGAGGGTCTCAGAGATATCAGCAAGTCTGCGAAGTACAAAAATCCAGCTCATAGGGCAGTGGTAACTGGGTTGACCATATATCTACTCCTAACGCCAACACTAGAAGTAGCCGGGGAACATGCCTACGTTGGTTGCTAGATGTCTCGCGCCAGCCGGAGGTCTAACTACCCCTAGAAGAGGAAAACATAGACCTCTCTTGCCTCCAGAGAATAGACCCCAAAAGCAGGATACAAGCCCCCCACAAATAATAACGGTGAGGTAAGAGGAAATGACAAACACAGAGATGAACTAGGTTTAGCAAAGAGAGGCCCACTTACTAATAGCAGAATGTAGTAAGATAACTTATATGGTCAACAAAAACCCTAAAAAATCCACACTGGAGATTCAAGAACCCCCGAACCGTCTAACGGCCCGGGGGGAGAACTCCAGCCTCCCTAGAGCTTCCAGCAAGGATAGGATACAGATTATGTACAAGCTGGACTAAAATGCAAACAAAAACAAATAGCAAAAAGCAAGAAAGAAGACTTAGCTTAATCAAGCAGGAACCAGGATCAGTAGACAAGAGCACTACAGATTAGCTCTGATATCAACGTTGCCAGGCATTGAACTGAAGGTCCAGGGAGCTTATATAGCAACACCCCTGACCTAACGACCCAGGTGAGCATACAAGGGATGATAGACATACCAGAGTAAAATCACTAGTAGCCACTAGAGGGAGCCAAAAGGTAAATTCACAACAGTACCCCCCCCTTAGTGAGGGGTCACCGAACCCTCACCAAGACCACCAGGGCGATCAGGATGAGCGGCGTGAAAGGCACGAACTAAATCGGCCGCATGCACATCAGAGGCGACCACCCAGGAATTATCTTCCTGACCATAGCCCTTCCACTTGACCAGGTACTGAAGCCTCCGCCTGGAGAGACGAGAATCTAAGATCTTCTCCACCACGTACTCCAACTCGCCCTCAACCAACACCGGAGCAGGAGGCTCAGCAGAAGGAACCACAGGCACAACGTACCGCCGCAACAAGGACCTATGAAATACGTTGTGAATGGCAAACGACACCGGAAGATCCAGGCGAAAGGATACAGGATTAAGGATCTCCAATATCTTGTAAGGACCAATGAATCGAGGCTTAAATTTGGGAGAGGAGACCTTCATAGGAACAAATCGAGAAGACAGCCATACCAAATCCCCAACACGAAGTCGGGGACCCACACCGCGGCGGCGGTTGGCAAAGCGCTGAGCCTTCTCCTGTGACAACTTCAAGTTGTCCACCACATGATTCCAGATCCGCTGCAACCTATCCACCACAGAATCCACTCCAGGACAGTCAGAAGACTCCACATGTCCCGAGGAAAAACGAGGATGGAAACCGGAGTTGCAGAAAAATGGCGAAACCAAGGTGGCAGAACTAGCCCGATTATTAAGGGCAAATTCAGCCAACGGCAAGAAGGTCACCCAATCATCCTGATCAGAAGAGACAAAACACCTCAAATACGCCTCCAGAGTCTGATTAGTTCGTTCCGTCTGTCCGTTAGTCTGTGGATGAAAAGCGGACGAAAACGACAAATCAATGCCCATCCGACCACAAAAGGATCGCCAGAACCTGGAAACAAACTGGGATCCTCTGTCCGACACAATATTCTCAGGAATGCCGTGCAAACGAACCACGTTCTGGAAGAACACAGGAACCAGATCAGAAGAGGAAGGCAGCTTAGGCAAAGGAACCAGATGGACCATCTTGGAGAAACGATCACATATCACCCAGATGACAGACATGCCCTTAGACACCGGAAGATCCGAAATGAAATCCATAGAGATGTGTGTCCAAGGTCTCTTCGGGACAGGCAAGGGCAAGAGCAACCCGCTGGCACGAGAACAGCAAGGTTTAGCTCGAGCACAAGTACCACAGGACTGCACAAATGACCGCACATCCCTTGACAAGGAAGGCCACCAAAAGGACCTGGCCACCAGATCTCTGGTGCCAAAAATTCCCGGGTGCCCTGCCAACACTGAGGAATGAACCTCGGAAATGACTCTGCTGGTCCATTTAGCAGGCACAAACAATCTGTCAGGTGGACAAGAGTCAGGCCTACCAGCCTGAAATCTCTGCAACACACGTCGCAGATCTGGAGAAATAGCTAACAAGATAACTCCTTCCTTAAGAATACCCTCAGGTTCAGCGACTCCAGGAGCATCAGGCACAAAGCTCCTAGACAGAGCATCGGCCTTCACATTCTTAGAACCTGGTAAATACGAGACCACAAAGTCAAAACGGGAGAAAAACAATGACCAACGGGCCTGTCTAGGATTCAGGCGCTTAGCAGACTCGAGATACATCAAATTCTTGTGATCAGTCAAGACCACCACACGATGCTTAGCACCCTCGAGCCAATGACGCCACTCCTCAAATGCCCACTTCATGGCCAACAACTCCCAATTGCCCACATCATAATTTCGCTCTGCCGGCGAAAACTTCCTAGAGAAAAAGGCACAAGGTCTCATAGTAGAGCAACCAGGGCCTCTCTGCGACAAAACGGCCCCTGCCCCAATCTCCGAAGCATCCACCTCAACCTGAAAGGGAAGTGAGACGTCAGGCTGGCACAAAACAGGCGCCGAAGTAAACCGGCGTTTCAACTCCTGGAAAGCCTCCACGGCAGCAGGAGCCCAGTTAGCTACATCAGAGCCTTTCTTGGTCATATCCGTCAGCGGTTTAACAACGCTAGAGAAATTTGCGATAAAACGACGGTAGAAGTTAGCAAAACCCAAGAACTTCTGAAGACTCTTAACTGACGAGGGTTGAGTCCAATCATGAATAGCTCGGACCTTGACTGGATCCATCTCCACAGCAGAAGGGGAAAAAATGAATCCCAAAAAGGGAACCTTCTGTACACCAAAGAGACACTTTGAGCCTTTTACAAACAAAGAATTTTCACGCAGAATCTCAAAAACCATCCTGACCTGCTCCACATGCGAGTCCCAATCATCAGAAAAAAACAGAATATCATCCAGATAAACAATCAAAAATCTATCCAGATACTTCCGGAAAATGTCATGCATGAAGGACTGAAAAACTGAAGGTGCATTAGAGAGCCCAAATGGCATCACCAAGTACTCAAAATGACCTTCGGGCGTATTGAATGCGGATTTCCATTCATCGCCCTGCCTAATGCGCACAAGGTTGTACGCACCACGAAGGTCTATCTTGGTGAACCACTTGGCACCTTTAATCCGGGCAAACAAATCTGACAACAGTGGCAAAGGATACTGAAATTTGACAGTGATCTTATTTAAAAGCCGATAGTCAATACAAGGCCTCAAAGATCCGTCCTTTTTGGCCACAAAAAAGAATCCCGCACCAAGAGGGGAAGAAGAAGGACGGATATGCCCCTTCTCAAGAGACTCCTTGATATATGAACGCATCGCGGTATGTTCAGGTACCGACAGATTAAACAGTCTCCCCTTAGGAAACTTACTGCCAGGAATCAAATCTATTGCACAGTCACATTCCCTATGAGGAGGCAGTGCACTGGACTTAGACTCGCTGAAGACATCCTGATAATCAGACAAATACGCCGGAACTTCCGAAGGCGTAGAAGAAGCAATAGACAAGGGCAGGGAATCTCCATGAATTCCATGGCAGCCCCAACTAGACACTGACATAGCCTTCCAGTCCAAGACTGGATTATGGGTCTGTAACCATGGCAAACCCAAAACAACCAAATCATGCATTTTATGCAGAACAAGAAAACGTATTACCTCCCGATGTTCGGGAGTCATGCACATGGTAACCTGTGTCCAAAACTGCGGTTTATTTTTTGCCAATGGCGTAGAATCAATACCCCTAAGAGGGATAGGATTTTCCAATGGCTCAAGAACAAATCCGCAGTGCTTGGCAAATGACAGATCCATAAGGCTCAGGGCAGCACCTGAGTCCACAAACGCCATGACAGGATACGATGACAGTGAGCAAATCAAAGTTACAGACAGAATAAATTTAGGTTGCAAATTACCAATGGCGACCGGACTAACAACCTTAGTAAGACGTTTAGAGCATGCTGAGATAACATGTGTAGAATCACCACAGTAGTAACACAAGCCATTCTGGCGTCTATGAATTTTCCGCTCATTTCTAGTCAAGATTTTATCACATTGCATTAAATCAGGTGCCTGTTCAGACAACACCATGAGGGAATTTGCGGTTTTGCGCTCCCGCAACCGCCGGTCGATTTGAATAGCCAGGGCCATAGAATCATTCAGACCTGTGGGAATGGGAAAACCCACCATCACATTCTTAATGGCTTCAGAAAGGCCATTCCTAAAATTTGCAGCCAATGCACACTCGTTCCAATGGGTCAGCACGGACCATTTCTGAAATTTTTGGCAATACACTTCAGCCTCGTCCTGGCCCTGAGACATCGCCAGCAAGGCTTTTTCTGCCTGAATCTCAAGATTGGGTTCCTCATAAAGCAAACCGAGCGCCAGAAAAAACGCATCAATGTCAGCCAATGCCGGATCTCCTGGCGCCAGCGAAAAAGCCCAATCCTGAGGGTCGCCCCGTAAAAAAGAAATAACAATTTTTACTTGCTGAGCGGAGTCTCCAGATGAACAGGGTCTCAGGGACAAAAACAATTTACAATTATTCCTGAAATTTCTAAATTTAAATCGGTCTCCGGAAAACGGTTCAGGAATCGGTATCTTAGGTTCTGACATAGGATTTCTGATAACATAATCTTGTATGCCCTGCACACGAGCAGCAAGCTGGTCCACACTTGTAATCAAGGTCTGGACATTCATGTCTGCAGCAAACACAAGCCACTCAAAGGTAAAGGGGAAAAGAAAAAAAAATGAGAGAGAGAAAAAAAAACTCAGAACTTTCTTTCTTATAATCCCGCTTCTGCAATGCATTTAACATTTAATACTGGCCTGGCAAACTGTTATGACCCCAATGGCGAGGGTCTCAGAGATATCAGCAAGTCTGCGAAGTACAAAAATCCAGCTCATAGGGCAGTGGTAACTGGGTTGACCATATATCTACTCCTAACGCCAACACTAGAAGTAGCCGGGGAACATGCCTACGTTGGTCGCTAGATGTCTCGCGCCAGCCGGAGGTCTAACTACCCCTAGAAGAGGAAAACATAGACCTCTCTTGCCTCCAGAGAATAGACCCCAAAATCAGGATACAAGCCCCCCACAAATAATAACGGTGAGGTAAGAGGAAATGACAAACACAGAGATGAACTAGGTTTAGCAAAGAGAGGCCCACTTACTAATAGCAGAATGTAGTAAGATAACTTATATGGTCAACAAAAACCCTAAAAAATCCACACTGGAGATTCAAGAACCCCCGAACCGTCTAACGGCCCGGGGGGAGAACTCCAGCCTCCCTAGAGCTTCCAGCAAGGATAGGATACAGATTATGTACAAGCTGGACAAAAATGCAAACAAAAACAAATAGCAAAAAGCAAGAAAGCAGACTTAGCTTAATCAAGCAGGAACCAGGATCAGTAGACAAGAGCACTACAGATTAGCTCTGATATCAACGTTGCCAGGCATTGAACTGAAGGTCCAGGGAGCTTATATAGCAACACCCCTGACCTAACGACCCAGGTGAGCATACAAGGGATGATAGACATACCCAGAGTAAAATCACTAGTAGCCACTAGAGGGAGCCAAAAGGTAAATTCATAACAATTAACCCCTCCATCAGGGGCTCTAGTGAAAATTCAGGTGCTCACCTAGTCACACTCCTCCAGGCTTTCCTCGGACCATAGCACATTGCTCCCGTTATAGGCAGCAAATGTTCTGTTTACAAAGAATGAAGTGCTTTTGAGAGCTATGAATTTTAGATAAGCTTAAAAATCATTTCACACAATGGATAAGTTTTGCTCATTCATTGAATGTCTGGCAGCCTATTTACACTGTGTGATTATCGAGACACAGATTGCATTTCACATGTACAAGGCATGTTGATTACAAATCTAATATATGCTTGGTGGTTACAGATGCAGGGGTAAAAATATGGTTACTCACAATAAACCAGCTTGCACAAAAGTTCATGGCCCGATGACTGTTTGCTTAGTACGTCTAGGATGCATTACAAGGAATGGTTCTTCCTCCTGCAGTCAAACTTCCACTGAGATAGTCACTTATACTCATACTTTTTCAGTCACTGTGGCACACATTGTTGGACAGACTAAGTGCAACACAAAGTGATAAGGGGAAGGGGGGTGCCCTAAGAAACAATAACAACAGCTAGGATATACGAAACAACGGTGACATTTAGCTTGAGTAGAATCAGAGAAAAACACCGGCACCCTATAAACTCCAAAGAGGACGCAAGTAGACTGCTACAGCTCCAAGCCTCACCAGGAAGTGCAAATAGAAAATATCACCTGCAACTTTCCAGCAACAAGCTGAAGGCTGAAACTGGGTCCTGGAGTAAGAAGACCCAGGAAGAAGTCTGCAAAGCAAACTGCTGAGACCCTCTGCAGCCAGATGCAGTGCAACCGTCTTCAGCCTCTGACACATCCGTGACAGTATCCCCCATTCTACGAGTGGTCTCCAGACACTCAAGACCTGGTTTCTCAAGATAAGAGGTGTGGAACGAATGAACTAGCCTGGGGGTGTTCACTTCTGATGCAGAAACCCACATCCTTGCCTCTGTACCATAACCCATCTAATGCACCAAGTATTATAAGGAACGATGTCGGAAGTGAGAATCTACAATCCTTGAAATTTGAAACTCTAGATTTCCATCAACCATTATTGGGGAAGGTGGTAGGGGTTCCACATATCTCTTCAGAAAATACCTGTGACAAACGTTGTAGACTTTGTCTAGGAACCAATGAATCTAAGGCCCAACTTCCAGGAAGGAACCCTCAACCTGAAATTCCTGGTAGACAACCACACAAACTCATTCCCATTCAGTTCCGGCCCTGGCATGCGTTTACTGACAGTCATATGTTTATACCTGTCTCCTCTGACCCTGTTAGGAACAGGTAGTGGTGAAACAGGACAAGATGGATGGGTATTAGGTACCTTGAAATGTGCGCAAACACTGCAGGAAGCCACTTGTTCAACCACATTCTGATGCAACCCAGACCACCAAATTCAACAAGAGAGAAGGTCAGCAGTTGCCATACAACCTGGGTGGCCAGCAAGTACAGGGTTATGAAATTCTCTAGTTACCTTGTGGTGCAATATAGATTGCACAAATAACATCCCCAAAGGGCAGGAGGCAGGGGCATCCCCCTGAGCCTCCAACACCTCACCCTCCAGGTCAGTGTACAAGGCCAAGATGCCCTCCTTCTGCAAAATTGGGGCAGTGTCCTCAAAGCTAGACAAAAATGCTGGTAAGGTCCCTGTAGATAAAGCAGAAGGGGAAATGTTTAGGCAGTTACCATGACAGTAATCGCCCCACTTTACAATCTCACTGGATTGCCAATCCTCAATTGGTTATGCTTCAGCAACCAGGGCGAACTTAGAACCATTGGAGTGTAGAGACCCTTCAGAACATAACAAGGGATTACTTCATAATGAAAAGACTCCACCTTTAGTCTTAGGTTATGGACAATTTGTGTCAGTGTTCTCTGTGCAAGTGGTGCTGAGTCGATGGTGCAAATAGGAATAGGTTTAGCAAAATTAGAGCAGACAAAATCATGAGTTGTAGCAAACTCATCATCCACCATACCGACTCCTGCTCCACTGTCTACAAACACAGATATTTTGCCAGACCGGCTCCCTTTGCATTCAGGACAAAATGAGACTTGTAGGTTGAAGACAAACACACCCCTTGATTATCAAGCTCAAGGCTCCCAATGGTTGATTGAGTCTCTTTTTGCTTTGGAATAGCAGGACATGCCCCAATAAAGTGTCCCTTCTTCCCACAAAAAAACATACACCCTTTTTCTTGCAAATGTCAGGGAAAACATGCGATGTGTTCATCCCCGGACCTTTCCTCCAATACCGGGATCTTGACCTGAAAAGAGGGCTCAGAAGCAGATGGTTTTACCCATCTGTCCCTCAGGCGTCTATCCACCCGAATAGCCAAGGACATGGCAGACTCCAGTGAGACAGGAGTTTCATACACTGCTAATGCGTCCTTTAATCTTTCAGTGAGACCCTGAAGGAATTGGCTTCTGAGAGCCAGGTCATTCCATTCGGTGTCAGTTGACCACCTACAGAATTCAGAGCTATACATTTCTACCAAATGGTTTCCCTGCAGAATGTGACGCAGCCCGGATTCAGCCAAGGAAATACGGTCAGGATCATCATAGATAAGGGCTATGGCCCCGAGGAACTCTGCCACAGACTACAGAATCCTGTGGTAGAGAAAATGCCCCGGACTGAGGTTCCCCCTGCTACAGTGAAATAACAATTCCTTCCCCTTGCTCCTCATCTCCAGAGGAGTAAGGGTGAAACTTAAAGTATAATTTGCATGCCACTTTAAACACAAAAAATGTGTCCCTAACCCCAGAAAACCTGTGCGGGAGGGCAATTTTGGGTTCAAGCTGGACCAGCCTACTTGCAGAATCCTCCACAATAGGAGCCTGCAGCCCCTGCCGTTGCTGCTGAACCTCAGAAGGAAGGTCAGTCTCCACAGTGACAACCTGTGCAGCTGTTCTGCCAGCACAGCAACAAGATCCATGAACCCAGCAAAAAAAACAACCCACACAGAAAACACACACAAAAAAACATGTATCAGGTTTCTTTTCCCTTTTACAATCGTGAATAGAGAAAAAGTCACGCACAGTGTAGGAGAGACTAAGTGCAACACAAAGGGATAAGGGGAAGGAGGAGCCCAACACTAGTGAAGCGAGGAGTGGAGAACCCTAATCAGATCTAATGTCACCCTATTTGCGCTAAGAGACACTAAACTGGTTCCGCAACTATCACTGAGCAGGATACCTAATCTCTGCTAGATCCTAGCGGTAAGCCCTGCTTAGGGAAGGATGGGGTGAACGCTGGTTGAACCCCACTAATACAAAAGACAGCTATGATAAATGAAACAAGGGAGACATTTAGCTTGAGTAGACTCAGAGAGAAACACCAACGCCCTCCAAACTCCAAAGAGGACGCTAGCAGACTGCTACAGCTCCAAGCCTCAACAGGGAAGTGCAAATAAAAAATATCACCTGCAACTTTCCAGCAACAAGTTGGAAGTTATGAACACCCTTGTCCAGATGTTTCAACTAGAGCTGGGGAAAGATTGCCACTGGGTCCTAGAGTCAGAAGGCCCAGGAAGAAGACTGCAAGGCAAGCTGCTGATGCCCTCTGCAGCCAGATGCAGTGCAATGGTCTGCAGCCTCTGACACATCCGTGTCCAGTCACTTGTGTTGCTCACCTGAAGTTGCCTACATCTTTCTAGCAGTAACAAAGAAATCACACCGTCTTCTACAACAACCTATGCCTTGCTCTGCTCACTGCTTTCATTCTCTATTTCTGACCTGACTCCTACCTGAAGACATGTGGCCTCTCTTTCTCTGGTTTTCTCAGCTGTGACTTCCTTCTCTTTTTCTATCAGACATTTTACCTAATAATGACATAAAGATTTCTACATCTACAAGGAGTCTGTATGTTTTCCCCATGTTTTTGTGGGTTTCCTGCGAGTTCTCCGGTTTCCTCCCACAATCCAAATACAGACTTATAAATTTACCTTTTGAGTGCAGGGTGGGAAAAGTGATGATAGTGTCTGCAAAGCATTGTGTACTATGATGGTACTACAGTAAAGAAGCAAAACCTAATAAATAAATAAGGACCAACATTCAACAGCCATATTGGTTGTTCATCACCAGACCAGACCAGAGCACTATGGTCCTCCTACACTTCGTGGAATCCATGGCACCTTTTCTCATTAGCAGGCCCTGTGCATCATCCTGAAATATAAAAATGACATGGGGCCTACTAAACAAAAGAGGCACCAAGGATGCTCTAATTAGTAAGAGATTTGCAAGGCTCTGGTCCTATGGCCATGGGCTTTCAACATGGCCACTGGACTAGGGTCCTATGAATCTTTTTACTTAAAGGGAACCTGTCACCTGAATTTGGCGGGACCAGTTTTGGGTCATATGGGCGGAGTTTTCGGGTGTTTGATTCAACCTTTCCTTACCCGCTGGCTTCATGCTGGCCGCAATATTGGATTGAAGTTCATTCTCTGTCCTCCGGAGTTCACGCCTGCGCAGGCAATATTGCCTTGCGCCGGCGTGTAATATTGCGGCCAGCATGCAGCCAGTGGCTAAGGAAAGGGTGAATCAAAGACCCGAAAACCCCACCCATATGACCCAAAACTGGTCCTGCCAAATTCAGGTGACAGGTTCCCTTTAATTCTAACACCAACCAGTTCCTTTTTATATCCTTCATCCAGTAATCGAGCAATGCGAAACTCAAGAATCCTTATGAGCCACATAATGACCTTTGACTTTGGATAGCCACTGTGACACTGATCCACACAGTAACAGTGCAACATACACAGAAGTAATAAGAAATATCATAATTTTAAATGGTATACAACCTCAGGAGCAGATACATCATTGGTGCAACCTGTGCAGCTGCACATGGGCCTTAGAGGTAAGAGGACCACACCCACCTTTAAAGTTGGTGGACTTGTGCATGATGATGAACTGTTGGACTGCAAAGGGCCCATAATCGGTTCTTACTCAGGGTCTCTTCTGTCTGTGTCCACCAGTATACAGGGTTAACATAAATAAATGTTCTGGACACCAATTGTATGCAGCATGAGATGCTATACGCAAGTATTATCGAAGGCACATGATTTCTATGACAAAACCAGAATTGAATACTGTCAGATTTTTTTGCAAAAGTACATTGCTGGCCTATGAAGTTTCCCTGCATATTAAACCTTAGGTTTGGTACTGTTTTCTTGTCTTACGTTCAGGCTAGGCGTTTGATATAACCAACCATGATAGATCTGTTGGTGTTCATTTCCTTTAATCTAAAAAAAAAATAACACACAGGAAAGCAGAGAAAATCAAAGTAACTTTTACATTTATGAGTGATATGTAAAATGTTGGTTTCCAGCAAATATTCCCAGCGTGTGATAGTTCTTATCACGCTGTCTCTCCACAGACTCTAAAAAATGGAGAGGGAAAAATTGACAGCAATCTTTTACGTAAACAAGGAAATAAAATATGAAAGTCCTTAGTGGATTGTTCTGTCTTTAAAAAAAATAACATACAAATGTTCACTAAAATAAGAGTTGGTAAAATACTGTGAGGATTGTGTGAGGCAAAGAAGCTGTACAATCCCCAAATGGAACCCAGTTATGATTGACAGCCACCCTCTAGCACTAAAGTACTGGAAATGGAGAAAGAATGAAAATTAAAGGGTTAATTATTCAACTTTTTTTAATATTGTAAAATAGCAAAAGCATCACCACTCACCTATTGTCTCCAGCGTGCCGGGTCAAGTATATATGCTGTATTGATATCACATGACTGCTGCAGCAAATTAGTGACTTCTAAAGTGATTACAGTAGTAGGACACGTGACAACTATGGCCACTGATTGGCTACAGTGGTCACATGTGTGCAACATGTACACAAACACAGGCTGCACTGAAATAAGGTTATAGTTGGAATACTTTAGGAGGTAGCAGCTGAACAGTGACAATTTTGTTACAATATTGGCAGCTAGTTTTCTTATTTCTAGATCTACGACAACCTCTTTAATATCCAAAACAGCTAATAATGTCACTTATACTGACGACAATCTTTTTTACTAGAATTTCTACTGGCTAAAAGATTGTTTAGAAATATATATCTGTGGATTGGACCAAAACATTACATACTTAACCCTCCGTCACATACAATATTCGGACTAACGAGTTCACATACAATGTGCCTGTCAGGCGCCTGCTGGAAAAATACCTATAATATCTAATGTTTGCAATTTCAGTGCTCTAAAAGTGATCAGTGACCTTCATAGGGATGTAATAAAAGAGACTACACATAATCAGTTGCAAAAAAAAACATTTACTTAACATAAAACTAATAACTATGAAATACAAACTTTTCAAAACTCCCGCCAAATAGTCCCCAGTTCGACTCTCTCAAAAAAATGTACAAAGAAAATTTTTGAACACAAACTTAATTTTAAAGGTACCTTAAGTCCTATTAAAAACATATTCAATCAGAAGTAGATGCTGAGGTTTCCCCAGAAAAGTCACACTTGCAGAGCAAATAGCAAGAATTACACACCATTTTTGCATGTGTCAGGCAAATTGCTTTATGACATTTGAGACATTCATAATTTGAAAGCCTTCTGGTTCCGCTTTCCGTTTGGCAGGTGGTGCATCTCCTTCTTTTGTGAGGTGGTGCAGATGGTGACTTTTCACCATCATCTTCTGGGCGGAACCTTTTGAGCTGAACTTGAAGGCGAGAGGGGATACCGATTGTTTTCACGCTTCTCCTGCGTAGCTCTCCAAGTACTAGTTCATGGGCCAATTTTTTCAGATACAATCGTCTACGGAGTGGTTCAAGCTTGTTTTCAAGATAAATCACTTGTGAATTTATACCACCCAAATTCAACATAGCAAAAAATATGACCATTGGCCAGCGTTTGATGTTTCTGCTGACGTTGAAAGTGGAGCACATCTGATCTGCTGTATCCACACCCCCTTTGGTGGCATTGTAAAATGTAATTATCTCCGGTTTTTTTTCTGCCCCAGTCCCAGGATCGATGGCAGCATCATCATGAAGTGTTGATAGAAGAAGTACGATTTTTTTGGCATGTGGTACATAGGAAACTAAAGCCTTTCCATTATGGAATGCAAACATACTGCTGTACTGTTGTCTCTCTTTCACACTTACAAACTGTGGCGGCAATTCCCTTTTGTTTTTTCTTACAGTTCCCACATATGACAGCTTCTGAATTTTCAGATAATCAATCAGATCACAACTTGTAAACCAATTGTCAGCTGTAATATTGCGACCCGATCCAAATAAGGGTTCAGCCAGTCTTTTTACAACATCAATGGGTTTGTTGCTCACACAGTAAGGACCTTCTGGTTGTTTTCCTGCATAAACTTCCAGGTTGTAAGTGTAGGTCTTACTGGCATCAACAAGGGCATACATTTTTATTCCATATTTGTTTGGCTTTGATGGAATATATTGAAGAAAGGCACATCTACCACGAAAACCAGGGAGCATTTCGTCAATAGTGAGATTCTCTCCAGGGTAATAACTTTGTTTACAGTTTACAACAAATCTTTGAAATATATCACGAATTGGAGCAAGTCGGTCATGTGTTTTGCGTTCGGTTCGGGTAGTTCTGTCGTCAAACCGAAGGCAACGAATTAGAATCTTGAATCTGTTTATGGACATAACAAGGCTAAATTTTTCAACTCCATTTCCATCTTTACCCCAAAGTTCCTCCAAACTTTGTCTATTTGCCCTATAAGCTCCTGCAAGGTACAGTAATCCAAAAAAAGCACGCAGTTCTATTTCATCTGTGGGCTTGATGGTTCTGTTGCAGATGTACTTGTCCTTTATAATGTCTATATATTGGTTGGTATATGTGACAATAGAGTCCAGAATGTCATCTGTAAATATACTGTTCCAGCATTCAACTGCAGTTTTTGCATTACGTGCAGTTCCTATTACTGCAGGAAGGTGAGTAATAATGTTTAAAGGTTCCTTACGTTTTTTCTGGAATGGCTTCTTGTTCCATTTAGTATTTTTATCTTTTCCAATATAATATGATCCAACTTCTTCATCCTCACCACTGTCACCATCTTGCTCTGTTTCAGAATCCAGGACATATTCTTCCACCTCATCATGAGAATCAATCTCACTTTCCTCTCCTAAATCCTCATTCAGTGTGAGGTCTCTATCATCTAACAGCATGTTTGTTACTTCCTCAACATCAAGTTGTTTGGATAAATTGTACATTTTCCTCTCCATTTCAGCAGATAATCTGAAGCAAGAGAAGGAATATGTTAGGGAACTACTGTATATGCCTGAGCAGCACACTTTCTTTTATAAAATCTCCCTTATTTCTATGAAATATCCTCACATTTTGTGCTATACATTCATAAAACAAGCTAAATAAACTATTGTGATGAATTAAAACATAAAATATCAACCTTACTGAATGTGACGTATTCACATACAATGAGCCTGAGAGACCTGTGCAGCTATATCCTCTGTTGTGATTTTGCTTTTTGCTCCCTCTAGTGGTCATTAGTGATTTGACTCTGGAGCGTTTGTCTTTTTCTATATCCTCACCTGGGCCGTTAGTTCAGGGGCGTTGCTATATAAGCTCCCTGGACCTTCAGTTCAATGCCTGGCATCGTTGAAATCAGAGCTAATCTGTTGTGCTCTTGTCCTCTGATCCTGGTTCCTGTTTTCCAAGCTAAGTCTGCTTCGTTGCTTTTTGCTTTTGTTTTGTTTGGTATTTTTGTCCAGCTTGTTCCTATCTGTATCCTGACCTTTGCTGGAAGCTCTAGGGGGCTGGTGTTCTCCCCCCGGACCGTTAGACGGTTCGGGGGTTCTTGAATCTCCAGCGTGGATTTTTATAGGGTTTTTGTTGACCAGATAAGTTATCTTGCTATATTCTGCTATTAGTAAGCTGGCCTCTCTTTGCTTAACCTAGTTCATTTCTGTGTTTGTCATTTCCTCTTACCTCACCGTTATTATTTGTGGGGGGCTTGTATCTTGCTTTGGGGTCCCTTTCTCTGGAGGCAAGAGAGGTCTTTGTTTTCTTCTCCTAGGGGTAGTTAGATTCTCCGGCTGGCGCGTGTCATCTAGCGATCACCGTAGGCATGATCCCCGGCTACTTCTAGTGTTGGCGTTAGGAGTAGCTATTTGGTCAACCCAGTTACCACAGCCCTATGAGCTGGATTTTTGTATCTTGCAGACTTACACGTTCCTCTGAGACCCTGTCCACTGGGGTCATAACAGTATGCCAGGCCAGTATTAAATGTTTAATGCATTGCAGAAGTGGGATTATAAGAAAGAAAATTTTGAGTTTTTTTTTTCCCTCTCTCATTTTTTTTTTTCTTTTCCCCTTTACCTCAGAGTGGCTTAAGCTTGCTGCAGACATGAATGTCCAGACCTTGATTACAAGTGTGGACCAGCTTGCCGCTCGTGTGCAGGGTATACAAGATTATGTTAACAGAAATCCTAGGTCTGAACCCAAGATTCCTATTCCTGAACTGTTTTCAGGAGACCGATTTAAGTTTAGGAATTTCAGGAATAATTGTAAATTATTTTTGTCCCTGAAACCTTGTTCGTCTGGAGACTCTGCTCAACAAGTAAAAATTGTTATTTCATTCTTACGGGGTGACCCTCAGGATTGGGCTTTTTCGTTGGCGCCAGGAGATCCGGCATTGGCTGATATTGATGCGTTTTTTCTGGCGCTCGGTTTACTTTATGAGGAACCCAATCTTGAGATTCAGGCAGAGAAAGCCTTGCTGGCTATGTCTCAGGGCCAGGACGAGGCTGAGGTGTATTGCCAAAAATTTCGGAAATGGTCCGTGCTGACACATTGGAACGAGTGTGCACTGGCCGCTAATTTTAGAAATGGCCTTTCTGAGGCCATTAAGAATGTTATGGTGGGTTTTCCCATTCCCACAGGTCTGAATGATACCATGTCCCTGGCTATTCAAATTGACCGGCGGTTGCGGGAGCGCAAAACCGCAAATTCCCTCATGTTGTTGTCTGAACAGACACCTGATGTGATGCAATGTGATAGAAAAACCGCAAATTCCCTCATGGTGTTGTCTGAACGGACACCTGATTTGATGCAATGTGATAGAATCCTGACTAGAAATGAGAGGAAAATTCATAGACGCCGGAATGGCTTGTGCTACTACTGTGGTGATTCTACACATGTTATCTCAGCATGCTCTAAACGTATATCTAAGGTTGTTAGTCCTGTCACCGTTGGTAATTTGCATCCTAAGTTTATTCTGTCTGTAACTTTGATTTGCTCACTGTCATCTTATCCTGTCATGGCGTTTGTAGATTCAGGTGCTGCCCTGAGTCTTATGGATCTCTCATTTGCTAAGCGCTGTGGTTTTATTCTTGAACCATTAGAAAATCCTATCCCTCTTAGGGGTATTGATGCTACGCCATTGGCAGAAAATAAGCCGCAGTATTGGACAGAGGTTACCATGTGCATGACTCCTGAACACCGCGAGGTGATACGTTTTCTCGTTCTACATAAAATGCATGATTTGGTTGTTTTGGGGCTGCCATGGTTACAGACCCATAATCCAGTCCTTGACTGGAAGGCTATGTCAGTGTCTAGTTGGGGCTGTCGTGGTATTCATGAGGATTCCCTGCCTGTGTCTATTGCTTCTTCTACGCCTTCGGAAGTTCCGGAGTACTTGTCTGATTATCAGGATGTCCTTAGCGAGTCCAGGTCCAGTGCATTGCCTCCTCATAGGGACTGTGACTGTGCAATAGATTTGATTCCAGGCAGTAAGTTTCCTAAGGGAAGACTGTTTAATCTGTCGATACCTGAACATACCGCTATGCGTTCATATATCAAGGAGTCTCTGGAGAAAGGACACATCCGTCCGTCTTCTTCCCCTCTTGGTGCGGGATTCTTTTTTGTGGCTAAAAAGGACGGATCTTTGAGGCCTTGTATTGACTATCGGCTTTTAAATAAGATCACTGTCAAATTTCAGTATCCTTTGCCGCTGTTGTCTGACTTGTTTGCCCGGATTAAAGGTGCCAAGTGGTTTACCAAGATAGACCTTCGTGGTGCGTACAACCTTGTGCGCATTAAGCAAGGGGATGAATGGAAAACCGCATTCAATACGCCCGAAGGTCATTTTGAGTACTTGGTGATGCCTTTTGGGCTCTCTAATGCCCCTTCAGTTTTTCAGTCCTTTATGCATGACATTTTCCGGAACTATCTGGATAAATTTCTGATCGTTTATCTGGATGATATTCTGTTTTTTTCTGATAATTGGGACTCGCATGTGGAGCAGGTCAGGATGGTCTTTAAAATTTTGCGTGAAAATTCTTTGTTTGTCAAGGGCTCAAAGTGTCTTTTTGGTGTACAGAAGGTTCCCTTTTTGGGGTTCATTTTTTCCCCTTCTGCTGTGGAGATGGACCCAGTCAAGGTCCGAGCTATTCTTGATTGGACTCAGCCCTCGTCAGTTAAGAGTCTTCAGAAGTTCTTGGGTTTCGCTAACTTCTACCGTCGTTTTATCGCTAACTTTTCTAGCATTGTGAAACCTTTGACGGATATGACCAAGAAGGGCTCCGATGTGGTTAATTGGGCTCCTGCTGCCGTGGAGGCTTTCCAGGAGTTGAAACGTTGGTTTACTTCGGCGCCTGTTTTGTGCCAGCCTGATGTCTCGCTTCCCTTTCAAGTTGAGGTGGATGCTTCAGAGATTGGAGCAGGGGCCGTTTTGTAGCAGAGAGGCCCTGGTTGCTCTGTTATGAGACCTTGCGCCTTTTTCTCTAGGAAGTTTTCGCCTGCGGAGCGAAATTATGATGTGGGCAATCGGGAGTTGTTGGCCATGAAATGGGCATTTGAGGAGTGGCGTCATTGGCTCGAGGGTGCTAAGCCTCATGTGGTGGTCTTGACTGATCACAAAAATCTGATGTATCTCGAGTCTGCTAAACGCCTGAATCCTAGACAGGCCCGCTGGTCATTGTTTTTCTCCCGTTTTGACTTTGTTGTCTCGTATTTACCAGGTTCAAAGAATGTGAAGGCCGATGCTCTTTCCAGGAGCTTTGTGCCTGATGCTCCTGGAGTCGCTGAACCTGTTGGTATTCTTAAGGATGGTATTATCTTGTCAGCTATTTCTCCAGATCTGCGACGTGTTTTGCAGAGATTTCAGGCTGATAGGCCTGATTCTTGTCCACCTGACAGACTGTTTGTGCCTGATAAGTGGACCAGCAGAGTCATTTCCGAGGTTCATTCCTCGGTGTTGGCAGGTCACCCAGGAATTTTTGGCACCAGAGATCTGGTGGCCAGATCCTTTTGGTGGCCTTCCTTGTCTAGGGATGTGCGGTCATTTGTACAGTCCTGTGGGACTTGTGCTCGAGCTAAGCCTTGCTGTTCTCGTGCCAGCGGGTTGCTCTTGCCCTTGCCTGTCCCTAAGAGACCTTGGACACATATCTCCATGGATTTCATTTCTGATCTTCCGGTGTCTCAGGGCATGTCTGTTATCTGGGTGATATGTGATCGCTTCTCCAAGATGGTCCATTTGGTTCCTTTGCCTAAGCTGCCTTCCTCTTCCGATCTGGTTCCTGTGTTTTTCCAGAACGTGGTTCGTTTGCACGGCATCCCTGAGAATATTGTGTCAGACAGAGGATCCCAGTTCGTTTCCAGATTCTGGCGATCCTTTTGTAGTAGGATGGGCATTGACTTGTCGTTTTCGTCTGCTTTCCATCCTCAGACTAATGGACAGACGGAGCGAACTAATCAGACTTTGGAGGCTTATTTGAGGTGTTTTGTCTCTGCTGATCAGGACGATTGGGTGACCTTCTTGCCGTTAGCTGAGTTTGCCCTTAATAATCGGGCTAGTTCCGCCACCTTGCTTTCGCCGTTTTTCTGCAACTCTGGTTTCCACCCTCGTTTTTCTTCGGGTCATGTGGAACCTTCTGACTGCCCTGGGGTGGATTCTGTGGTGGATAGGTTGCAGCGGATCTGGAATCTTGTGGTGGACAACTTGAAGTTGTCACAGGAGAGGGCTCAGCGCTTTGCCAACCGCCGCCGCGGTGTGGGTCCCCGACTACGTGTTGGGGATTTGGTGTGGCTTTCTTCCCACTTTGTTCCTATGAAGGTTTCCTCTCCCAAATTTAAACCTCGTTTTATTGGTCCTTACAAGATATTGGAAATTCTTAATCCTGTATCCTTTCGCCTGGATCTTCCTGTGTCGTTTGCTATCCACAACGTGTTTCATAGGTCCTTGTTGCGGCGGTACGTTGTGCCTGTGGTTCCTTCTGCTGAGCCTCCTGCTCCGGTGTTGGTTGAGGGCGAGTTGGAGTACGTGGTTGAGAAGATCTTGGATTCTCGTCTCTCCAGGCGGAGGCTTCAGTACCTGGTCAAGTGGAAGGGCTATGGTCAGGAAGATAATTCCTGGGTGGTCGCCTCTGATGTTCATGCGGCCGATTTAGTTTGTGCCTTTCACGCCGCTCATCCTGATCGCCCTGGTGGTCGTGGTGAGGGTTCGGTGACCCCTCACTAAGGGGGGGTACTGTTGTGATTTTGCTTTTTGCTCCCTCTAGTGGTCATTAGTGATTTGACTCTGGAGCGTTTGTCTTTTTCTATATCCTCACCTGGGCCGTTAGTTCAGGGGCGTTGCTATATAAGCTCCCTAGACCTTCAGTTCAATGCCTGGCATCGTTGAAATCAGAGCTAATCTGTTGTGCTCTTGTCCTCTGATCCTGGTTCCTGTTTTCCAAGCTAAGTCTGCTTCGTTGCTTTTTGCTTTTGTTTTGTTTGGTATTTTTGTCCAGCTTGTTCCTATCTGTATCCTGACCTTTGCTGGAAGCTCTAGGGGGCTGGTGTTCTCCCCCCGGACCGTTAGACGGTTCGGGGGTTCTTGAATCTCCAGCGTGGATTTTTATAGGGTTTTTGTTGACCAGATAAGTTATCTTGCTATATTCTGCTATTAGTAAGCTGGCCTCTCTTTGCTTAACCTAGTTCATTTCTGTGTTTGTCATTTCATCTTACCTCACCGTTATTATTTGTGGGGGGCTTGTATCTTGCTTTGGGGTCCCTTTCTCTGGAGGCAAGAGAGGTCTTTGTTTTCTTCTCCTAGGGGTAGTTAGATTCTCCGGCTGGCGCGTGTCATCTAGCGATCACCGTAGGCATGATCCCCAGCTACTTCTAGTGTTGGCGTTAGGAGTAGCTATTTGGTCAACCCAGTTACCACAGCCCTATGAGCTGGATTTTTGTATCTTGCAGACTTACACGTTCCTCTGAGACCCTGTCCACTGGGGTCATAACAATCCTCTCCCCTGAAGCTCTGAAATCCAACTGTGATATCAGGTTTCACAGACCTTCAAGAGACAGGAGACTACCTGGAGGGAGGGGCTTTCCTCACAATCTGGTGAGGAAGGAGAAATGAAAGTAAAAGAGAAGCGCCTGTCAGATCAGTTGTATGTGACGGAGGGTTAAATGCAACTGGTCGCCATTTTTTCCGCTGATAAACTATGCCCATCACCTTTAAGATCATAAGAATGGGGTTCCTGCAGCCCTTTTACAGTATATCCTCAGAAGTGCCCCTGCATACAATGCAGGAAATAAGTATTCGATCCCTTGCTGATTTTGTAAGTTTGCCCACAGACACAGACATGAACAGTCTATAATTTTCATACCATGGGAGAGAAGCAGGACGAAAGCTGTATGACCTCGGGTTAATGAAGCTGCACACACACCAGAGATTACGGGTGCCACTTCCAAAGAAAAAGAATCTGTATGTCCATAGAAGAGAAAGCGGATTGGCACATACCGTCCCGTGCAACAAAATCCTTTATTGTGGCATCATCATCCCAACAGCAGGCAGATAAAACAGTGGCACATTTACAGACGACGATCGTTTCACGCTTACATGACCTGTTGAAGCGCAATGTAAGCGTGAAACGATCATCGTCTGTATTTGCTCCACTGTTTTATCTGCCTGCTGTTGGTATGATGATGCCACAATAAAGGATTTTGTTGCACGGGACGGTACGTGCCAATTCGCTTTCTCTTCTATGAACATACACAGTCTATAATTTTAAGGGTAGGTTAATTTTAACATTGAGAGATAGAATATCAAAAATAAAATCCAGAAAATCACATTGTATAAATTATGTAAATGTATTTGCATTTTGCAGTGAGAAATAAGTATGTGAACCCTCTGGCACACAAGACTTAATACTTGGTGGCAAAACCCTTGTTGGCAAGCACGGCAGTCAGATGTTTTTTGTAGTTGATTATGAGGTTTGCGCACATGTCAGGGCTGCAAGAGCGCTATGGAGATTCAAAAGAGATCTGTGCATTTCGGAGCAGGTCCAGATCGTTCCTCAGGTACATACCTTTTTATATGGATTAACTGAAGAAGATTGAGGTGAGTTGTTTTCCTTTTAATAGAATTGCCTTTGCAGATGTTTCTGTAATTTTTTCCTTTAGAAATTGGATATTTACTTTTTCTCAGAATACAGTGTATGCATAACAATCTAAACAGACGGCAAGATCAAGTAAAACCTTAGGTGTGACGATAAGAAAGACCTCTCATCACATGAAGCTAAACTAATTCAGAAGAATTCACAGTGGAGCAGATTTTATTAATTTGCCTATTTTTGCTTTTGATACAGTAAAGTATAAAACACATTAATGGTGAATGATATGTTGTTGTACGTTCATTACAAACTGAACTGACATTAGGGAAGTGGAGACTGTGACATTTTCTCACAGGATCTTACCTGCCTTTTCACATTTCGTAGATTCCTTGACAGCTGTTTGTCAGTCAATGTAACCATTTGGCATGTTTAAGAGCTTACAATGCAGGCACAATTCAAAGCCCTTTCCTTATGAACATATACAAATATATCAGTTAAAAATTTTAAAAAAATATTTTTGATTGAAAAATGAAATAAAAAATGTAAATTTGCATGACATAGAAAGTTTTTCTCAAGATATAGTGCACATTAAGACTAGAGACTCACAAGTCATGACAAAATTACTGTATTTCAGCGACTTGTTCTGCAGCTTTGATGTTCCTCCATGTCCCATCTAAAGTAAAGACAATACACACAGTCAATATAGCTTAGTAAATATATTATTATTATTATTATTATTATTATTATTATTATTTACTAGCTGAAGAGCCCGGCGTTGCCTCGGCATAGTAAATATCTGTGGTTAGTTATAGCACCTCACTTCTCTTATTTTCCCATCACACCTCTCATCTTTCATTTTCCCCCTCACATCTTTCATTTTCTCCCTCACTCCTCTCATTCCCCCGTAACACCTCCTCTCATTCCCCCTAACACTTGTCATTTCGACCTCACATCTGTCATGTTCTGATCACTCCACTATTTTCCCTCACTCCTCTCATTTTGCACTCACACCTTTTCATTTTCACCTCACACCTCTCATTTTCACCTCACACCTCTCATTTTCCCCTCAGTATATACATGTTTGTCATCACCCTTATATATAATATACACCTGTATGTCATCTCCTGTATATAGTATATACCTGTATGTCATCTCCCCTTTATATAGTATATACCTGTATGTCATATCCCCTGTAAATAGTATATACCTGCTGTATGTCATCTCCTCCTGTATATTGTATATACCTATGTGTCATCTCCTCCTGTATATAATATATACCTGTATGTCATCACTTCTGTATATAGTATATACCTGTATGTCATTTCCTCCTATATATAATATATACATGTATACATACATAGTTATTAAGGTTGAAGGAAGACTGTAAGTCTTCAACCCATAGTAGTTCAACCCATAGCCTAACCTAACATGCCCTAACATGTTGATCCAGGGGAAGGCAAAAAAACCCCATGTGGCAAAGAGTAACTCCACCATGGGGAAAAAAATTCCTTCCCGACTCCACATACGGCAATCAGACGAGTTCCCTGGATCAACGCCTTATCAAGGAATCTAGTGTATATACCCTGTAACATTATACTTTTCCAGAAAGGTATCCAGTCCCCTCTTAAATTTAATTAATGAATCACTCATTACAACATCATACGGCAGAGAGTTCCATAGTCTCACTGCTCTTACAGTAAAGAATCCGCGTCTGTTATTATGCTTAAACCTTCTTTCCTCCAGACGTAGAGGATGCCCCCTTGTCCCTGTCTCAGGTCTATGATTAAAAAGATCACCAGAAAGGTCTTTGTACTGTCCCCTCATATATTTATACATTAAAATAAGATCACCCCTTAGTCTTCGTTTTTCCAAACTAAATAGCCCCAAGTGTAATAACCTATCTTGGTATTGCAGACCCCCCAGTCCTCTAATAACCTTGGTCGCTCTTCTCTGCACCCGCTCCAGTTCAGCTATGTCTTTCTTATACACCGGAGACCAGAACTGTGCACTGTGTATGTATGTCATCTCCTGTATATTGTATATATATGTATGTCATCTCCCCTGTATATAGTATATACCTGCTGTATGTCATCTCCTCCTCGATATACCTATGTATCATCTCCTCTTTTATATAGTATATACCTGTATGTCATCTCCTCCCGTATATAGTATATACCTGTATGTCATCTCCTCCTATATATACTATATACCTGCATGTCATCTCCTCCTGTATATAATATATACCTGTAAGTCATCTCCTCCTGTATATAGTATATACCTGTGTGTCATCTCCTCCTGTATATAGTATATACCTGTGTGTCATCTCCTCCTGTATATAGTATATACCTGTGTGTCATCTGCTTCTGTATATAGTATATATGTGTGTGTCATCTCCCCTGTATATAGTATATACCTGTGTGTCATTTCCTCCTGTATATAGTATATACCTGTGTGTCATCTCCTCCTGTATATAGTATATACCTGTGTGTCATCTCCCCTGTATATAGTATGTACCTGTATGTCATCTCCTCCTGTATTAGACCTCGTTCACACGTTATTTGCTCAGTATTTTTACCTCAGTATTTGTAAGCTAAATTGGCAGCCTGATAAATCCCCAGCCAACAGGAAGCCCTCCCCCCTGGCAGTATATATTAGCTCACACATACACATAATAGACAGGTCATGTGACTGACAGCTGTCATATTTCCTACATGGTACATTTGTGGCTTTTGTAGTTTGTCTGCTTATTAATCAGATTTTTATTTTTGAAGGATAATACCAGACTTCTGTGTGTTTTAGGGCGAGTTTCATGTGTCAATTTGTGTCTGTTGAGTTGCGTGTGGCGACATGCATGTAGTGACTTTTGTAAGATGAGTTTTGTGTGGCGACATGCGAGTAGCAACTTTTTGTGTGTCGAGTTGCATGTGACAGGTTAGTGTAGCAAGTTGTGTGCAGCAAGTTTTGCGGATGGCGAATTTTGCGCGTGGCGAGTTTTATGTGTGGTGCATTTTGAGTATGTGCAAGTTTTGTGTGAGGCAACTTTTGCATGTGTTGCAACTTTTATGCATGTGGCAATTTTTCCGCGTGTGCAAGTTTTGCGTGCGGCGAGTTTTCCATGAGGTGAGTTTTGCATGTGTGGCTTGTTTTGCGTGAGCCTAGTTTTGCATGTGACAAATTTTGCACGTGGCGAGTTTTGAGCGGTGACTTTTGTGTTTCGACTTTTATGTGGCGAGGTTGGTGTATGTGTGGTGAAATGTGTACTGAGGGTGGTATATGTGTTCAAGCACGTGGTAGTGTGTGGCGCATTTTTTGTGTGTGTTCATATCCCCGTGTGTGGTGAGTATCCCATGTCGGGGCCCCACCTTAGCAACTGTACGGTATATACTCTTTGGCGCCATCGCTCCCATGACCCTTGTTCACATCTGGCAGCTGTCAATTTGCCTCCAACACTTTTCCTTTCACTTTTTCCCCATTATGTAGATAGGGGCAAAATTGTTTGGTGAATTGGAAAGCACAGAGTTAAAATTTCGCCTCACAACATAGCCTATGACGCTCTCGGGGTCCAGATGTGTGACTGTGCAAAATTTTGTGGCTGTAGCTGTGACGTTGCAGATGCCAATCCCGGACATACACACATACATACACACACACACACACACACACACACACACACACACATTCAGCTTTATATATTAGATTATTATAGCAACATTTATTCCATGGCGCTTTACATGTGAGGAGGAGTATACATAATAAAAAGAATTACAGTAATCTTAAACAATACAGGTCAAAACTGGTACAGGAGTAGAGAGGACCCTGCACGCGAGGGCTTACAATCTACAAGGGATGGGTGAGGATACAATAGGTGAGGGTAGAGCTGGTCGTGCAGCGGTTTGGTTGATCGGTGGTTACTGCAGTTTGTAGGCTTGTCGGAATATTAAATATTTCCATATTATTATCTTGAAGTAGTATGGATGTTATCTTGCTAAGTGTTTTTATTTTCTTATCTATTGACATCTAGACAAGATATGGGAATTATTAAAGGGCTCTAGTTGAAACATAGGCAGAATAAGTGGCCACCAAGGTTTGCCAGTGGAGAGCAGCACAGAGGGAGTTGAGAAATCCATTATATGTGAAAAATATGTAAAAAAAATCCTAACCTTGATATCTTTCTTCTGAAAATATTATTGTCAAAAAGTTAGTCACCCTCTACTTTTTCTCTGATTGGCTGTAAGGCAACTTGCTACAAAAGGATCTCTCATAATGTTTTTGCCTTCAATGATACATCCGAAAACTTTGGCAATGCCCCTGGGGTAAGCCTTAAAACTTCAATCCTAAGTTGGCTAATAATAGAATGTGTCAGAAGACTATAGAGTCTTTCCAGAAAATTATGCTGTTTGATTGCGTTGCAGGAACCAGAGACATAGCTATGGCTTTGGTTCAGGGAGAGAAACATACATCTCATGTGGACACCCCTGCATGCAAGACCCAAAGTGCTGGGCTTGGCTGCACCCTAGCCAAAAAAGTGCACAAAATACATATAATTATGTGAGGTATTGGTCGATATTTTGGCCAAGATATGCAGGCTTGCAACCCAACGACAAGGGTCCTTGCGACTCCTGTCACTAAACTTAGTAGCAAAGCCACAAAAGAGGACTGAAAATTCTTCAAAAATGCGAAAATACAGCTGAAAAATGAGCACCGCTTACCTGCCCAGGTCTCTGAACAAATGCACTACATCCTGTGTATACTTTATCAAGTATATATATATACAGCTCTGGCAAAAATTAAGAGACCACCACATTAAAACCTTGTCATGGGCAGCCCCATCTCCAGACCTGAACCCCATTGAAAACCTCTGGAATGTAATCAAGAGGATGAAGGATAGTCACAAGCCATCAAACAAAGAAGAACTTCTTACATTTTTGCGCCAGAAGCAGTGTGAAAGACTGGTGGAAAGCATGCCAAGACGCATGAAAGCTGTGATTAAAAATCATGGTTATTCCACAAAATATTGATTTCTGAACTCTTCCTCAGTTAAAACATTAGTAATGTTGTTTCTAAATGATTATGAACTTGTTTTCTTTTCATTATTTGAGGTCTGAAAGCACTGTTTTTTTTAATTTTGATCATTTTTCTTTTTCAGAAAAAAATGCAAAATTTATTGCTTGGAAATTTGGAGACATGTTGTCAGAAGTATATAGAATAAAACAACAATTTACATTTACTCAAAAATATACCTATAAAGAGAAAAATCAGACAATCCGAACATTTTGCAGTGGTCTCTTAACCCCTTCCCGACATGTGACGGTATAGTACGTCACATGTCGGGACCCCCGCTTTGATGTGCGCTCCGGCGGTGAGCGCACATCAAAGTCGCGACATGTCAGCTGTTTTTTACAGCTGACATGTGCGCGCAATAGCGGCGGGTGAAATCGCGATCACCCGCCGCTATTAACTAGTTAAATGCCGCTGTCAAGCGCAGACAGCGGCATTTAACTACCGCATCCGGCCGTGCGGCCGGATATGAGCGCATCGCCGACCCCCGTCACATGATCGGGGGTCGGCGATGTGTCAGGAAGGTAACCATAGAGGTCCTTGAGACCTCTATGGTTACTGATTGCCGGTGGCTGTGAGCGCCACCCTGTGGTCGGCGCTCACAGCACACCTGCAAATCTGCTGTGTAGCAGCGATCTTATGATCACTGCTGCATAGCAGAGCCGATCGCGTTGTGCCTGCTTCTAGCCTCCCATGGAGGCTATTGAAGCATGGCAAAAGTAAAAAAAAAAAGTTTTTAAAAATGTGAAAAAAATAAAAAAAATATAAAAGTTTAAATCACCCCCCTTTCGCCCCAATCAAAATAAATCAATAAAAAAAAAACCCAACCTACACATATTTGGTATCGCCGCGTTCAGAATCGCCCGATCTATCAATAAAAAAAAAGCATTAACCTGATCGCTAAATGGCGTAATGAGAAAAAAATTCGAAACGCCAGATTTACGTTTTTTTGGTCGCCACGACATTGCATTAAAATGCAATAACGGGCGATCAAAAGAACGTATCTACACCAAAATGCTATCATTAAAAACGCCAGCTCGGCACGCAAAAAATAAGCCCTCACCTGACCCCAGATCACGAAAAATGGAGACGCTACGAGTATCGGAAAATGGCGCAATTTTGTTTTGTTTTGTTTTTTGCAAAGTTTGGAATTTTTTTTCACCACTTAGGTGAAAAATAACCTAGTCATGTTAGGTGTCTATAAACTCGTAGTGACCTGGAGAATCATAATGGCAGGTCAGTTTTAGCATTTAGTGAACCTAGCAAAATAGGCAAGCAAAAAACAAGTGTGGGATTGCACTTTTTTTGCAATTTCACTGCACTTGGAATTTTTTTCCCGTTTTCTAGTACACGACATGCTAAAACCAATGATGTCGTTCAAAAGTACAACTCATCCCACAAAAAATAAGCCCTCACATGGCCAAATTGACGGAAAAATAAAAAAGTTATGGCTCTGGGAAGGAGGGTAGCGAAAAACGAAAATGGAAAAACGGAAAAAGCTCCGGGGGTGAAGGGGTTAATTTTTGCCAGAGCTGTACATTCTATCATTGAAATTTCTGTTGCAGAGACTAGCATCTCTGCAAGAGAAATTGACATGCTGCGGCTCATATACCCGCGCAGCATGTCTGTTTCCGTGGGTGAATCACTGATGCACATAGACGCATCATAGAAATTCCATCCACTATGCTGTAACATCTGTCTATCAGGCTCTATACTGTACACAGAGACCTCATACTGTATTAAGAGGAGCTGTGGGGTCACCATTTTGCATACAGGAGTTCATGGGGGCCATCATACTGAAATTAGCGGACCGTGGAGGCCATAATACTATGTATAGGGAACTGTGGGTGCCATCATACTGCATTTAAGGGACTGTGGGAGCCTCACACTGTATATAGGTGGCACTATACTGTATATGGAGAGCTGTGCACTTCCCCTTGAGAAAGCAATATGTGAAACGTGTGTGTCTGGGCAGCATGGATGGCTCATTTGTCTTGTCCCGAGGGGGTCATATTTTGTGCAGAGATCACAGTGAGAGGTAATTATTTTATGGGGCTCAGAGTAAGGAAGATATTTTTATTCAGGAGCTTTGTCATGACACTGACTTTTTAAGAGTATTGTGTGGGGATGTGCAGCAGAAAACTAGAGAAAATGTTTGGATGTCGAAATTCACCTTGGTGACTTGACCAGAACATGAAAAAAGGGATGATAATAACTCCAATCAGAGGTATTTGGATGTACATTTTTATTTGTGATACTGCCTGCATCTAAGATACTATAGAAATTGTATGCTCTGTAGTCTTAACATCTCCTTACCATTGCTAAGGACATACTAGGAGTTGTAGGTTCATGTGACACCAACGTATAATGTGAGGGCTGATCAATTACCAATAGAGGTAATTGTGCTGTATTCATGTAATGATGGTGGTTATGGTGCTGTATTCATGTACTGTTGATGGTTCTGGTGCTATATTTCTGTATATACTGACAATTGTTCTGGTGCTGTATTCATGTACTGATTGCTGCTTTGGTACAGTAATCACGTACTGTTGGTAGATCTGATAATGTTTTCATGTACTGTTGGTGGTTCTGTTGCTGTACACATGAACTGATGGTAATTCTGGTGATCCATTTATGTACTGATGGTGGTTTTGGTGTTGTACTCCTGTACTCATAGTGATTCTGGTACTGTATTCCTTCATAGGTGACAGTGATGTGCTGTATAAACGGCAAAACTGTGGTATTGCATCATATAGTATAAGCGATTAGATGATCACAGGTTAAAATCTTCTAAGAGGGCTATAATATATATATATATAATAATGAATGAATGACAAAAAAAAGCAAAAGCCAAACATAATGAGAGAATTGTGCTTGTTCAATGTAGGTTTAAATTTCACAGTGAGGAAGGGAGTCATTTCAAATTTTGTCTTAGGCTACTTTCACACTAGCGTCGTGCACTGCACGTCGCTATGCGTCGTTTTGTAGAAAAAACGCATCCTGCAAAAGTGCTTGCAGGATGCGTTTTTTTCTCCATTGACTTGCATTAGCGACGCAGTGCGACACATTGCCACACGTCGCAACCGTCGTGCGACGGTTGCTGTTATGATCCGGTGACCTTGGAGCCGCATGAGAGACTTTCTCAGGAGTAGGTGGTACCTGTACTGACCGCAAACCCTAAACTAACACCGCACCTAGAAGTAGCCGTGGGATGTACCTAACACGTCCTAGACACCTCAACACAGCCGGAGGACTAAATACCCCTATAGATGGAAATGGGAATTCTATCTTGCCTCAGAGCAGAACCCCAAAGGATAGGCAGCCCCCCACAAATATTGACTGTGAGTATAAGAGGAAAAACACACGCAGGCAGAAAAACAGGATTTAGCAAAAGAGGCACTTCTAGCTAAATAGAAAAGGATAGGACATAATTCTAAGCGGTCAGTATTAAAATCCTAAAAATATCCACAGCAGATAATACAAATATTCTACATCTAACTAAAGACATAGAAAGTATATCTGCATCACCTGAGAATCCAGCATGACTGAAAAATCCAAACAAAGTCTAAGCTGGACAAAAACACAATGAATTGCACTGAATTGCAAAGCACACTGCATGTGTGCACAGAGACAAAAAACCAGACACTTATCTTAGCTGAATTGGCAGCAGGGCATGAGGAGCCAGAGAGAGATGCAATCCCTCCAAGTACAATGGACAACTGGCATGGACTCATGGATCCTGCACACCTAAATACCTAATAGAGCTGAAATCAGCAGAAACACCCGCCCGGATTACAACCCCAAGACAACTGCACTACCACCAACAACCACCGGAGGGAGCCCAAGAGCAGAATTCACAACAATACCCCCCCCTTGAAGAGGGGTCACCGAACCCTCACCAGAGCCCCCAGGCCGGTCAGGATGAGCCACATGAAAGGCACGGACCAAATCAGCACCATGGACATCAAAGGCAAAAATCCATTTGACAAGGTACTGAAGCCTCCGCCTCGAAAAGCGAGAATCCAAAATCTTCTCAACCACATACTCCAACTCCCCATCAACCAACACAGGAGCAGGAGGATCAACCGAGGGAACAACGGGCACCACATATTTCCGCAATAAAGATCTATGGAAAACATTATGGATGGCAAAAGAGGCCTGAAGGGCCAAACGAAAAGACACCAGATTGATAATCTCAGAAATCCTATAAGGACCAATAAACCGAGGCTTAAACTTAGGGGAAGAAACCTTCATAGGAACATGATGGGAAGACAACCAGACCAAATCCCCAACCCGAAGCCGGGAACCAACACACCGACGACCGTTAGCAAAACGCTGAGCCTCTTCCTGAGACAACACCAAATTGTCCACCACATGAGCCCAAATCTGCTGCAACCTGTCAACCACAGAATCCACACCAGGACAATCAGAGGGTTCAACTTGCCCCGAAGAAAAACGAGGATGAAAACCAAAATTACAAAAGAAGGGCGAAACCAAGGTAGCCGAACTAGCCCGATTATTAAGGACAAACTCGGCCAATGGCAAGAAAGCCACCAAAATCATCCTGATCAGCAGACACAAAGCATCTCAAATAAGTTTCCAAAGTCTGATTAGTTCGCTCGGTCTGGCCATTTGTCTGAGGATGAAATGCAGAAGAAAAAGACAAATCAATGCCCAGCCTAGCACAAAAGGCCCGCCAAAACCTAGAAACAAACTGGGAACCTCTGTCAGACACAATATTCTCCGGAATACCATGCAAACGAACCACATGCTGAAAAAACAATGGAACCAAATCAGAAGAGGAAGGCAATTTAGGCAAAGGCACCAAATGAACCATCTTAGAAAACCGGTCACAAACCACCCAGATAACCGACATCCTCTGGGAAACCGGAAGATCTGAAATACAATCCATAGAAATATGCGTCCAGGGCCTCTCAGGGACCGGCAAAGGCAAAAGCAACCCACTAGCACGGGAACAACAAGGCTTGGCCCGCGCACAAGTCCCACAGGACTGCACAAAAGAACGCACATCACGCGACAAAGAAGGCCACCAAAAGGACCTACCAACCAAATCTCTGGTACCAAAAATACCAGGATGACCAGCCAACACAGAACAGTGAACCTCAGAAATCACTCTACTAGTCCATCTATCAGGAACAAACAGTTTCCCCACAGGACAGCGGTCAGGTTTGTCAGCCTGAAATTCCTGCAGAACCCGTTGCAAATCAGGGGAAATGGCAGAAAGAACCACCCCTTCCTTCAGAATGCCGACCGGCTCAAATACCTCAGGAGAATCAGGCAAAAAACTCCTAGAGAGGGCATCAGCCTTAACATTCTTAGAACCCGGAAGATACGAGACCACAAAATCAAAATGGGAGAAAAACAGGGACCATCGAGCCTGTCTAGGATTCAGCCGCTTGGCAGATTCGAGGTAAATCAAATTTTTATGATCGGTCAAGACCACAATACGGTGCTTGGCTCCCTCAAGCCAATGTCGCCATTCCTCAAATGCCCACTTCTGTTATGATCCTTAGTGGCTGAGGATCACGAATAGACCAGCGAGTGAATAAACTAAGGACAAGCTCTAGGGAGATAGTAACTGGACTGATCGCAAATCTGAACCTATCCAACACAACTAGAGGTAGCCAGTGAATGTGCCTAAAAAATTCCTAGACGTCTCGAGCCAGCCTGAGGAACTAGCTACCCCTAAAGAGAAAGAAAGACCTCGCTTGCCTCCAGAGAAATAATCCCCAAAGATATAGAAGCCCTTAACAAATATTAACGGTGAAGTAAGAAGAAGGCACATACGTAGGGATGAAATCAGATTCAGCAAAAGAGGCCCACTAGTACTAGAAAGCAGAAAATAGAGCAGGGGTCTATGCAATCAATAAAAAACCCTTACAAAATATCCATCCTGAGATTTCAAGAACCCATGCACCAACTAATGGTGTGTGGGGAGAAACTCAGTCCACTAGAGCATCCAGCAAGCGAGGGAATCACATTTTAGCAAGCTGGACAAGAAAACATGATAAACACTGCTGATCAAAAAAAAAGCAAACAAAACTTAGCTTGTCCTGGATGGACTGGGAGCAAGGTAGTCAGAAGGAATCTGAGTAACACTGATTACATCGACAGCCGGCAACAAGTGGAAGTAAAACAGAGCTATATAGGAACCTCCCAGAGGATAACGAACCAGCTGATAGCCAGAGACCAGCAGGATAACAAACAAAGCCACCAGGGGGAGCCCAAAGCAAAAGTCACACCATACCACCAGTGACCACAAGAGGGAGCCTGAAAACAGAGTTCACAAAAGTACCCCTCCCTTAAGGAGGGGTCATCGAACCCTCATGAAAACCCCCAGGGCTATCAGGATGAGCCACATGGAAGGCACGAACCAAATCGGCCGCATGAACGTCAGAGGCGACAACCCAAGAATTATCCTCCTGACCATAGCCCTTCCACTTGACCAAATACTGGAGCCTCCGTCTAGAAACATGAGAATCCAAGATCTTCTGCACCACGTATTCCAATTCTCCCTCAACCAGCACCGGGGCAGGAGGCTCAACCGGAGGAACCACAGGTACCACATACCTCCGCAACAACGAGCGATGGAACACATTATGAATAGCAAATGATGCCGGGAGGTCCAGACGGAATGACACAGGGCCAAGGACTTCCAGAATCTTATAAGGACCGATAAACTGAGGCTTGAACTTAGGAGAGGAGACCTTCATAGGAACGAAGCGAGAAGACAACCACACCAAGTCCCCAACGCGAAGTCGGGGACCCACACAGCGACGGCGGTTGGCAAAGAGCTGAGCCTTCTCTTGTGACAGCTTCAAATTGTCCACCACATGATTCCAAATCTGATGCAACCTATCCACCACAACATCCACTCCAGGACAGTCAGAAGGCTCCACCTGACCCGAGGAAAAACGAGGATGAAACCTCGAATTACAAAAAAAAGGAGAAACCAAAGTAGCAGAACTAGCCCGATTATTAAGGGCAAACTCGGCCAACGGCAAAAAAGTAACCCAGTCGTCCTGGTCAGCAGAAACAAAACATCTTAAATAAGTCTCCAAGGTCTGATTAGTTCGCTCGGTTTGGCCATTCGTCTGAGGATGGAAGGCCGACGAAAAAGACAATACAATGCCCAACTTAGCACAAAAGGTCCGCCAAAATCTAGACACAAACTGGGATCCTCTGTCAGAAACAATGTTCTCAGGAATCCCGTGCAAACGAACCACATTTTGAAAAAACAGTGGAACCAACTCGGAGGAGGAAGGCAACTTAGGCAAGGGCACCAAATGGACCATCTTAGAAAAACGATCACACACCACCCAGATGACAGACATTCTCTGAGAGACAGGGAGATCTGAAATAAAATCCATGGAAATGTGCATCCAAGGCCTCTTCGGGACAGGCAAAGGTAACAGCAATCCACTGGCACGAGAACAGCAAGGCTTCGCCCGAGCACAAATTCCACAAGACTGCACAAAGGAACGCACATCCCGCGACAAGGAAGGCCACCAAAAAGACCTGGCCACCAAGTCTCTGGTACCAAATATTCCAGGATGGCCCACCAACACCGAAGAATGAACCTCGGAGATGACTCTGTTGGTCCATCTATCCAGGACAAACAGTCTCTCCGGTGGACAGCGGTCAGGTCTATCCGCCTGAAACTCTTGCAGCACACGTCGCAAATCTGGGGAGATGGCAGACAAAATCACCCCTTCTCTAAGGATACCAGCCGGCTCTGAATCTCCAGGAGAGTCAGGCACAAAACTCCTAGAAAGAGCATCAGCCTTCACATTCTTCGAACCCGGCAGGTACGAGACCATGAAATCAAAATGAGAGAAAAACAACGACCAACGAGCCTGTCTGGGATTCAGCCGCTTGGCCGACTCGAGATAAATCAAATTCTTGTGATCAGTCAAGACCACCACACGATGTTTAGCTCCCTCGAGCCAATGTCACCACTCCTCAAATGCCCACTTCATAGCCAACAGCTCCCGATTACCGACATCATAATTCCGCTCGGCAGGCAAAAACTTTCTTGAAAAGAAAGCACATGGCTTCATCACAGAGCCATCGGGGCTTCTCTGCGACAAAACAGCCCCCGCTCCAATCTCGGAAGCATCAACCTCCACCTGGAAGGGAAGTGAGACATCTGGCTGACATAAGACCGGAGCCGAAGAAAAACCGACGCTTCAGCTCCCGAAAGGCCTCCACAGCCACAGAAGACCAATTAGTCACATCAGAACCCTTCTTGGTCAAATCCGTCAAAGGCTTAACAACGCCAGAAAAATTAGCTATGAAGCGACGGTAAAAATTAGCAAAACCCAAGAGCTTCTGAAGACTCTTAACAGATGTAGGCTGCGTCCAGTCATGAATAGCCTGAACCTTGACTGGGTCCATCTCAATAGTAGAAGGAGAAAAAATGAAACCCAAAAAAGAAATCTTCTGAACTCCAAAAAGACATTTTGAGCCCTTCACAAATAAAGCATTGTCACGCAGGACCTGAAAGACCATCCTGACCTGCTTAACATGAGACTCCCAATCATCCGAAAAAAACAGAATATCATCCAGATACACAATCATAAACTTATCCAGATATTCACGGAAGATGTCATGCATAAAGGACTGAAAGACTGAAGGAGCATTAGAAAGTCCCAAAGGCATCACGAAGTACTCAAAATGGCCTTCAGGCGTATTAAATGCAGTTTTCCAGTCATCACCCTGTTTTATACGCACAAGGTTATACGCACCACGAAGATCTATCTTGGTGAACCAACTAGACCCCCTAATGCGAGCAAACAAATCAGTTAACAATGGCAAAGGATACTGAAATTTGACCGTGATTTTATTCAAAAGGCGATAATCAATACAGGGTCTCAGGGAACCATCCTTTTTAGCCACAAAAAAGAATCCTGCTCCAAGAGGGGATGAGGACGGGCGAATATGTCCCTTCTCTAAAGACTCCTTTATATAACTCCGCATGGCAGCATGCTCCGGCACAGATAAATTGAAAAGTCGTCCCTTAGGAAACTTACTACCAGGAATCAAATTTATAGCACAATCACAGTCCCTATGAGGAGGTAGAAAATTGAGTTTGGGCTCCTCAAATACATCCTGGTAGTCTGACAAAAACGTAGGGACTTCAGAAGGAGTGGACGAAGCAATTGACACCACAGGAGCGTCACCATGAATTCCCTGACAACCCCAACTTGACACCGACATAGCTTTCCAATCCAGGACTGGATTATGAGTCTGCAACCATGGTAGACCCAACACGACGACATCATGCAAATTATGCAGTACAAGAAAGCGAATCACCTCCTGATGAACAGGAGTCATGCACATGGTCACTTGTGTCCAGTACTGAGGTCTATTCGTAGCCAATGGTGTAGAATCAATTCCCCTTAGTGGAATAGGGAATTTTAAAGGCTCCAAATCAAAACCACAGCGCCTGGCAAATGACCAATCCATCAGACTCAGGGCGGCACCTGAATCTACAAAAGCATTAACCGGGTAAGATGACAGGGAACAAATCAGGGTAACAGACAAAATGAACTTAGGCTGTAAAGTACCAATGGTGACAGATTTATCAACCTTTTTTTTGCGCTTAGAGCATGCTGAGATAACATGAGCTGAGTCACCACAGTAAAAGCACAACCCATTTTGCCATCTATAATTTTGCCGTTCACTTCTGGTCAGAATTCTGTCACATTGCATAGATTCAGGTGTCTGTTCAGAAGACACCGCCAAATGGTGCACAGGTTTGCGCTCCCGCAAACGCCGATCAATCTGAATGGCCAGAGTCATTGACTCATTCAGACCTGCAGGCGTAGGGAACCCCACCATGACATTCTTAATGGCTTCAGAAAGACCTTCTCTGAAATTTGCAGCCAGGGCACACTCATTCCACTGAGTAAGCACCGACCATTTCCGAAATTTCTGGCAGTACACCTCTGCTTCATCTTGCCCCTGCGAGAGGGCCAATAACGTTTTTTCAGCCTGGTTCTCAAGATTAGGTTCCTCATAGAGCAATCCAAGGGCTAGAAAAAACGCATCTACACTAAGCAATGCAGGATCCCCTGGCGCCAATGCGAAGGCCCAATCTTGAGGGTCACCACGCAAAAAGGAAATGATAATCTTAACTTGCTGAACGGCATCACCAGAGGAACGAGGTTTCAAAGAAAGAAACAACTTACAATTGTTCCTAAAATTCAGGAACCTAGATCTATCTCCAGAAAACAACTCCGGAATAGGTATTCTAGGCTCTGACATAGGACTGTGAACAACAAAATCCTGAATACTTTGAACCCTAGCAGCAAGATGATCCAGACTGGAAGCCAAGCTCTGGACATCCATGTCAGCAGCTGAACTCAGAGCCACACCAAGATTAAGAGGAGGAGAGAAGCTAGCCACAGCAGCTAGACACACGGCAAAAAAAAAAAAAAAAAAAAAAAAAAAAATATTCTCAAGGCTTCTTTTCTCCTGCTTCTGCCATGCAATTAACACTTTATGGGCCGGCTGTACTGTTATGATCCTTAGTGGCTGAGGATCACGAATAGACCAGCAAGTGAATAAACTAAGGACAAGCTCTAGGGAGATAGTAACTGGACTGATCGCAAATCTGAACCTATCCAACACAACTAGAGGTAGCCAGTGAACGTGCCTAAAAAATTCCTAGACGTCTCGAGCCAGCCTGAGGAACTAGCTACCCCTAAAGAGAAAGAAAGACCTCGCTTGCCTCCAGAGAAATAATCCCCAAAGATATAGAAGCCCCCAACAAATATTAACGGTGAAGTAAGAAGAAGGCACATACGTAGGGATGAAATTAGATTCAGCAAAAGAGGCCCACTAGTACTAGAAAGCAGAAAATAGAGCAGGGGTCTATGCGATCAATAAAAAACCCTTACAAAATATCCATCCTGAGATTTCAAGAACCCACGCACCAACTAATGGTGTGTGGGGAGAAACTCAGTCCACTAGAGCATCCAGCAAGCGAGGGAATCACATTTTAGCAAGCTGGACAAGAAAACATGATAAACACTGCTGATCAAAAAAAAAGCAAACAAAACTTAGCTTGTCCTGGATGGACTGGGAGCAAGGTAGTCAGAAGGAATCTGAGTAGCACTGATTACATCGACAGCCGGCAACAAGTGGAAGTAAAACAGAGCTATATAGGAACCTCCCAGAGGATAACGAACCAGCTGATAGCCAGAGACCAGCAGGATAACAAACAAAGCCACCAGGGGGAGCCCAAAGCAAAAGTCACACCATACCACCAGTGACCACAAGAGGGAGCCTGAAAACAGAGTTCACAACACACTTCATAGCCAACAACTCCCGATTGCCGACATCATAATTGCGTTCAGCAGGCGAAAACTTACGGGAAAAGAAGGCACACGGTTTCATCAAGGAACCATCAGAATTCCTCTGAGACAAAACGGCCCCTGCCCCAATCTCAGAAGCGTCAACCTCAACCTGAAATGGAAGAGAAACATCTGGCTGCTGCAACACCGGGGCAGAAGTAAATCGGCGTTTAAGCTCCTGAAAGGCAGAGACAGCCACAGGGGACCAATTCGTTACATCAGCGCCTTTCTTCGTCAAATCGGTCAGGGGTTTAACCACACTGGAGAAGTTAGCAATGAAACGGCGATAAAATTTAGCAAAGCCCAAAAATTTCTGAAGGCTCTTCACAGATGTGGGTTGAATCCAATCATGAGTGGCCTGAACCTTAACCGGATCCATCTCTATAGATGAGGGAGAAAAAATAAAGCCCAAAAAAGAAACCTTCTGCACTCCAAAGAGACACTTAGACCCCTTCACAAACAAAGTATTATCACGAAGGATCTGAAATACCATCCAGACCTGTTTCACATGAGACTCGCAATCATCGGAAAAAATTAAGATGTCATCCAAATATACAATCATGAATTTATCAAGATAATTCCGGAAGATATCATGCATGAAGGACTGAAAAACAGATGGAGCATTAGAGAGCCCGAATGGCATCACAAGGTATTCAAAATGGCCTTCGGGCGTATTAAACGCAGTTTTCCATTCGTCACCCTGCTTAATACGAACAAGATTATATGCCCCCCGAAGGTCAATTTTAGTAAACCAACTAGCCCCCTTAATCCTGGCAAACAAATCGGAAAGCAAAGGTAAAGGGTATTGAAACTTGACCGTGATCTTATTCAAGAGGCGATAATCAATACAAGGTCTCAAGGAGCCATCCTTCTTAGCAACAAAAAAAAATCCCGCTCCCAACGGTGAAGAAGATGGCCGAATATGCCCTTTCTCCAAAGACTCCTTAACATAACTCCGCATGGCGGTATGTTCCGGCACAGACAGGTTGAAAAGTCGGCCCTTAGGAAACTTACAGCCTGGAATCAAGTCAATAGCACAATCACAGTCCCTATGCGGTGGAAGGGAACCGGACTTGGGCTCATCGAATACATCCTGAAAATCAGACAAAAACTCTGGAACTTCAGAAGAGGAGGAAGAGGAGATTGACATCACAGGAACGTCATTATGAACCCCCTGACAACCCCAACTAGTCACAGACATAGACTTCCAATCCAACACAGGATTACGTATCTGCAACCATGGAAAACCCAGCACAATAGCATCATGCAAATTATGCAACACCAGAAAACGACAATCTTCCTGATGGGCTGGTGCCATGCACATGGTCACCTGTGTCCAAAACTGGGGTTTATTTTTAGCCAAAGGTGTAGCATCAATTCCCCTTAAAGGAATAGGGTTCTGCAAAGACTGCAAGGGGAAACCACAACAACTGGCAAATTCAAAGTCCATTAAGTTCAAAGCGGCGCCTGAATCCACAAACGCCATGACAGAAAATGACGACAATGAGCAGATCAAGGTCACAGATAACAGAAATTTAGGTTGTACAGTTCCGATGGTAACTGAACTAGTGATTCTCTTTGTACGCTTTGGGCAGACTGAAATGACATGAGAAGCATCGCCACAATAAAAACACAACCTATTCTGACGTCTGAATCCTTGTTGTTCCATTCTAGACAGAATCCTATCACACTGCATAGGCTCAGGCATCTGCTCTGAGGACAACGCCACAGCGCGCACAGTTCTGCACTCCCGCAAGCGCCGATCAATCTGAATGGCCAGAGACATAGAATCACTCAGACCAACAGGCGTGGGAAACCCCACCATAACATCTTTAACAGATTCAGAAAGACCCTTTCTGAAAATTGCCGCCAAAGCATCCTCATTCCATTTAGTCAGCACTGACCATTTTCTAAATTTCTGACAATACAATTCTGCCGCTTCTTGACCCTGAGACAGGGCCAACAAGGTCTTCTCTGCTTGATCCACAGAATTTGGTTCATCATATAATAATCCTAGAGCCTGAAAAAAGGCATCTACATTAAGCAAGGCCGGATTCCCAGATTCCAGGGAAAATGCCCAATCCTGAGGGTCGCCACGCAGCAGGGAGATGACAATTTTAACCTGCTGAATGGGATCACCAGAGGAACGAGGCTTCAGAGCAAAAAACAGTTTACAATTGTTTTTAAAACTCAAAAATTTGGACCTGACCCCAAAAAACAAATCAGGAGTAGGAATCCTAGGTTCTAAAAGCGGAGTCTGAACAATATAATCAGAAATACCCTGTTCCTTAGCAGCAAGCTGGTCTATACGAGAAACTAATCCCTGAACATCCATGCTAGCCCAAGACTCCTCAGTCACCCAGAGGAAAAGAGGGAAGAAAAGACAAAGCAGGCTACAGAAAAAAATGGCTCTTTCTTCCCTTCTTCTGAGATGCATTTAACTCATTGTTGGCCAGTTGTACTTTTATGATCCGGTGACCTTGGAGCCGCATGAGAGACTTTCTCAGGAGTAGGTGGTACCTGTACTGACCGCAAACCCTAAACTAACACTGCAACTAGAAGTAGCCGTGGGATGTACCTAACACGTCCTAGACACCTCGACACAGCCGGAGGACTAAATACCCCTATATATGGAAATGGGAATTCTATCTTTCCTCAGAGCAGAACCCCAAAGGATAGGCAGCCCCCCACAAATATTGACTGTGAGTATAAGAGGAAAAACACACGCAGGCAGAAAAACAGGATTTAGCAAAAGAGGCACTTCTAGCTAAATAGAAAAGGATAGGACAGAATTCTAAGCGGTCAGTATTAAAATCCTAAAAATATCCACAGCAGATAATACAAATATTCTACATCTAACTAAAGACATAGAAAGTATATCTGCATCTCCTGAGAATCCAGCATGACTGAAAAATCCAAACAAAGTCTAAGCTGGACAAAAACACAATGAATTGCACTGAATTGCAAAGCACACTGCATGTGTGCACAGAGACAAAAAACCAGACACTTATCTTAGCTGAATTGGCAGCAGGGCATGAGGAGCCAGAGAGAGATGCAATCCCTCCAAGTACAATGGACAACTGGCATGGACTCATGGATCCTGCACACCTAAATACCTAATAGAGCTGAAATCAGCAGAAACACCTGCCCGGATAACAACTCCAAGACAACTGCACTACCACCAACAACCACCAGAGGGAGCCCAAGAGCAGAATTCACAACAGGTTGCGTCGTGTTGCGTCGGACCGTCGCCACCAAAAATGTTGCTTGTAACGTTTTTTGGTGCGTCGTTCCTGTCTTTTCCGACCGCGCATGCGCAGCCGGAACTCCGCCCCCGCCTCCCCACTCCTCACAATGGGGCAGCGGATGCATTGAAAAACAGCATCCGCTGCCCCCGTTGTGCGGCGCATTCACTGCTAGCGTCGGTACATCGCAACGACGCAATTAGTCGTGCGTCGTCTGACTCTAGTGTGAAAGTAGCCTTAGGCAGTATAAAAGCTAGAATCGGACCTGAGTATAGCAGAGCCAGTCAGGAGGAACTATCATAGCCTGTATAAAAAGGATAAGTACACACTAGGCATTTTTTCAACTTTCTTTCTGCAGCAAAACCTGATCTCTTGGCTGGAAAGAAGCTGCAGAAAAAGCAGGTTTTCTTTGTTATTTCTTGCATTTTTTCTGTGCTTTTGGCATGCTAGATTTGTTCTAATCTACGTTATCAGGTTTTGGCACAAAAAACACAGCAAAAGCTGATACCTGCATTTTTGCTGTGGATCAATGAGTGAAAAGGCTGAAAAAAACATGAAAGAAGTGACATGCTCTGTTGTGCAAAAAAACATGAAAAGCACAAAATTCTGATGACAAAAAACCCAAGGTGTGTGGACAGGATTTCTGAAATCTCATAGATAAAGTTGATACAGTAAAACGCAGCTTAACATTTGCATAAAAAACGCTGAAAAAAACGCCTAGTGTGAACATACCCATAGGCCGGTATCACACAACTGTAGGATACGGGCGAGTGCTATGCAAGAAAACCGCATTGCACTGGGCCCAGAGTTAATCTATGGGGTAGCTCACATCACCCCCACACCAGCTAGATTCCCTAGCTCCTAGTGCTCAATCTTATTCTATCTTATTCAACCTTATCCAGCCTGTTATATCTGTGCCAGACCATGTATCCTAAACACCCAGCTGCTCTACCCCAGGACCCTTTGCGCAAGCGCCAGCCTCTGCAGCGCTTATCCCTGGCTTGCATCGGCTTCGGACCCTTTGCGCATGCGCGGCTCCCCCGGTCACATGACCCGGTGATGTCACTGATCAGGTGACACACCACAGCGTGCTCTTATACCCGGAAGTGCTGCGTCTCTCCTAGCAGCCCCGGGAGTATCTTCCTGCATCACAGCGCAGCGCCCGTAGCGTCCGTGGAAGCAGCAATCTTCAGGTAATCCAGCGATCAGTCTCAGCTTAGCGCTGGTCCTGTTCCAGCATTGCTCCAGTCCGTCCTAACCTCTGCCTCACTTATCTCTCACAGCGCCTCCTACCTTGCGAGCACCTCACTTTTCCAGAGCGCTGCATACCTCTACGCAAGTCCCTAGGTATGAGGTTCCAGTTATGTATATACACCAGACTGGTCCCGTCGTTGGTAGCCTCATAGTCTTTATGTCATTCCACCTCCAGGCGCCGCTGCGCTTCCGTTCCCTGGCTGACAGTCTACCCAGTGTGTGACTTGCACACACCACCCATGGTCTCCAGGTACTTCCCCTGGTCCCTGTTCAGCCCATCTCCTTCACAGCTGTACACATTAGTCATACCGGGTATTCCGGTTATCTGATGGTCACCCCCTAGTTCATTTGGCATGTTTTTTGCAAGGCACCCGTGCCCTATCACGATGTATCACATTGAACTGTATGATTCATTCCTATTTTTTTCCATTACAGGCGGCTCACTGTGCACTCTAGTCGTATATCCCCTAGTCATTGGGGAAGGTCACTCCATATCTTGTATCCTTTATCTAGAATGTTGCATGTATTCTACAGATCCACCATGTGGTCACAGATCTTAGAGCCCTCATGTTACTTTTCCATCTCTTCAATCAATTATAGCCCTAACACATGTATACTCTCCAGCACCTTCTGAACTGGATTCGCACTGCACACAGTCCAAGGCCGGATTCACCTAGTCCGTCACCCATGCTGTTTTGTTTCTTCTCATACCTGTACGCAGACTGTTTTACAGTACATAATGTATTGCATTTCTTCACTTTTATGTTCTTGTTATTGTGCATCAGTATTATCATTATTTATAAGCAATTTTTCTTGTCTTTTTTTGTATATACATTACAGCATTCAAAACTGTATCTGATGAAGGTCTCATTGGTAGAGACCGAAAATGTTTATATGTTGAGCTGGATGCACCGAAATAAAATTTAAAATTTAATTCTGAATTCTGCAACGAATTTCTCTTGAGTGCCAAGTAATTTTCAATTACGTTTGACGGGTTGGATTCCCAACTTGTGCACCTCCCAAGAAACCCTGAGTGCCGTGGTCACCATTTTCCGGTAGCTCACATCACTGTTTGTTTTCTTGTGCGTATTCAGCATGCGCGTAAAATCACAGCATGCTGCGATTGTCACCGAGACTTTTACGCACTGGTGTCCATTGAAAAGCCGGCAATTCATGTGCTGCATACAGTAAAATCACACTGACAGATTAAAATAGAATGGATAAAATAGACATATACACATAGAATACATAAGTATATAGATGTCAGTGATATACACATGTACAGTGGGTACAGAAAGTATTCAGACCCCTTTAAATTTTTCACTGTTTGTTTTATTGCAGCCATTCAAAAAAAAAAATTCTCATTAATGTACACTTTGCATCTCATCTTGACCGAAAAAAACAGAGATGTAGTAATTTTTGCAAATTTAATAAAAAAGAAAAACTGAAATATCACATGGTCGTAGTAGTAGTAGTGTTGAGCGATACCTTCCGATATGCAAAGGTATCGGTATCGGATTGGATCGGCCGATATCCAAAAAATATCGGATATCGCCGATACCCGATACCAATGCATATCAATGGGACACAAAATATCGGAATGGTTCCCAGGGTCTGAAGGAGAGGAAACTCTCCTTCAGGCCCTGGGATCAATATTCATGTATAAAATAAAGAATAAAAATAAAAAATAATGATATACTCACCCCTCCGACGGCCCCGGCTCTCACCGGTCCAAGCGTCTGCCTCCGTTCCTAAGAATGCAGAGTGAAGGACCTTCGATGACATCGCGGCTTGTGATTGGTCGCGTTACCGCTCATGTGACCGCTCACGCGACCAATCACAAGCCGCGACGTCATCGAAGGTCCTTCACTCCCTGCATTCTTAGGAACGGAGGCACCGCTAAGAGCCAGGGTCCGCCGGAGGGGTGAGTATATCAATATTTTTTATTTTTATTATTTATTTTTTACATGAATATGGATCCCAGGGCCTGAAGGAGAGTCTCCTCTCCTCCAGACCCTGGGAACCATACGCACCGCACACTTCTGATTCCGATTTCCGATATCGCAAAAATATCGGAACTCGGTATCGGAATTCCGATACAGCAAATATCGGCCGATACCCGATATTTGCAGTATCGGAATGCTCCACACTAGTCATAAGTATTCAGACCTTTTGCTCAGTATTGAGTTGAAGCACCCCTTTGAGCTACTACCCATGACTCTTCTTGGGAATTATGCAACAAGTTTTTTACATCTGGCTTTGGAGATCCTCTGCCATTCTTCCTTGCAGATCTTCTCCAGTTCCGTCAGGTTGGGTGGTGAATGTTGGTGAAAAGTCATTTTCAGGTTACTCCAGATTTGCTCAATTGGGTTTAGGTCAGGGCTCTGGCTGGGCCAGTCAAGAATGGTCATAGAGTTGTTCTGAAGCTACTCCTTTGTTATTTCAGCTTTGTGCTTAGGGTCATTGTCTTGTTGGAAGGTGAACCTTCAGCCAAGTATAAGGTCCAGAGCATTCTGGAAGAGGTTCTCATCCAGGATATCTTTGTACGTAGCCACATTCATGTTTCCTTCAATGACAGCAAGTCGTCCTGTCCCTGCAGCTGAAAAACACCCCCATAGCATGATGCTGCCACCACAATGTTTCACTGTTGGGATTGTATTGGGCAGATGATGAGCAGTGCCTGGCTTTCTCCACATATACTCCTTAAAATTATCACCAAAAAGATCTATCTTCATCTTATTTTTCATAGTCTGGGAGTCCTTCATGAGTTTTTTTTAGCAAACTCTATGCGGGCATTCATATGTCTTGCACTGAGGAGAGGCTTCCATTGGGCCACTCTGCCATAAAAGCCTGACTGGTGAAGTGCTACAGTGATAGTTGACTTTGTGGATTTTTCTCCCATCGCCCTGCTGCATCTCTGGAGCTCAGCCACAGTGATCTTGGGGTTCTTCTTTACCTCTCTCACCAAGGCTCTTCTCCCATGATTGCTCAGTTTGGCTGGATGGCCAGGTCTAGGAAGACTTCTGGTGGTCCCAAACTTCTTCCATTTAAGGACTATGGAGGCCACTGTGCTCTTAGGAACCTGGAGTACTGCAGAAATTCTGTTGTAACCTTGGCCAGATCTGTGCCTTGCCACAATTGTGTCTCTGTGAGCTGTGAGGTCTTATATATACAGGTTTGTGCCTTTCCAAATCAAGTCCTATCAGTTTAATTAAACACAGCTGGACTCCAATGAAGGCGATGAACCATCTCATGGAGGATCACAAGGAAATGGACAGCATGTGACTTAAATATGAGTGTCTGAGCAAAGGGTCTGAATAATTATGACCACGTGATATTTCAGTTTTTCTTTTTTATTAAATTTGCAAAAATTTCTACATTTCTGTTTTTTTTCATGCTTAGCCACAGTTAAATAAAAAAAAAATCTTAAATAGCTAACATTTTTTCAGATAGTTTTATTACTTGGGTTAGTAAGTAATGAGACCTTCTAGGATTGAAATATTATGACTTTGGGCTATACCTGGGAGCAGAGTCAAAGGAATTTCAAGCTCTATGGCCTTAACACCCAAGAGGCATTCTGCGCTCTCCTTCAGGGCAAACCAAGGTAACTACCACTAGAGTAATACATCTGACTGGTTGGAGAACAGATTACTTCAATTTGTGGTACATACTCATCAAAGAGAATGATGGTTGATAAATCAGTAGTGTTGAGCATTCCGATACCGCAAGTATCGGGTATCAGCCGATATTTGCTGTATCGGAATTCCGATACCGAGATCCGATACTTTTGTGATATCGGGAATCGGTATCGGGATCGATATTAATGTGTAAAATAAAGAATAAAAATAAAAAATATTGATATACTCACCTCTCCGACGCAGCCTGGACCTTACCGATGTAACCGCCAGCTTCCGTTCCTAAGAATGAGCGCTTGAAAGTCCTTAGATGACGTCGCGTGTTGTGAACTATACATTTTGGCTCCCTCTTGTGGTCACTAGTGATTTGGCACTTGGATTGTCTTTTACCAGGTTGGTGCTCACCTGCTTCGTTAGGCCTCGGGTGTTGCTATTTAAACTTCCTGGATTCTCAGTCCAGTGCCTGGCATCGTTGTAATCAGTTCACTTCTGTTTGCTCCTGTCTTCAGGTCCTGGTTCTTTGCAAGATAAGCTAAGTCCTGCTTTCGTACTCTTGATCATTTGCATTGTTCATATTTTTTGTCCAGCTTGTACAATATGTGATTCCTGTTATTGCTGGAAGCTCTAGGGGGGCTGGTATTCTCCCCCCACACCGTCAGTCGGTTTGGGGGTTCTTGGATATTCAGCGTGGATATTTTGCAGGGTTTTTTGCTGACCATATAAGTCTTCTTACTATATTCTGCTATTAGTCAGTGGGCCTCTCTTTGCTAAATCTAGTTCATTCTTACGTTTGTCTTTTCTTCTTACCTCACCGTTATTATTTGTTGGGGGCTTGTATTACTTTGGGGTCTTTTCTCTGGAGGCAAGAGAGGTCTTATTTTCCCTGATAGGGGTAGTTAGTTCTCCGGCTGGCGCGAGACGTCTAGGACCAACGTAGGCATGTTCCCCGGCTGCTGTTAGTGTTTGCGCTAGGATCAGGTATATGGTCAGCCTAGTTACCACTTCCCTATGAGCTGGTATTTATGTTTTGCAGACTTTGCTGTAATCTTTGAGGTCCCCTGCCATTGGGAACATAACAGTCGCGGCCTGTGATTGGTCGCGTGAGCGGTCACGTGACCGCTCCGCGACCAATCACAGGCCGCGACGTCATCTAAGGACTTTCAAGCGCTTGAAAGACCTTAGATGATGTCACGGCTTGTGATTGGTTGCGTTGCGGTCACGTGACCGCTCCGCGACCAATCACGGGCCGCGACGTCATCTAAGGACTTTCAAGCGCTTGAAAGACCTTAGATGACGTCACGGCTTGTGATTGGTCGCGTTGCGGTCACGTGACCGCTCCGCGACCAATCACAGGCCGCGACGTCATCTAAGGACTTTCAAGCGCTCATTCTTATGAACGGAGGCTGGCGGTTACAACCAGGGCACGTCAGAGGGTGAGTATATCAATATTTTTTATTTTTATTCTTTATTTTACACATTAATATGGATCCCAGGGCCTGAAGGGGAGTTTCCTCTCCTTCAGACCCTGGGAACCATCAGGATACCTTCCGATACTTGGTGTCCCATTGACTTGTATTGGTATCGGGTATCGGTATCGGCGATATCCGATACTTTTCGGGTATCAGCCGATACTATCCGATACCGATACTTTCAAGTATCGGATGGTATCGCTCAACACTATAAATCAGTGTTCTCCAACTTCTGTAGTCAAGACACACCAAAGGATCATGTTTTCAGAATGTCATTAGCATTAATTGTCACTTCTGGTCAGCGAGCAGGAAGTCACGTTATAATTTAAATCTATGAGAGCCAGATCAAGGCCAGCATGAAGCTCTCATAGACTTGTATTAAGAAGTGACTTCCGGTTCTCGCAGCGAACACTGGATTTCCAACACGTCACAAACTGCTGGAGACTTAAGGGAGCAGCACTAATAAAAGATGAAGATGACATCTGGTAAATATAAGACTAGGGTCAAGGAACTTAGATTAGTAGTAGTGATGGGCAAACCCATGGATGTTCAGGTCTGGTGGCTTCGGCCGAACAGTTAAAAAAAGTTTGGTGCTTCTACCAGAACAGTACCCGAACCCAAACCCAGACCCCAGTCAGGTGAATGGGATGCACGAACATCCATTGTTTTCCATGCTGTGATTTGCATGACAGCGCGGCAAACACTGACTCTGATAGGTGGTAAGATCTTTACCGTCGGTCAGAGAGCTGTAGCTCTCATGCTGTCAGATGACAGCATGAGTCAGCAACTGTGACCGGAGGTAAAAAGTTTACCTCCAGTCAAAGGCGTCAGCTGATGGGACTTTTACTCCCATCAGTCTACGCCTGTTGTCACTGAGAAATCTGTGTTCTTTGTTCGTGCCCGAACAGTAGGTGTTCGGTATGGACCCCAAACTTTACTGTTCAGGTTTGCCCATCTCTAATTAGTAGCACCATTCCATCACTGCAATAATTAAAATAAAACACTGGAATGTTGCTTTAAGTGTTGTATTGTGTGTACATTGGGGATAACTGAGCACCTTGCTTTTTACTTTGCTGCCATCTATTGGCTAATGTATGTGTATGAACGTTAGGTACCCTGTCTCCTCATCACAAGCTACTATAGAAATGGCTGGGAGGAGTCTCTGGTCTCATCGCTGTAAGCTGGTATGAATCAGTTCTGTCTAGTCTAGTCCAGGGATAGGAAGGAAGCATTGCTACTTCCAGAATCTTTATCCAGTCCATGCTGAGGGGACATCTTGCTGCATATTGTTGCCTCCTTAATGGAGTGAAGGTTTTCATAGTCAAGAAAGATAATGCTAAAAAGTGCTCTGCTACATATTGTTTTCTCTATGCGCCTCCAACAGGAACCAGTGCTATGTGATTTCCATGCCATGAACTGTGTCTACCCTATCCCCTGTAATAGGGAATAATAGAGCCCCAAAACCATAGGTAACTCCATACTACTACTAGTGCGTCGCCTCGGGGCAACCTATGAAGGTCCCTCCATAAGGCAAGCATCACCTGGACTGAGTTTTCCATAACAATTCCTCACATAGAAAGTGAAATAAACTGCATTGTAGCCACCCTGAGATGCCCTAAACCTGCTTGTTATGTAAGGAGATGAAATCTACTCTCATACACAAGGTACTAAATGTATTCTAACCTGTGAACTACATCCACTGTGCCTCTAATGGAGACTATTATTTCCTTCAGTACAGAAGTGTTCTGTTTGCAGGTTCCCACATGTGTCTGGTTGCTTCCTATTGCACTAATATCACGGGCGCTCCAACACCTGCACCCAGACATCACCACTATAGGAGTGCCCTTCTGGTGGTCCTATGCCATCTCCATAGGTGCAACCTCCCACAAATTACAAGTGTTGTGAACACTATGGAAGTCTATCAACCCTCTTCAGCAACCATTACGTTACCATTTGCCACCAGTGTAAATGCATGTCCCAGCTGGTTTCTCTGTAACATCTGGTGCTTCCCCTTTGCTCATCCCAATTTTTTGCAACATAAACAGGGTTAATCTGTGTGCCTATATCAGAGACTCTGTCAGATTGTGAGAAGAATCCCCTACGTTTACATTATGGGTGACCTGTTGTGAATTAGACTTTTTTGGCTCCCTCTTGTGGTCACTAGTGATATGACTCTGGGATTGTCTTTCCTCAGTTTGGCACCCACCTGGGTCGTTAGTCCAGGGGTGTTGCTATATGAACTTCCTGAATTCTCAGTCTGGTGCCTGGCATCGTTGTAATCAGTCCTTTCTGTTTGCTCCTGTCTGCTGGTCCTGGTTCTTGAATTAATTAAATGAAAATTAAGCTAAGTCCTGCTTCCTTGTTTTTTGGTTATTTGTATTGCTCTTATTTTTTGTCCAGCTTGTAGTAAATGTGATTCTTGATTTTGCTGGAAGCTCTAGGGGGCTGGTATTCTCCCCCCGGGCCGTTAGACGGTTCGGGGGTTCTTGAATATCCAGCGTGGATATTTTTGATAGGGTTTTTGCTGACCGTATAAGTCATCTTACTATATTCTGCTATTAGTCAGTGGGCCTCTCTTTGCTAAATACCTAGTTCATTCTTATGTTTGTCTTTTCTTCTTACCTCACCGTTATTATTTGTAGGGGGCTTGTATCCAACTTTTGGGGTCTTTTCTCTGGAGGCAAGAAAGGTCTATCTTTTCCCTTCTAGGGTTAGTTAGTTCTCCGGCTGGTGCGAGACGTCTAGAACCAACGTAGGCACATTCCCCGGCTGCTGCTATTTGTGGTGCTAGGATTAGATATACCGTCAGCCCAGTTACCACTGCCCTATGAGCTGTTTTTTTTGTGTTTGCAGACTTGGTATTTATTTCTGAGACCCTCTGCCATTGGGGTCATAACAGTGACCCTAGCGATGACAGCGAAGTTGGTGCTAACTGCCCTTCTGTTTTCATAGAATGCAGCATGCCTTCTCTGTCCCATTTTATTCTTGGATAGCCTGGTCACCACACTACAAAGGGGATTTTTTAGGGACTTCAATGCAAAATTGCTGACTCTTTTTCTGTTTTACCACCTCTATGCAGAACAGCATGTGCAGGTTCTGCTGGGTCAGCTTGAGGGTGCTGCTGCCAGAGAAGCCCGATCTTGGCCCCATCAGAGAAGTAAATGTCTGATAAAATTAGTGCAAAACTCCAGAATACCTTTGTTGTGAGATCCATGTCTCAGATCAAGATAGTATTCTTCGCCAGATGACAGCAGTCAGATCATACTCTACAGGACAATGCTCTATCTCTTCAAGAGGCATTCTCCGCTATGCTACAAGTTGACCCCTATGAAGGTCTGGAATCTGTCAAAATTGTCAAAGACCACTTCATAGAGTGGGTGGATTCTGAACTACTGCAATGTCATCTCTGCATGCTTGATTCTGAACATCTCAGCCTAACCTTTGTCGACTTTAAGACCCTAGTCATTCATGTCTTGGGAAATGAACCTTCTCAGGGAAACTATCACTTTTGCTCCCTTAGCTGGGTCTACTCCAGGTATCTCTCGGGCTTTCCTAATGACATCACCAGATACCAGATCACTAGACAACTACATAAGTTGTCTAGACTCCAAAGCATCTCTTTAGGCCTGTGTACATGACAGTTTAGGCCCATGTACATGACAATGCCAGAAGACTTGAGCAAGTCTCTCAGCAGATCAAAAACCTAACTATACCACCTTCATCCTCAGGTGATCAATACCATTGCAGAACATCTCCACCTTAGCCTCTACCCTAATGTCTACCTAAAAAGAGAGCTGCTTGCTATAGGGGACCTTTGTATTAGCCTTGACACAGGCCCAGTGTTATCAGTTAAATGTGCCACCTTCAGAGAATGAGAACTGCCCCTAGGGAGGATGAGAAGGTACTGATGGAGCATCAATATCTGTGCCTCTCTTGATCTTGTCCTGGCTGCACATTACTGTCCGGGCAAACAGTATCCTTTTGGAAGTTCTCGTGGACACTGGCTAATAGGTTACTACTTTGCAGAAGTGGGCATATCTTGAAAAATGAAACTTTAGCAACTTTAATAGCCCTCCAGAAACCTGGATTAACATTATAGCCAGTAATCGTAAACCTATCCTTCACCAGGCTTGATATGAGCTCACAATTCTGATTGGGGAAATTAAGTTCCCAAGACAGAGTGTCATTGTAACTGAAGTAGAGGATGAGAGTTTTGCTGTCATGGCTCTAGGCATGAATGTTCTTAGACATTGTTTTCCAGAAGTGTTGTCTGCTATGCATGCTCCTCTCCCTACAGCTCCATATTCTGACCATCTGTGGGCTCAGTGCACAGCAGAAGTTTGCAAACAGCAAGGGCAAAATTTGCTGCGTCCACATCCAAGATACCCAAAAAATGATTCAACAGCTTAGTTCAGAGACCATGGTATGGTGCATTGCTTGGCCAGCTGTTGAAAATCAAGGCTATCAGGCTCTTCTCGAACCCATTCTGCTAGGACAGCATCAGTAAAAGCTGCTCACAGCATTGTAACCATCTTCAACAAAAGAGTACCAATTGGTCTGACCCCCCTATTGATCTCCATAAATTTCACCCAGTGATACAGTTGTTCCAGTTCTCACCAGAAGACCAGGTGAGGCAACAGCTAACTAATAGTGTTGAGCATTCCGATACCGCAAGTATCGGGTATCGGCCGATATTTGCTGTATCGGAATTCCGATACCGAGATCCGATACTTTTGTGGTATCGGGTATCGGTATCGAAACAACATTAATGTGTAAAATAAAGAATTAAAATAAAAAATATTGCTATACTCACCTGTCCGACGCAGCCTGGACCTCACCGAGGTCCGTGACGTCACGGCTTCTCATTGGTCGCGTGCCGCCCATGTGGCCGCAACGCGACCAATCACAGCAAGCCGTGACGTAATTTTCAGGTCCTTCTAGGCATTCAGTAGTTTAAAATTACGTTCCGGCTTTGTGATTGGTCGCGTCGCGGTCACATGGGCGACACGACCAATCACAAGCCGGGACGTCACGGGAGGCAGGACACGCGCGCATTTTAAAATGCGCACGTGTCCTGCCTCCCGTGACGTCCCGGCTTGTGATTGGTCGCGTCGCCCATGTGTCCGCGACGCGACCAATCACAGCAAGCCGTGACGTAATTTTAGGTCCTTCAGGATTTTAAAATTACGTTCTGGCTTGTGATTGGTCGCGTCGCGGCCACATGGGCGACGCGACCAATCACAAGCCGGGACTTCACGTAAGGAAGGAAAAGCGCAAATTTTAAGCAAACAACGCTGCCGGTTCCCTCGGTGAGGTCCAGGCTGCGTCGGAGAGGTGAGTATAGCAATATTTTTTATTTTAATTCTTTATTTTACACATTAATATGGTTCCCAGGGCCTGAAGGAGAGTTTCCTCTCCTTCAGACCCTGGGAACCATCAGGAATACCGTCCGATACATGAGTCCCATTGACTTGTATTGGTATCGGGTATCGGTATCGGATTAGATCCGATACTTTGCCGGTATCGGCCGATACTTTCCGATACCGATACTTTCAAGTATCGGACGGTATCGCTCAACACTACTAACTAATATTCAACAGAGGCTGCCGAAGATAACAAAAATGCTGCTCTAAACCCTTGGTGGACTGAGCTGAATGTGGAAAATAACACTACTCATGTACAGAATCAATCGAGTTCTTAATATTGACAAGAATCATCATCAAGTATTCAGTAAGCACCCCATTGGATTTTGGCAAGACTACACTGACTCAACACTGTATTCTTACGGACCCATAATTACTAATTTTCTTCTAACACTGAAGCCATGGTCATCTTCGACTACGAAGGACGAACATCACCAGCGTGACAAAAAATTGTTTCAAAACATGAAACAGGCTGATGTTTTCTGCGAAAGAAAAATAAAATGGGTTGCACCACTGGTGCTTGTGAAAAAGAAAGATGGCGTCATCAGTTTTTATGTGGATTACCGCAAATTGAACAACATCTCACAGAAGGATGCCTAGCCTACCCCTTGACAAGCATTGAGGAATCCCTGACTGCTCTGTTTTACTCAGCAGTAGTAGAATTAGTACTAGGATACAACGTTTGCAAAAAAAATAAAAATAAACCTCTCTAGAGATCAGGCCTTCCTTCCGTAAGTCACAACAAAGAATGCTGATTGCCATAGCTGCATACATTTTATATTTACAGAGTGGAGTGATAAAAGAGAAAATATATATTTGTGAAAAGGAATTATGAAAAGGCAGCAGTGTTAATACTAAACATTAAACACATAGATGTACTTCGAGAGACATTATTGACCTCCACATAATGAAGTCTACTGCATTATTGTAAAGTGTAATTATTCAATTTTTTTTATTTGCTGAAACAGCACTTCTCTCCTTTAATAGAAACGTCCATAGTAGAAAAAAGTAAAGCCGCACAGCTGCCCCACGATCCGAGACCAACTGCGGTCTATCCAAAGCGTGTCACACAGGAGCCTGATATCCAGGTAGAGGTGCCCGCATGAATAAGAGAAGCACTCATCAGAAGAAATACAGGAAAATGCGGCAACACTCACCAGTCCAAGTGTGGTTCAATTCCTTTATTGCAGCATATAAAACACAGCCGTCATGTTCGTAGCCCGGTGTGGTGAAGCAGAGAAGGAGGTGAGCAGGATGTGACGACAGCTGTTTCGTACCTACAATAGCGCTTCTACAGGTCTGAGGTCTGGTGAGTGTTGCTGCATTTTCCTGTATTTCTTCTGATGTCTCCTTTAATAGAGAAGTCCTTCTGTATAATTGTAGAGCTGCACACTGAACTTTTCTCAAGCTGCACTTAATAGAGGTCCACAAATTTACTTCTTACACTGTAATGCTAATAGTTTATTGGAGATGAGCGGTTCTTGGGAAATTCAAATTCACTGAATTGTATCCCAAAATTTAAATGTCAGTGAGTAAATTAATTTGAATCTCAATACTGGAAAGTTTGTACCTTCTCGGAAAATACATATGGGGAGAGTAGAGATAGAGAGAGAGTCCAAATTTTCAGTCCTAAGAATAGAAATGTTTTCTGCACTGACCCAGCTGCACAGAGATTTATCTTAGATTTTATTCTAATAGCAGCACCTTTTACTGAGTGAACTGACAGGTACAATACAATGAGCTGACTGCAAACCATGTAAGCAAGACAGACAGGATGCAGGAAATTGCCAATGTATAAATCCCTCAAGTTACTGTTCTCAGATACAAATTGTATGGAGAAGGATGTTGACTAAATCAATAAAATGAAAAAGCAAAAAAAACAGAAAAAAATGCAAAAGTATTAATATGAAATAAATATAACAATAGCAATATGATAATGATAGTAATGCTATTAATAATGATTTGTATAAATACATTGTTTATTAGAAGCAATAATAGTCAAATGCAGCTGCATTCATTAACAGATATTGAGTAGAATATTAGAAAATTAGAAAATGAAAAATGCGTATAACATACTTAGATATTTTACTCTGTTATGCTCCCAATTGCCTCCAGCTCCATTTGTGCTTTGTCAAAGCAAAAGTAAGCGAATATACATCACTCTAGTACACCGGTAATGTGCATGATTATCCCATATTTGTGTTCACTCCTGTTTTCCCATACATAACTCCTTTAAAGTTCCTCTTAAATGTATTACAAAGCTACCTTTACAGCTTATGCACATTTCATGTGGAGCCATACTAGAGTCTCTGTGGAGCAGACTGATCAAGGGTGTAACAATATCGGTTGCAGCAACACTAATTGCAACTGTGACCATGAAATCAGGGGTTGCACCAATCTCAGCATCACTGCTGAAATGTATTGCAGCACAAAAAGTTACCTCAATAGCTACAGTGGTCACCGGCCAATTAGAGGCCAGCATTTGATGTCAGCACCATATAATGGGCATTGCATGGCATCACTACCTTGTGCTGCCCTCCCTTTGGCTATGGGGGAGGAGCAAAGGAGCAAAGTGGGCAAGGAAAGGAAAGGAGAATCAGCCCCAAAAGAACCAAGGACCCGTGTGGAGGACAAGAGAGCTGCTACAGCAAAAGAAGTCAAAAGATGGTTTAGGAAACTTGATTATAATTTGTATTATATTAACCCCAACCACAAAAGAAAGCAGCAAAACAGCAGCCAGGTGGATATGTGAAAAGCAAATCCTCAAATTTTAAATTTTCTAGAATATATAATTTTTAGGAAATCGATAATAAATTTGATTAATTATAGATCTATACTCTACTTATTAACCACAGTAGGTTCATGACCTATAAGAGTAAAATACTCTTTTTGTATTTGTAAAATAATCAGGCTAACAGTCATGAAAATAGAAAAGTCACACGACCTTGAGAATTTGAAAAATTTATGATTTGTTTCACGTGAATCGTCAAAAAAGCCCACCACCATTTTACACCAATCAGTGGATTGTATGAGCTAAAGATGGTCACAGAACCTCAGATGCAGCTGGCATTCAGTGACAGGTACCACTAATAGGCAGTCCCCGGTACTGGAAATGCTGACTCAGTGGACAGGATAGCTAACACAGACATGGGCTCTGAGTCACAGGCAAGACGGGATTCGGACACTGTTCAGACTGCTCAGGTTCTAGGTCACCAGACTGGACAGGCACAGACTTGGAGTTACTATAGGACTGAATAGGGACAATGGTCAGACAGCATGGGTTATGGGTCATGAGGCAGGATGGACACGAGGTTGGAGTCACTGGTAGGACTAGATACGGACACTGTTCAGACAGAGTGGATTCAGGGTCACCACACAAGATGGGATTCAGGTACTGGAACATGTTTTGACTATACTCACTCTTGAATGCTAACTAGGAAGACTGTGATGCTGGTTCAAGTACCGTTAGATGGGTTACATGTTCGAATGCCACTGGAGAGGTTTCAGGGTTCAAGTACCGCAGGAGCAGTGTCAGGGTTCAGGTACAGTGGATGTAGCTTCAGGCTCAGGTACCACAATGAGCAATGTCAGGGTTCACATATTGTAGGTCAAGACAACAAGAGCCAACTATGCAGTCGTGAAATCCAAAAACATATAAACTTTATTCAAAATTAGCATAAAATTAAAACAGACAGTGTGTAGCATGGCTACCAGATGGAAACAGCCATCAGCACTATGTAAAACAAAGCCCAAGGTTGGTGATCCCCTGTACCAGACAACAGGCAATGCATTGGTGTTATGATAAAGTGCAACATATAGTGGCAACCAGAGATACTGAACGCCACCCAATAGGAAGAGATATTACTGAAGACAATGTCTCCATTATAAAAGTGACAGCTGAAATAGCAACTAAGTAAACCTATACACAAAACTAAATGTGCACATCACCTGTAGTAGCTGTGTTGACCGGCACAGGGGCACCAATCCACCCCGACGCGCGTTTCAGTATGGATACCTTCCTCAGGGGGCGCGTAAACGTGTAGGGCACATAAAACAATATATATACACACAGACCGCCATCATTGGGGCGCATCTGTTATGACCCCAATGGCGAGGGTCTCAGAGGAACGTGGAAGTCTGCAGAATACAAAAATCCAGCTCATAGGGCAGTGGTAACTGGGTTGACCATATATCTACTCCTAACGCCAACACTAGAAGTAGCCGGGGATCATTCCTACATTGATTTTAGATGACACGCGCCAGCCGGAGAATCTAGCTACCCCTAGTAGAGGAAAACAAAGACCTTTCTTGCCTCCAGAGAAGGGGACCCCAAAGCTGGATAGAAGCCCCCCACAAATAATGACGGTGAGGTAAGAGGAAATGACAAACACAGAAATGAACCAGGTTTAGCACAGAGAGGCCCGCTTACTGATAGCAGAATAAAGAAAGGTAACTTATATGGTCAACAAAAACCCTATCAAAATCCACACTGGAAATTCAAGAACCCCCGAACCGTCTAACGGTCCGGGGGGAGAACACCAGCCCCCTAGAGCTTCCAGCAAAGGTCAGGATATAGATTTGGAACAAGCTGGACAAAAATACAAAACCAAAAAAAAATAGCAAAAAGCAAAAGGCAGACTTAGCTGATATAACTGGAACCAGGATCAGTAGACAAGAGCACAGCAGACTAGCTCTGATAACTACGTTGCCAGGCATTGAACTGAAGGTCCAGGGAGCTTATATAGCAACACCCCTAACTAACGACCCAGGTGCGGATAAAAGGAATGACAGAAAAACCAGAGTCAAAAAACTAGTAACCACTAGAGGGAGCAAAAAGCAAATTCACAACAGTACCCCCCCCTTAGTGAGGGGTCACCGAACCCTCACCACGACCACCAGGGCGATCAGGATGAGCGGCATGAAAGGCACGAACTAAATCGGCCGCATGAACATCAGAGGCGACCACCCAGGAATTATCCTCCTGACCATAGCCCTTCCACTTGACCAGGTACTGAAGCCTCCGCCTGGAGAGGCGAGAATCCAAGATCTTCTCCACCACGTACTCCAACTCGCCCTCAACCAACACCGGAGCAGGAGGCTCAGCAGAAGGAACTACAGGCACAATGTACCGCCGCAACAAGGACCTATGAAATACATTGTGAATAGCAAACGACACAGGAAGATCCAGACGAAAAGATACAGGATTAAGGATTTCCAATATCCTGTAAGGCCCAATAAAACGAGGTTTAAATTTGGGAGAGGAGACCTTCATAGGAACAAAGCGGGAAGAAAGCCACACCAAATCCCCAACGCGTAGTCGGGGACCCACACCGCGGCGGCGATTGGCAAAGCGCTGAGCCTTCTCCTGTGACAACTTCAAGTTGTCCACCACATGATTCCAGATCTGCTGCAACCTATCCACCACAGAATCCACCCCAGGACAGTCAGAAGGCTCCACATGACCCGAAGAAAAGCGAGGATGGAAACCAGAGTTGCAGAAAAAAGGCGAAACCAAGGTGGCGGAACTAGCCCGATTATTAAGGGCAAACTCAGCCAACGGCAAGAATGTCACCCAATCGTCCTGATCAGCAGAGACAAAACACCTCAAATAAGCCTCCAAAGTCTGATTGGTTCGCTCCGTCTGTCCATTAGTCTGAGGATGGAAAGCAGACGAAAACGACAAATCAATGCCCATCCTACTACAAAAGGATCGCCAGAACCTGGAAACGAACTGGGATCCTCTGTCTGACACAATATTCTCAGGGATGCCGTGCAAACGAACCACGTTCTGGAAAAACACAGGAACCAGATCGGAAGAGGAAGGCAGCTTAGGCAAAGGAACCAAATGGACCATCTTGGAGAAGCGATCACATATCACCCAGATAACGGACATGCCCTGAGATAGCGGAAGATCAGAAATGAAATCCATGGAGATATGTGTCCAAGGTCTCTTCGGGACAGGCAAGGGCAAGAGCAAACCGCTGGCACGAGAACAGCAAGGCTTAGCTCGAGCACAAGTCCCACAGGACTGTACAAATGACCGCACATCCCTTGACAAGGAAGGCCACCAAAAGGACCTGGCCACCAGATCTCTGGTGCCAAAAATTCCCGGGTGACCTGCCAACACCGAGGAATGAACCTCGGAAATGACTCTGCTGGTCCACTTATCCGGGACAAACAGTCTGTCAGGTGGACAAGACTCAGGCCTATCAGCCTGAAATCTCTGCAACACACGTCGCAGATCCGGAGAAATAGCTGACAAGATAACTCCATCTTTAAGAATACCAACAGGATCAGCGACTCCAGGAGCATCAGGCACAAAGCTCCTAGAAAGAGCATCGGCCTTCACATTCTTTGAACCTGGTAAATACGAGACAACAAAATCAAAGCGGGAGAAAAACAATGACCAGCGGGCCTGTCTCGGATTAAGGCGTTTAGCAGACTCGAGATACATCAGATTTTTGTGATCAGTCAAGACCACCACACGATGCTTAGCACCCTCGAGCCAATGACGCCACTCCTCAAATGCCCATTTCATGGCCAACAACTCCCGATTGCCCACATCATAATTTCGCTCGGCAGGCGAAAATTTCCTAGAGAAAAAGGCACAAGGCTTCATAACAGAGCAACCAGGGCCTCTCTGCGACAAAACGGCCCCTGCCCCAATCTCCGAAGCATCCACCTCAACCTGAAAGGGAAGTGAGACGTCAGGCTGGCACAAAACAGGCGCCGAAGTAAACCGGCGTTTCAACTCCTGGAAAGCCTCCACGGCAGCAGGAGCCCAGTTAGCTACATCGGAGCCCTTCTTGGTCATATCCGTCAAAGGTTTCACAATGCTAGAAAAATTAGCGATAAAACGACGGTAGAAGTTAGCGAAGCCCAAGAACTTCTGAAGACTCTTAACTGACGAGGGCTGAGTCCAATCAAGAATAGCTCGGACCTTGACTGGGTCCATCTCCACAGCAGAAGGGGAAAAAATGAACCCCAAAAAGGGAACCTTCTGTACACCAAAGAGACACTTTGAGCCCTTGACAAACAAAGAATTTTCACGCAAAATTTTAAAGACCAACCTGACCTGCTCCACATGCGAATCCCAATTATCAGAAAAAACCAAAATATCATCCAGATAAACAATCAAAAATTTATCCAGATACTTCCGGAAAATGTCATGCATAAAGGACTGAAAAACTGAAGGCGCATTGGAGAGCCCAAAAGGCATCACCAAGTACTCAAAATGACCTTCGGGCGTATTGAATGCGGTTTTCCATTCATCACCTTGCTTAATGCGCACAAGGTTGTACGCACCACGAAGGTCTATCTTGGTGAACCACTTGGCACCCTTAATCCGGGCAAACAAGTCAGACAACAGCGGTAAAGGATACTGAAATTTGACAGTGATCTTATTCAAAAGCCGATAATCAATACAAGGTCTCAAAGATCCGTCCTTTTTTGCCACAAAAAAGAATCCCGCACCAAGAGGGGAAGAAGACGGACGAATATGTCCTTTTTCCAGAGACTCCTTGATATATGAACGCATAGCGGTATGTTCAGGTACCGACAGATTAAACAGTCTTCCCTTAGGAAATTTACTGCCTGGGATCAAATCTATAGCACAGTCACAGTCCCTATGAGGAGGCAGTGCACTGGACTCAGACTCACTGAAGACATCCTGATAATCAGACAAATACTCCGGAACTTCCGAAGGCGTAGAAGAAGCAATAGACACAGGCAGGGAATCCTCATGAATACCACGACAGCCCCAACTTGAGACTGACATAGCCTTCCAGTCCAGGACTGGATTATGGGTCTGTAACCATGGCAGCCCTAAAACGACCAAATCATGCATTTTATGTAAAACCAGGAAACGTATCACCTCGCGGTGTTCAGGAGTCATGCACATGGTAACCTGAGTCCAATACTGCGGTTTATTTGCTGCCAATGGTGTAGCATCAATACCCCTAAGAGGAATAGGATTTTCTAATGGTTCAAGAGTAAATCCACAGCGCTTAGCAAATGAGAGATCCATGAGACTCAGGGCAGCACCTGAATCTACAAACGCCATGACAGGATAAGATGACAGTGAGCAAATCAAAGTTACAGACAGAATAAATTTAGGTTGCAAATTACCAACGGTGACAGGACTAACAACCTTAGCTATACGTTTAGAGCATGCTGAGATAACATGTGTAGAATCACCACAGTAGTAGCACAAGCCATTCCGGCGTCTATGAATTTTCCGCTCATTTCTAGTCAGGATTCTATCACATTGCATTAAATCAGGTGTCTGTTCAGACAACACCATGAGGGAATTTGCGGTTTTTCTATCACATTGCACCGAATTAGGTGTCTGTTCAGACAACACCATGAGGGAATTTGCGGTTTTGCGCTCCCGCAACCGCCGGTCAATTTGAATAGCCAGTGCCATAGTATCATTCAGACCTGTGGGAATGGGAAAACCCACCATAACATTCTTAATGGCTTCAGAAAGGCCATTTCTAAAATTAGCGGCCAGTGCACACTCGTTCCAATGTGTCAGCACGGACCATTTCCGAAATTTTTGGCAATACACTTCAGCCTCGTCCTGCCCCTGAGACATAGACAGCAAGGCCTTTTCTGCCTGAATCTCAAGATTGGGTTCCTCATAAAGTAAACCGAGCGCCAGAAAAAACGCATCAAGATCAGCCAATGCCGGATCTCCTGGCGCCAGCGAAAAAGCCCAATCCTGAGGGTCGCCCCGTAAGAACGAAATAACAATTTTTACTTGCTGAGCAGAATCTCCTGATGAACAGGGTCTCAGGGACAAAAACAATTTACAATTATTCACAAAATTCCTAAACTTAAACCTGTCTCCGGAAAACAGTTCAGGAATCGGTATTTTAGGTTCTGACCTAGGATTTCTGATAACATAGTCTTGTATGCCCTGCACACGAGTAGCCAGCTGGTCCACACTTGTAATCAAGGTCTGGACATTCATGTCTGCAGCAAGCATAGCCACTCTGAGGTAAAGGGGAAGGAGAAAAAAAAAACTCAGAATCTTCTTTCTTATAATCCCTCTTCTGCAATGCATTAAACATTTAATACTGGCCTGGCAAACTGTTATGACCCCAATGGCGAGGGTCTCAGAGGAACGTGGAAGTCTGCAGAATACAAAAATCCAGCTCATAGGGCAGTGGTAACTGGGTTGACCATATATCTACTCCTAACGCCAACACTAGAAGTAGCCGGGGATCATTCCTACGTTGATTCTAGATGACACGCGCCAGCCGGAGAATCTAGCTACCCCTAGTAGAGGAAAACAAAGACCTTTCTTGCCTCCAGAGAAGGGGACCCCAAAGCTGGATAGAAGCCCCCCACAAATAATGACGGTGAGGTAAGAGGAAATGACAAACACAGAAATGAACCAGGTTTAGCACAGAGAGGCCCGCTTACTGATAGCAGAATAAAGAAAGGTAACTTATATGGTCAACAAAAACCCTATCAAAATCCACACTGGAAATTCAAGAACCCCCGAACCGTCTAACGGTCCGGGGGGAGAACACCAGCCCCCTAGAGCTTCCAGCAAAGGTCAGGATATAGATTTGGAACAAGCTGGACAAAAATACAAAACCAAAAAAAATAGCAAAAAGCAAAAGGCAGACTTAGCTGATATAACTGGAACCAGGATCAGTAGACAAGAGCACAGCAGACTAGCTCTGATAACTACGTTGCCAGGCATTGAACTGAAGGTCCAGGGAGCTTATATAGCAACACCCCTAACTAACGACCCAGGTGCGGATAAAAGGAATGACAGAAAAACCAGAGTCAAAAAACTAGTAACCACTAGAGGGAGCAAAAAGCAAATTCACAACACGCATCACCGCGTCGCAATGCTCCCGCCCATCTCAACGCCGCAATGCACGCCACGACTGGAAACACGTGGGGCCCCACGTGATCCGGAAGTGCGCACACAGTCGCCGAGAGACAAGCAGAGCAAAGCGGCGCATGCGCAGCAACGAAATGGAAAAAAACCCACCATATTGATGAAGGACAAGAGGAGGGCAGCAGAATGGAAAAGATAATAATATAGCGTTCAACACTGTAGGAGTAAAACAGATAAGAAGGAGGACATTCAGGCGGCTATAAGAAAAAAAAAAAACAGTAACCAAATTCTATGCTGAAATATATAAGAGGTCAATGCATGAATATATAGTCCACCCAGAAACGCAGCTAAGAAGACAACCACACTAAGGGGTGCTATTGTATACAGCATAATAAATTAACTCCTAGTGGAATGTAGTAGAAACATAAATACAATTATGAAACACCCCAGAGAAATCTTTATCTTTTGGGTCACCAAAAAATTAGCAAATGTAAGTCTTTATGGCATCATACACGTAGATATTAATCAGTTCCTTCTCTGTCTCTTCTGATGTCCATTTATTTCTGGCATCAAGCTATAGAGCCTCATCCGAAGTAGAGAACACCCATCTCAATAGGTCATATTGGACAGTCCTAAATAACAAAATGACACGGTTAAAATCAAATAAAAATATAAACACAATGCGGAAGGGTAAAGAATGTGCAGCAAAGTGACGACTACAGAAAGGGGGCGTAACTGATATTTTCATTCAGGCCGAATGGATCTACTGTATTAAGAGACCAGATCCATCGTGTCTCTAACTGGCCCAAACGTTTGAAAAGGTTGCCACCCCGAATATTGACATTGAGCATATCAATGCCACGAACCCTGAACAGGGAACTGTCACTTTGATGATGACTCCGAAAATGTCACATATTGTAGGCATGGCTTCAGGCTCAGGTACTGGAGGGGGTGGTGTCAGGGTTGACATGCCGCAGGTGCGACTTCAAGGCACGGTTAATGCTGAAGCCATTACAGGCTTCAGGGCTACAGAAGATTGGATAAAGGGAAGATTCAGACCAGCACAGTATGGAATACAGGGACCTGGCAACTTACTTGTTGCACAAATATCAATCAGAGAATGTTCCTCAGGCAACTCCCTACTGGCCACTGTGCCTTAAATACTTAATGCCATCCAGTTATTGGCTTGGGGCATTTCTAAAGTGTGTGCTACCCCTTTTAGAATCGGGTAGTCCCCACGCGTGCTATGCGCTGCACTGGGGGACCTGTGCACTGTAGACAGAGCAGTAGGAAGCACAGCATGGAATGAGGATGCCGCCATGGCAGGGGTGGTGAGTATGTCGGTGTCCATGCAAGGAGGAGGGAGAGGAACTATGCAGGGATGCCAGCATAGCGTTATAGCACTCCACCTTACTCCGCCTCTTCTACAAGCCCACAAGGCTTATCTGCAGAAGAAGTGAGGCTTCAATATTCTCCTTTCACTCCATCAATATCTCTTCAGGGCCAAATTTTCTCCAGGTCATTAGACCATCGGGTCTCAAGAGCACAGGAATAGAAGAAAGAAACTATTTAATTACAAGATTTGAAGATACCTTCTCTGAGTCCATCCTCAATTTGGTGTCTGGGATGATACATCCTTGAGGGGAAGAGGACTGTCACAGGTTTTTTAATAATAGCAGTAATAGTTCCCATATTGATAATAAAGACCCTTAGGGCCTCATAGGCGCCAGAACCCCGGTGCGACTGCAACTCCTGCACTCATAGTTGTTCCCCTGTATAAATAACGCTTAGCCTAAAGCAGTCTGCCTGGCACTGTGTGCAGTTTGAGTTAACAAATCTGGTCACAGATCCAATTTAACCTGGCCTTAGACGTTGTGTTGGGTTTCTCCCACTGATGATGATGTGTAGGTCCTACATTAGTTTCCTTGCAGTCTTGCACTTAATATTAGCATAGAAACTTACTAGACAGAGGACTCTGAAGTAGCAATTGGTCTTGTACAGTTTGAATGAAATTTGTACTGTGAATATTATGTTCATGTTTAATGTTTGCTGTGTAGAAGTTGCTTTAAAACTTAGTGACAGTGTTTTCACACATTTATCAAGCATTAAAGGGGTTGTCCAATTTAAAGTGAAAAGTCTATGTGACCCTACGTGACTGCAGATTTGAGAATCCTCACATCAGGCGCACTGCGCGCTGTGTCTATTCTCCGGCATTGAAACAGGGAACAACAGTCGTGTGACCACAAGCATGCATTATGCATTATTCCGACTACACTTCCAGTGCACTCAATAACTGCATTTCATGAGGATGGAAATTGTCACATGACCACTCTTCCTGATGCTCCAGCTCCATTTCTTCAGTGGTGACACTCTATTCTTTGATCATATGATTTACATTTTCTATACCCCTGTCTTAAAGCAATTTGTGCATCTGAAGGTCAGAGATCTGACCAAAACATTATGTATTAAACTATGGATTTTAAATAAAACACAATAATTTGCAACTTTCCACCATTGCCAAGTTCTTCGAAATCGAGTGACTGAATACTTGTCATGTAAATCAGACAGCGTCTTTAACATGACTCTCCAACCTGGGTCTGAAAAGTAGCTATATACATTTCACATGTATCTTATCCCCATCTGGTGTCATCTATTTGCACCTGCTAACCTTTCTGCTCAGATCAATATACCGATCTTGCTGCTTCCAAAATGGCTGTTTGAGTGGTTTGGGGAGCAGAGGTGTATCTAGCCTTTCCTGCACCCGGGGCAAAGGATCAGTTTGGCACCCCCCCCAACCTCCCCCCCCAAACCTCCCCCATTTGAACCTTAGCTCTATTGAAACTGTATGACCAAGCCAAGGTACATTCCTGAATCCCCATAATGTTAAAATAGATACCAATAAAAGTAAAATTAATTGAGACATCAGTAGGTTAAGTGTTTTTGAATATCCATATTGAATCAGGAGCCCCATATAATCCTGCATAAAGGTTAATAATGGCCCCATAAGATGCTCCATAGACACATTTGCCCAATATAGTGCTGCAGAAATGTTGATTATGGCCCCATAAGATGCTCCATAAAGATATTTGCGCCATATAGTGCTACAGAAACGTTGATTATAGCCCCATAAGATGCTCCATATAGACATTTGCCCTGTATAGTGCTGCAGAAACATTGATTATGGCCCCATAAGATGTTCCATAAAGATATTTGCCCAAAATAGTGCTGCACAAACGTTATGGCCCCATAAGATGCTCTATACAGACACTTGCCCCATTATAGTGCTGCACAAATGTTATGGCCCCATAAGATGCTCTATACAAACACTTGCCCCATATAGTGCTGCACAAACATTATGGCCCCATAAGATGCTCTATACAGACACTCGCCCCCGTATAGTGCTGCACAAATGTTATGGCCCCATAAGATGCTCTATACAGACACTTGCCCCATATAGTGCTGCACAAACATTATGGCCCCATAAGATGCTCTATACAGACACTTGCCCCATTATAGTGCTGCACAAATGTTATGGCCCCATAAGATGATCTATACAGACACTTGCCCCATTATAGAGCTGCACAAATGTTATGGCCCCATAAGATGCTCTATACAGACACTTGCCCCATTATAGTGCTGCACAAACGTTATGGCCCCATAAGATGATCTATACAGACACTTGCCCCATTATAGTGCTGCACAAATGTTATGGCCCCATAAGATGCTCTATACAGACACTTGCCCCATTATAGTGCTGCACAAATGTTATGGCCCCATAAGATGATCTATACAGACACTTGCCTCCCTCTATCTGAAACTGAACCTGTCAAAAACTGAACTCCTCGTGTTCTCTCCCTCTACAAACCTACCTTTGCCCGACATTGCCATCTCTGTGTGCGGTTCCACCATTACTCCAAAGCAACATGCCCGCTGCCTTGGAGTCATCCTTGATTCCGAGCTTTCATTCACCCCCCACATCCGATCACTGGCTCGCTCTTCTTATCTGCATCTCAAAAACATTTCCAGAATTCGCCCTTTTCTTACTTTCGACTCTGCAAAAACTCTTACTGTCTCACTTATTCATTCTCGTCTGGACTATTGTAACTCTCTACTAATTGGCCTACCTTTTATCAGACTCTCCCCGCTCCAATCTGTCCTGAATGCTGCTGCCAGGATCATATTCCTCGCCAACCGTTACACCGATGCCTCTACCTTGTGCCAGTCATTACACTGGCTACCCATCCAATCCAGAATCCAGTACAAAACTACTACCCTCATCCACAAAGCACTCCATGGCTCAGCACCACCCTACATCTCCTCTCTGGTCTCAGTCTACCAACCTACCCGTGCCCTCCGCTCTGCTAATGACCTCAGGTTAGCATCCTCAATAATCAGAACCTCCCACTCCCGTCTCCAAGACTTTACACGTGCGGCGCCGATTCTTTGGAATGCACTACCTAGGTTAATACAATTAATCCCCAATCCCCACAGTTTTAAGTGTGCACTAAAAACTCATTTGTTCAGATTGGCCTACCGCCTCAACGCATTAACCTAATTATCCCTGTGTGGCCTATTAATAAAAAACAACAACATAATCACGTTCCTCCATCATGTTCTCATACACTTTATGCAGTTAATAGCCTCTGTGTCTGTACTGTTACATACTTAGGCAGTTAACTGGTTCATGCAGCTTTACATGAACACCCGAGCCTTACACTATGGCTGGTCCAAATAACTAAAGCAATTGTTACCATCCACCTCTTGTGTCTCCCCTTTTCCTCATAGATTGTAAGCTTGCGAGCAGCAGGGCCCTCATTCCTCCTGGTATCTGTTTTGAACTGTGATTTCTGTTATGCTGTAATGTCTGTTGTCTGTATAAGTCCCCTCTATAAGTTGTAAAGCGCTGCGGAATATGTTGGCGCTATATAAATAAAATTATTATTATTATTATTATTATAGTGCTGCACAAACGTTATGGCCCCATAAGATGCTCTATACAGACACTTGCCCCATACAGTGCTGCACAAATGTTATGGCCCCATAAGATGCTCTTTACAGACACTTGCCCCATTATAGTGCTGCACAAATGTTATGGCCCCATAAGATGCTCTATACAGACACTTGCTCCATTATAGTGCTGCACAAATGTTATGGCCCCATAAGATGCTCTATACAGACACTTGCCCCATATAATGCTGCACAAACGTTATGGCCCCATAAGATGCTCTGTACAGACACTTGCCCCATTATAGTGCTGCACAAATGTTATGGCCCCATAAGATGCTCTATACAGACACTTGCCCCATTATAGTGCTGCACAAATGTTATGGCCCCATAAGATGCCCCATTCAGACACTTGCCCCATATAGTGCTGCACAAACGTTATGGCCCCATAAGATGCCCCATACAGACACTTGCCCCATTTTCTGTTGCTGCGATAAAAAAAAAATCACATACTCACCTCTGTGTCACTCAGGCCTCCGGCACTTTCAATATTCACCTGCTCCTCGTTCCAGCCTCTGCTCCATCTTTAGCACTGACGTTCAGGCAGAGGGTGCGCACTAACTACCTCACCGCGCACTCTGACCTCAGCGTCACTGCTGAAGACGGAGCGGCGCCAGAACGGGGAGCAGGTGAATATCGCGCAGTGCTGCGCTGCGCTCCTCTCCCCGTTATACTCACCTGCTCCTGGCGCTGTGCAGTCCCTGCTTCCCCGGCACCGGCAGCTTCTTCCTGTACTGAGCGGTTACCGTTACCGCTCATTACAGTAATGAATATGCGGCTCCACCCCTATGGGAGGTGGAACCGCATATTCATTACTGTAATGAGCGGTACCATGTGACCGCTCAGTACAGGACGAGGAGCCTTCTTGGACCGCCACATCATCAGGTGGCCCGCTGGCGCCTCCCTGTCAGCTGCGCCCGGGGCACTTGCCCCGGCTGCCACCCCTGGATACACCACTGTTGGGGAGTGCAGTGGGAAGTCTAAATCATGCCTTCCCTGTTTTTCTTGTACAACAGCATAGGAAAAGCAGGAAAGCAGAGAAGGCATGGTTTTGACTTTATTGTGACTCTCCATGCCACAGACATGGTCACCATTTTAGCAGGAGGATCAGAATGCCCATCTTTGTAGAGGAGACAAACGGACGACACCAAATATTCAATAGAATAGAAATCACAAGAAGTAATGTTTCCAATATACAGTGGTTTCTTTCTGAAACTCAAGACTGTGTTTCTCATTGTGGCCATTTGTTTCTTTACTTAACGTGTGTTAGAAAAGAAATCTGAAAACCTTACAATTTTGTACCACTCCATACGACTGGAGAGTTTCTGTATCTACTGCTAATCGCAATTGCATTAACCTGTCTACATTTATTATTTCGCTATTAAGGACTGTGACTTACAAAGCTTTCTATAAGAACAATGTCACATTATTCAGTTGGCGTTGGCGTTGTTTGAGGGCCATTATTGAAAGTTTGCTGCTTGCGCTGATAAAATTGACTCTAAGGATCTGATCTCAGTATTATATTCAGGTTCAATCTGTGTTACGTTCTCGTTATCAAGTGCTTGCTACTTTACCTTTTTTCATTTTCAATTTGTCCTACTTTTCCTTTGTAAATTAACTTTTATCTATTCAATAAATATGGTGACCATCGGCTCAATATGATCTGGTAATATTGTCAGTGTTTTTCTCAGAAATGTCTAGATCAAGGCATCTCAAGCTTTTTCTGCTTGGTCCCGCCAGCCAGAACATTGTGATGCCTGGAAATAGTCCATGACAAATTTATAATAGTTTTCCAGTATCTAAAAAAAAAGTTTATTTTAAAACAAAAAAAAAAGAGGCATACATACTGACTCTAACACGTGTAGATCCAGTGGTGGCCCATGTGATCTATGATGGGATAGGAAGCTATGACATTCTGTTCTTCTCTCACTTGAGAACTGGTGCCTGTGATTGGCTGTATGTTTCATGTAACTGAAATGGGATATCATTGAGTGGGCCTTTGATGATGTCCCATTTAATTCACTTTAATCTCAAAAGACTGTTGACCAAAGAACCATATAAGGTATCATCATTTCTTTTCCCAGTGCAGAACATTGAGTCAGTTTGCACTGCATCCATAGAGGTTAGGGCATTCAAATTTGATTCATTTTATTGTTCTAAAGCCATCCATGTCTTTTTTCAAAATGTTGTACTTGTTGGGCAACTCTTTTAATTTATTTCTTGCATTTGTCTCCTCAGGGGCAAGCTACAAAATGTTTAGTGGTGCAAGTTCACTGGGGATTTGGTGTTAGAGGGGCTCTTGACTAGAGTTGAGCGAATTTGTTCGGATTCAGTTGCCGAATCTGAATTTGCCATATTGGTGCTATTTTTCCACTCTATTCATGCCGAGTTAATGTTTGATGATCGGTTCCAAACATATTTGGTAATTTCTACTCTTATTGACTCTAATGACATTTGGCTGTGTTCGGTGAATATTTCAAAAACAATATTCGCTGCCAATCGTATTCGGAAACGAATTTTGAAAAAATCGCTCAACTCTACTCTTGAGTTATTCCAAGTTATTTACATGCAGGTTAGGCTGGAATTTTACACACGTTCATGGATGAAAATGTATAGATAGGACAGGGGCGAAGTATTAATGAATAGGGTTGAGCGAAACGGGTCGATCATTTTCAAAAGTCGCCGACTTTTGGCTAAGTCGGCGTCTCATGAAACCCGATCCGACCCCTGTGCTTGTCGGCCATGCGGTACGCGACTTTCGCGCCAAAGTCGCGTTTCAATGACGCGAAAAGCGCCATTTCTCAGCCAATGAAGGTGAACGCAGAGTGTGGGCAGCGTGATGACATAGATCCTGGTCCCCACCATCTTAGAGAAGGGCATTGCAGTGATTGGCTTGCTGTCTGCGGCGTCACAGGGGCTATAAAGGGGCGTTCCCGCCGACCGCCATCTTACTGCTGCTGATCTGAGCTTAGGGAGAGGTTGCTGCCGCTTCGTCAGAAGCAGGGAGAGCGTTAGGCAGGGTCCACTAACCACCAAACCGCTTGTGCTGCAGCGATTTCCACTGTCCAACACCACCTTCGGTGTGCAGGGACTGTGGAAGCTATTTTTTTTTTTTTTTCCCCTCAGCGCTGTAGCTCATTGGGCTGCCCTAGAAGGCTCCGTGATAGCTGTATTGCTGTGTGTACGCCACTGTGGAAACCAACTGCTTTTTTCAAAGCACATATCCTCTTGTTCCTTCCTTTCTGCACAGCTATCTTTTTTGTTTGTCCACACTTTTTATTTAATTTGTGCATCAGTCCACTCCTATTGCTGCCTGCCATACCTGGCTTACATTACTGCAGGGAGATAGTAATTGTAGGACAGTTTTTTTTTTTTTTTTTTTTTTTTTTTGTGGGAGATTAAGATTGGCATTTCTGCTACAGTGCCATCCCTGTGTGTGCCATCTCTCACTGAGTGGGCCATAGAAAGCCTATTTATTTTTTCCGTGATTTGTGTTCTAAAATCTACCTCAACACAAAAACACTACATCAATCAGTGGGAGAAAAATATTGGCCTCAGTCAGGGCTTGTGTGCCACTGCTGTGTGTGCTATCTCTCATTCAGTGGGCTATAGCAAGCCTATTTTTTTTTTTTTTTTTTAATATTATTTGGTTTCTAAAGTCTCCCTGAAAAAAAAAAAAAACCTAAAAAAACAGTGGGAGAGTAATATTGCCCTTTCAGCTTGTGTGCCAGTCTTGACTCCTGGGTGTGCCACCTCTCTCCCTCTCATTCAGTGGGCCATAGAAAGCCTATTTATTTTTTTTAAAAAATATTATTGGGTTTCTAAAGTCTCCCTGAAAAAACAAAAAATACATAAAAAAACAGTGGGAGAGTAATATTGCCCTTTCAGCTTGTGTGCCAGTCTTGACTCCTGGGTGTGCCACCTCTCTCCCTTTCATTCAGTGGGCCATAGAAAGCCTATTTATTTTTTCCGTGATTTGTGTTCTAAATTCTACCTCAACACAAAAACACTACATCAATCAGTGGGAGAAAAATATTGGCCTCAGTCAGGGCTTGTGTGCCACTGCTGTGTGTGCTATCTCTCATTCAGTGGGCTATAGCAAGCCTATTTTTTTTTTTTTTTTTTTTTTTTTTAATATTATTTGGTTTCTAAAGTCTCCCTGAAAAAAAAAAAAAAACCTAAAAAAACAGTGGGAGAGTAATATTGCCCTTTCAGCTTGTGTGCCAGTCTTGACTCCTGGGTGTGCCACCTCTCTCCCTCTCATTCAGTGGGCCATAGAAAGCCTATTTATTTTTTTTTTTTAATATTATTTGGTTTCTAATTCTCCCTGAAAAAAAAAAAAAAACCTAAAAAAACAGTGGGAGAATAATATTGCCCTTTCAGCTTGTGTGCCAGTCTTGACTCCTGGGTGTGCCACCTCTCTCCCTCTCATTCAGCGGGCCATAGAAAGCCTATTTATTTTTTTTTAAAAATATTATTGGGTTTCTAAAGTCTCCCTGAAAAAACAAAAAATACATAAAAAAACAGTGGGAGAGTAATATTGCCCTTTCAGCTTGTGTGCCAGTCTTGACTCCTGGGTGTGCCACCTCTCTCCCTTTCATTCAGTGGGCCATAGAAAGCCTATTTATTTTTTTTTTTAAATATTATTGGGTTTCTAAAGTCTCCCTGAAAAAAAAAAAAAAACCTAAAAAAACAGTGGGAGAGTAATATTGCCCTTTCAGCTTGTGTGCCAGTCTTGACTCCTGGGTGTGCCACCTCTCTCCCTCTCATTCAGTGGGCCATAGAAAGCCTATTTATTTTTTTTTTAAAATATTATTGGGTTTCTAAAGTCTCCCTGAAAAAAAAAAAAAAAACCTAAAAAAACAGTGGGAGAGTAATATTGCCCTTTCAGCTTGTGTGCCAGTCTTGACTCCTGGGTGTGCCACCTCTCTCCCTCTCATTCAGTGGGCCATAGAAAGCCTATTTATTTTTTTTTTTAAATATTATTGGGTTTCTAAAGTCTCCCTGAAAAAACAAAAAATACATAAAAAAACAGTGGGAGAGTAATATTGCCCTTTCAGCTTGTGTGCCAGTCTTGACTCCTGGGTGTGCCACCTCTCTCCCTTTCATTCAGTGGGCCATAGAAAGCCTATTTATTTTTTCCGTGATTTGTGTTCTAAATTCTACCTCAACACAAAAACACTACATCAATCAGTGGGAGAAAAATATTGGCCTCAGTCAGGGCTTGTGTGCCACTGCTGTGTGTGCTATCTCTCATTCAGTGGGCTATAGCAAGCCTATTTTTTTTTTTTTTTTTTATATTATTTGGTTTCTAAAGTCTCCCTGAAAAAAAAAAAAAACCTAAAAAAACAGTGGGAGAGTAATATTGCCCTTTCAGCTTGTGTGCCAGTCTTGACTCCTGGGTGTGCCACCTCTCTCCCTCTCATTCAGTGGGCCATAGAAAGCCTATTTATTTTTTTTTTTAAATATTATTGGGTTTCTAAAGTCTCCCTGAAAAAACAAAAAATACATAAAAAAACAGTGGGAGAGTAATATTGCCCTTTCAGCTTGTGTGCCAGTCTTGACTCCTGGGTGTGCCACCTCTCTCCCTTTCATTCAGTGGGCCATAGAAAGCCTATTTATTTTTTCCGTGATTTGTGTTCTAAATTCTACCTCAACACAAAAACACTACATCAATCAGTGGGAGAAAAATATTGGCCTCAGTCAGGGCTTGTGTGCCACTGCTGTGTGTGCTATCTCTCATTCAGTGGGCTATAGCAAGCCTATTTTTTTTTTTTTTTTTTATATTATTTGGTTTCTAAAGTCTCCCTGAAAAAAAAAAAAAAACCTAAAAAAACAGTGGGAGAGTAATATTGCCCTTTCAGCTTGTGTGCCAGTCTTGACTCCTGGGTGTGCCACCTCTCTCCCTCTCATTCAGTGGGCCATAGAAAGCCTATTTATTTTTTTTTTTAAATATTATTGGGTTTCTAAAGTCTCCCTGAAAAAACAAAAAATACATAAAAAAACAGTGGGAGAGTAATATTGCCCTTTCAGCTTGTGTGCCAGTCTTGACTCCTGGGTGTGCCACCTCTCTCCCTCTCATTCAGTGGGCCATAGAAAGCCTATTTATTTTTTTTTTTTAATATTATTTGGTTTCTAATTCTCCCTGAAAAAAAAAAAAAAACCTAAAAAAACAGTGGGAGAATAATATTGCCCTTTCAGCTTGTGTGCCAGTCTTGACTCCTGGGTGTGCCACCTCTCTCCCTCTCATTCAGCGGGCCATAGAAAGCCTATTTATTTTTTTTTAAAAATATTATTGGGTTTCTAAAGTCTCCCTGAAAAAACAAAAAATACATAAAAAAACAGTGGGAGAGTAATATTGCCCTTTCAGCTTGTGTGCCAGTCTTGACTCCTGGGTGTGCCACCTCTCTCCCTCTCATTCAGTGGGCCATAGAAAGCCTATTTATTTTTTTTTTAAAATATTATTGGGTTTCTAAAGTCTCCCTGAAAAAACAAAAAATACATAAAAAAACAGTGGGAGAGTAATATTGCCCTCTCAGCTTGTGTGCCAGTCTTGACTCCTGGGTGTGCCACCTCTCTCTCTCTAATTGTGGGCCATAGAAAGCCTTTTTTTTTTTTTTTTTTAATATTATTTGGTTTCTAAAGTCTCCCTGAGAAAAAAAAAAAATAAATTAGGTGGGAGATTAATATTGACATTAGTGCTTGAGTGACAGTCCTGCGTGTGTGTCATCTCTGTGATTTTGTGCCACAGAAAACAGAGTGTGTAACATTGTGCCTGATTTTCCTTGTGGTCTCACCAACCTGTTAAGGGATATTGAAATCATACTGAAGTTATAGCTCACCGTGTAAGTTGTTTGACAGCAACAAATAAAGTTACTTTGGTTAAGATTTTAAAACAATGAGGAAGTCTGGTGCAAGAGGTCGTCGTGGGCGTTCATTGTCAGCTGGTAATGATGGTAGTGGTAGAGGAGCATCAGGTGGTCGTGGGGATAAAAATATTCCACCTAAGTCTGGAGCTGTGGAGCCAGTTTCGTCGTCAGGCTACACAAGGCCTCGAACGCTCTCTTTTCTGGGAGTAGGAAAACCGCTTTTAAAGGCGGAGCAGCAACAGCAAGTTTTGGCTTACATTGCAGACTCAGCCTCTAGCTCTTTTGCCTCCTCTTCCGAAACTGGTAAATGTAAAAGCAGCGCGTCGCTTGTGGATGTTCACGGTCAGGGACAAGTCGCTTCCTTGTCCTCCTCAGCAAAAACTACAACAAGAGAGAAGGATGCAGCAGGCGACACAACGGGTCACTCCATGGAGCTCTTTACACATACCGTCCCTGGCTTAGAAAGTGAAACATTTAACAGGCCATGCCCATTACAAGTATATTCTGACATGGAGTGCACTGATGCACAGCCACAGCCAGAGTACTATGCTGCTCCTTTGACTCAGACCACCACATTGCCCTCTCAGGGTACAGATCCACAATCAGACCCTGATGAGACTATGTTGCCCCGCCACGAACGCTATACCACCGACCGACACAGTGACACAGACGAAGTTGCACACGAGCTCGAAGAGGAGGTAATAGATGACCCAGTTATTGACCCCGATTGGCAGCCATTGGGGGAACAGGGTGCAGGCGGCAGTAGTTCAGAAGCGGAGGTGGAGGAGGGGCCGCAGCAGGCATCAACATCGCAACAGGTTACATCTGCCGGGCCCGTATCTGGCCCAAAACGCGTGTCAAAGCCAAAACCTGTTGGAGCACAGCGTTGCCATCCGGTTAAAGCTCAGTCTGCAATCCCTGAAAAGGGATCCGAGTCTAGGAAGAGTGCAGTCTGGCATTTTTTTAAACAACATCCAACTGATCAGCGCAAAGTCATCTGTCAAAAATGTTCAACTAGCTTAAGCAGAGGTCAGAATCTGAAAAGTCTAAATACTAGTTGCATGCATAGACACTTAACCACCATGCATTTTCAAGCCTGGACTAACTACCAAACGTCCCTCAAGGTTGTAGCACCCTCGGCCAATGAAGCTAGTCAGCAACGCAACATCCCTTCCGTCACTGTAAGGCCACCATTTTCCGCACCACAGGCAGTATCTGTGCAGGTTTCTTTGCCAGCCAAAAGCAGTCAGGGTCAGGGAATCACCAGTTTTGTAGGAGGAAATATTGCATCTAGGGCACCGGCGGAAACAATACCGTCTCCAACCGTCTCTCAGTCTGCCATGTACACCGGCACACCCGAAAGTTCCACGATCTCCAGCTCTCCAGTCCAGCTCACCCTACATGAGACTCTGGTTAGAAAAAGGAAGTACTTATCCTCGCATCCGCGTACACAGGGTTTTAACGCCCACATAGCTAGACTAATCTCGTTAGAGATGATGCCCTACCGGTTAGTTGAAAGCGAAGCTTTCAAAGCCCTGATGGAGTACGCTGAACCACGATACGAGCTACCCAGTCGACACTTTTTTTCCAGAAAAGCCATCCCAGCCCTGCACCAGCATGTTAAACAGCGCATCGTCCATGCACTCAGGCAATCTGTGAGTACAAAGGTGCACCTGACTACAGATGCATGGACCAGTAGGCATGGCCAGGGACGTTATGTGTCCATCACGGCACACTGGGTGAATGTGGTGGATGCAGGGTCCACAGGCGACATCAATTTAGGGACAGTTGTGCCTAGCCCACGGTCTAGGAAACAGTTGGCTGTAGGCGTTCGCACCCCCTCCTCCTCCTCCTCCTCGTCCTCCTGCAGAAGCTACAGCTCTTCCACAGAACGCAGTCTGCCAACCACTCCATCGGCAGATGACACTGTTGCACACCAGTTGTCCCATTATGGGCCAGCTACTGCCAAGCGTCAGCAGGCTGTATTGGCTATGAAGTGCTTGGGCGACAATAGACACACCGCGGAAGTTCTGTCCGAGTTCTTGCAACAAGAAACGCAGTCGTGGCTGGGCACAGTAGATCTTGAGGCAGGCAAGGTAGTGAGTGATAACGGAAGGAATTTCATGGCTGCCATCTCCCTTTCCCAACTGAAACACATTCCTTGCCTGGCTCACACCTTAAACCTGGTGGTGCAGTGCTTATTGAAAACTTATCCTGGGTTCTCCGACCTGCTCCTCAAAGTGCGTGCACTTTGCTCACATATCCGACGTTCGCCTGTACACGCCAGCCGTATGCAGACCTATCAGCGGTCTTTGAACCTTCCCCAGCATCGCCTAATCATAGACGTTGCAACAAGGTGGAACTCAACACTGCACATGCTTCAGAGACTGTGCGAACAGAGGCGTGCTGTTATTTATTTGTGGGAGGATACACGGGCAGGCAGTAGGATGGCAGACATGGAGTTGTCAGGTGTGCAGTGGTCTAAGATACAAGACATGTGTCAAGTCCTTCAGTGCTTTGAGGAATGCACACGGCTGGTTAGTGCAGACAACGCCGTAATAAGCATGAGCATCCCCCTAATGCGTCTGCTGATGCAAAGTTTGACGCACATAAAGGAGCAGGCGTCTGCACCAGAGGAAGAGGAAAGCCTTGATGACAGTCAGCCATTGTCTGGTCAGGGCAGTGTACAGGACGAGGTAGCGGGCGAAGAGGAGGTGGAGGACGAGGAGGATGATGGGGATGAGTATATTTTTAATGCCGAACCTTTCCCGGGGGCACAGGAATTTGGTTGCGTGTCACGGCCGGGTTCTGGTTTTTTGAGGGACACAAGTGACGTAGATTTGCCTGCAACTGCCCCTCAACCAATCACAACCGGAGATTTGACAACTGGAACTTTGGCCCACATGGCGGATTATGCCTTACGTATCCTAAAAAGGGACACACGCATTACGAAAATGATGAACGATGACGATTACTGGTTGGCCTGCCTCCTTGATCCACGCTATAAAGGCAAATTGCAAAATATTATGCCACATGAGAACTTGGAACTAATATTAGCAACCAAACAATCAACTCTTGTTGACCGTTTGCTTCAGGCATTCCCAGCACACAGCGCACGTGATCGTTCTCACACGAGCTCCAGGGGGCAGCAGACTAGGAGTGTTAGGGGTGCACACATCAGAAGTGGCATTGGACAGAGGGGTTTTCTGACCAGGTTGTGGAGTGATTTTGCTATGACCGCAGACAGGACAGGTACTGCTGCATCAATTGAAAGTGACAGGAGACAACATTTGTCCAGTATGGTTACTAACTATTTTTCATCCCTTATCGATGTTCTCCCTCAACCGTCATTCCCATTTGATTACTGGGCCTCCAAATTAGACACCTGGCCAGAATTGGCAGAATATGCATTGCAGGAGCTTGCTTGCCCGGCAGCAAGTGTCCTATCAGAAAGAGTATTCAGTGCTGCAGGTTCAATATTAACCGAAAAAAGGACTCGTCTGGCTACCCAAAATGTTGACGATCTAACATTCATTAAAATGAACCACAACTGGATTTCGAAATCTTTTGCCCCACCTTGCCCGGCCGACACCTAGCTTTCCTATGAAAAGCTCTTGCCTGTGAATTACTTTTCTAATGTCTAATTTGCTGCAGCTGATTGTACAGCATACGACATGTTTACACCTCCCTAAATGGCAAAACTCCCCACACGGGGCCGTGGTATCGCGACTTGGCGCAAGCACCCGTGAGACTGCTGTTTGTCTGAAGAGGTGGGTGTGCTCGCTTTTGGTTGACGGCATTGCTACTGGGTCCCTCATAGTACAATGTAGTGTCTCTGGCGGTGGTGGTGCGCACCCAACGTCAGACACACCGTTGTAACATGAGGGGCCCTGGGGCGGTCCCGCCGGCCTCAAGAGAGTTCCCCCCTACCCCAGCTCAAAATGTGCTCTACCACGTGCAAAATTATGTCGCACAGCTCCACCAATCTTTAGTCTATTCGCTGACATCATTCAATGTCTGGCACTGACAATACAAATTTGTAGACATCTATGATGCAACTTAAAGTAGTCTGTGTCTGTGTCCTATATTGGCACCATTAAATAGTTACTGCCAAATTACTATGTCAGAAACTCAGTAGATGAGCCCACCCCTGTACCTAAGTATGCCACCTTTTTTTTTTGTTTTGGTTGTTTTGCGAGACATTAACATCTATTTATATTTTGGGAGTACTGGGACAGACACTCCTTGCACTACTCCTCCACTCACCACCAAGCTGCCTGTGTATCCATGTAACCGCTGTAAAACTGCCATGAGCCTATTGTTTGTTATTTTAGGCCTTTGATAGCCTGTCTGCGGCCCCTACTTGCAATACTCCTCCACTGACCACCAAGCTGCCTGCCCGTGTATCCATGTAACCGCTGTGAAACTGCCATGAGCCTATTGTTTGTTATGTTAGGCCTTTGATAGCCTGTCTGCGGTCCCTACTTTAAATACTCCTCCACTGACCAGACCACTGCTGCCCGTGTACCCCTGGAACCAATTATAAAGTGCCTACAGCCAGCCCATTTTCTTATGTTAGGCCTTTGAAGCCTGTCTGCGGTCCCTACTTTAAATACTCCTCCACTGACCACCAAGCTGCCTGCCCGTGTATCCATGTAACCGCTGTAAAACTGCCATGAGCCTATTGTTTGTTATTTTAGGCCTTTGATAGCCTGTCTGCGGCCCCTACTTGCAATACTCCTCCACTGACCACAATGCTGCCTGGAGTGCCTGCCTGTGTATCCATGTAACCGATGTAAAACTGCCATGACTGCCTACTGTTTGTTATTTTAGGCCTTTGATAGCCTGTCTGCAGCCCCTACTTGCAATACTCCTCCACTGACCACCAAGCTGCCTGCCCGTGTATCCATGTAACCGCTGTGAAACTGCCATGAGCCTATTGTTTGTTATGTTAGGCCTTTGATAGCCTGTCTGCGGTCCCTACTTTAAATACTCCTCCACTGACCAGACCACTGCTGCCCGTGTACCCCTGGAACCAATTATAAAGTGCCTACAGCCAGCCCATTTTCTTATGTTAGGCCTTTGAAGCCTGTCTGCGGTCCCTACTTTAAATACTCCTCCACTGACCACCAAGCTGCCTGCCCGTGTATCCATGTAACCGCTGTAAAACTGCCATGAGCCTATTGTTTGTTATTTTAGGCCTTTGATAGCCTGTCTGCGGCCCCTACTTGCAATACTCCTCCACTGACCACAATGCTGCCTGGAGTGCCTGCCTGTGTATCCATGTAACCGATGTAAAACTGCCATGACTGCCTACTGTTTGTTATTTTAGGCCTTTGATAGCCTGTCTGCAGCCCCTACTTGCAATACTCCTCCACTGACCACACCAATGCTGCCCGTGTACCCCTGGAACCTATTTAAAAGTTCATAGAGCCTAGTTATATATTTTATTTACTATTAATAAGGCCATGATGGACTACGCTGTACCACGCTACAAGCTAACCAGTCGACACTTCTTTTGCGAGAAAAGCCATCCCAACCCTCCACCAGCATGTAGAAGACCGCATTGTCCATGCACTCTGGCAATCTGTGAGTACAAAGGTGCACCTGACAACAGACGCATGGACCTGTAGGCATGGCCACGGAAGATTACGTGTCCATTACGGCGCAATGGGTTAATGTGGTGGATGCATGGTCCACAGGGGACAGCCTACTAAGTCTGTCTGCAGTCCCTAATTCAAATTGTCCTCCACTGTCTAAATCGGAACTTCCACCTTCTGGCTTTCGGCCTATAGTATCAGAAATTAAACTGCATTTGGCCTTCAACTTTGGTTAGGGCCTACTAACGGCTTCTGCCCCTCCCTGGTGTTGCCCTCAACTAAATAAAGCTGAGCTTCAACCTTCCGGCTCTCATTATGTGGTTTAAAAAAAAAAAATGGTGGTTAGGGCCTACTAACGGCTTCTGCCCCTCCCTGGTGTTGCCCTCAACTAAATAAAGCTGAGCTTCAACCTTCTGCTCCAAATTACCATTTTAAAAAATGCAATAGGCTTTTCAGGCCTACTAAAGGTGTCTGTCTGTGTGCCCCTCCCTGGTGTTGTCCTCAACTAAATAAAGCTGAGCTTCAACCTTCCGGCTCTCATTATGTGGTTTTAAAAAAAAAAATGGTGGTTAGGGCCTACTAACGGCTTCTGCCCCTCCCTGGTGTTGTCCTCAACTAAATAAAGCTGAGCTTCAACCTTCCGGCTCTCATTATGTGGTTTTAAAAAAAAAATGGTGGTTAGGGCCTACTAACGGCTTCTGCCCCTCCCTGGTGTTGCCCTCAACTAAATAAAGCTGAGCTTCAACCTTCTGCTCCAAATTACCATTTTGAAAAATGCAATAGGCTTTTCAGGCCTACAAAAGGTGTCTGTCTGTGTGCCCCTCCCTGGTGTTGTCCTCAACTAAATAAAGCTGAGCTTCAACCTTCCGGCTCTCATTATGTGGTTTTAAAAAAAAAATGGTGGTTAGGGCCTACTAACGGCTTCTGCCCCTCCCTGGTGTTGCCCTCAACTAAATAAAGCTGAGCTTCAACCTTCTGCTCCAAATTACCATTTTGAAAAATGCAATAGGCTTTTCAGGCCTACTAAAGGTGTCTGTCTGTGTGCCCCTCCCTGGTGTTGTCCTCAACTAAATAAAGCTGAGCTTCAACCTTCCGGCTCTCATTATGTGGTTTTAAAAAAAAAAATGGTGGTTAGGGCCTACTAACGGCTTCTGCCCCTCCCTGGTGTTGTCCTCAACTAAATAAAGCTGAGCTTCAACCTTCCGGCTCTCATTATGTGGTTTTAAAAAAAAAAATGGTGGTTAGGGCCTACTAACGGCTTCTGCCCCTCCCTGGTGTTGTCCTCAACTAAATAAAGCTGAGCTTCAACCTTCCGGCTCTCATTATGTGGTTTTAAAAAAAAAATGGTGGTTAGGGCCTACTAACGGCTTCTGCCCCTCCCTGGTGTTGCCCTCAACTAAATAAAGCTGAGCTTCAACCTTCTGCTCCAAATTACCATTTTGAAAAATGCAATAGGCTTTTCAGGCCTACAAAAGGTGTCTGTCTGTGTGCCCCTCCCTGGTGTTGTCCTCAACTAAATAAAGCTGAGCTTCAACCTTCCGGCTCTCATTATGTGGTTTTAAAAAAAAAAATGGTGGTTAGGGCCTACTAACGGCTTCTGCCCCTCCCTGGTGTTGTCCTCAACTAAATAAAGCTGAGCTTCAACCTTCCGGCTCTCATTATGTGGTTTTAAAAAAAAAATGGTGGTTAGGGCCTACTAACGGCTTCTGCCCCTCCCTGGTGTTGTCCTCAACTAAATAAAGCTGAGCTTCAACCTTCCGGCTCTCATTATGTGGTTTTAAAAAAAAAATGGTGGTTAGGGCCTACTAACGGCTTCTGCCCCTCCCTGGTGTTGCCCTCAAGTAAATAAAGCTGAGCTTCAACCTTCTGCTCCAAATTACCATTTTAAAAAATGCAATAGGCTTTTCCGGCCTACTAAAGGTGTCTGCCCCTCCCTGGTGTTGTCCTCAACTGAACAAAGCTGAGCTTCCACATTCTGGCTTTCGCCCTATACTATCAGATATTAAACTGCATTTGGCCTACTAGTGTGGTTAGGCCCTTGAAACAGTGTCTGCTGCTCTTGGGTTTGCTACTCCACTGAACAAAGCAATGCCGCCTGTTTAGTCCTGTTACCAATTTTGAACTGCATGTAGCCTACTTTATTCTTTGGCCCTATATCTGTTTCCTCCTCATCCTGCCCATTGCCCAGCCACTGCTAAATGAGTCTGCTGGTACATTGACCTAGACCACTACATTCCCCTTGTACTCTACACAGCCAGAATCTGTCCCTGCTGAAAGTAAGGTTCCCCTTCCCGCATGTTATACCACCTTACACAGGGACAAAGAGGAAGGTGCAGATGAAAGTGCAGGTTCCTTCATCAGGTGGGGGGGCATACTCGTTGGCGACGTCACTGGCACAGGGCCCCTCAGAGTACGCAAAAGTGTCGCTGCTGGTGGGAGGCGCCCCCGCCATGCAAACACACCGCCGTACTTTGAGGGGCCCTGTGCCAGTGGCAATGCGAACGAGTGGGCCCCCCCTGCTTGCTCAGGATCACAGCACTTGCAACTTTTAAATACTTACCTTTCCCTGCAACACCGCCGTGACGTAGTCCGCATTTCCTGGGCCCACGAAAAACTTGAGCCAGCCCTACTCCCCCCACAACTTTCCCCCAATTCCCTATGCCCAACTATTATTATACAGTTAATTAAGATTGGCAAGCTTCAGAAACAAGAATGGATGTTTTTGGCATTAAAATGGGCACTGTAGGTGTTTTCCTGGCCTCCACTCACTGCCGACTATGCTTCCCCATTGACTTGCATTGGGTTTCGTGTTTCGGTCGATCCCCGACTTTTAGCGATAATCGGCCGACTGCACTCGACTCGACTCTGGACAAAATCGGGTTTCCCAAAACCCTACTCGATCTTAAAAAAATGAAAGTCGCTCAACCCTATTAATGAACAGTCACTCACACACCCGCCATCTATGGATGCTTTGACTCCTAAATGCTCACAAATTAAGGCTTTCATAAGGTGTCAATCATACAGGAACATCTGCATGTGCTCTGATGGATAATAGTCAGAGGGACAAGGTAACATTCCATTCCAAATCAGCTCTTATGTCATTGGTTTTCAGAAGATGCACAAAGGTAAAATAAGAGATTTTCTTCGAATGGTGTTTTATTCAAAAAAACAATGTAGAGAGGAGTAAGATGCCCAAAATGTATTAAGAGGTGCAATCACCATCAAAAATTTGGCAGATCTTTAGCTTTTCTTGTGCTAGAATTTGAAATTAATTTTTGAAGTCTGTATTGCCAGTGATTGCAAACCCAACATTTGTGTCAAATTTATACAGTGTCACACGATGTTTGATACATTTTCTGCATCCTTAAAGATATTACATCTGCCCATAGCTGTCTCTTCAGTTTGTATGTCATCCATAAATTGAGTAAAAAATTTAAACTTTGATGAGACTTTTCAATAAGAGTCAAAACAAAAGAAAGTCAAAACCGCACCCTTTCATATATAAATTGAAGGTCTCAGCGGACACAAGGGCGCACGTCCAAAACCAGGGAGCCCATCCCGGCCAGTATCAAGACCACAAAGAACAAAAAGACAGCGCCACAATGGATGGTGAAAAAATAGGAGCTTACATTTATTCTGCCTCCTGTACAGTAGGCAGAATAAATGTAAGCTCCTATTTTTTCACCATCCATTGTGGCGCTGTCTTTTTGTTCTTTGGAGACTTTTCAATAAGGGTACCGTCACACAGTGCCATTTTCATCACTACGACGGCACGATCCGTGACGTCGCAGTGTCGTATGATTATCGCTCCAGCGTCGTAGACTGCGATCACACTTTGCAATCACGGCGCTGGAGCGATGCCGAAGTCCCTGGGTAACCAGGGTAAACATCGGGTTACTAAGCGCAGGGCCGCGCTTAGTAACCCGATGTTTACCCTGGTTACCAGCGTAAACGTAAAAAAAACAAACAGTACATACTTACATTCCGGTGTCTGTCCCCCAGCGTTCTGCTTCTCTCCACTGTGTAAGCACCATAGCCGGAAAGCAGAGCGGTGACGTCAGACGTCACCGCTGTGCTCGCTTTCCGGCCGGCAGGCGCTCACAGTGCTGAGAAGCTGAGACGCCGGAGGACAGACACCAGAATGTAAGTATGTACTGTTTGGTTTTTTTACGTTTACGCTGGTAACCAGGGTAAACATCGGGTTACTAAGCGCGGCCCTGCGCTTAGTTACCCGATGTTTACCCTGGTTACAAGCGAACGCATCGCTGGATCGCTGTCACACACAACGATCCAGCGATGTCAGCGGGTGATCAAGCGACGAAAGAAAGTTCCAAACGATCTGCTACGACGTACGATTCTCAGCAGGGTCCCTGATCGCTGCTGCGTGTCAGACACTGCGATATCGTAACGATATCGCTAGAATGTCACGAATCGTACCGTCGTAGCGATGAAAATGGCACTGTGTGACGGTACCCTAAGTCACCATTCAAAAAGCTGCCTTAGGCTAGGGTCAGGCTGTAGGTTATCTCATCAAAGAAAATTGGGCTGATTATGTAGATGACACCATGATCTAACTCTGATCAGAGTTTGATCAGTGTCAGCATAGAGTGATCCGATTCTCTCAGATGAGGAGAAGATGGAGAACCAAAATTTTTCCGTCTTCTCCATTATGTCACTAAGCAGAAATTAGACTACACTCAATTGTTAAACATGTGCAGTCCAATGATTTCCATGGATTCCATGGCTGACATGGCCAAGTGCGATCAGAACATTAGATCAAACTCGGACAAAGGCTGCCGTCACACTATCAGTATTTGGTCAGTATTTTTCCTCAGTATTTGTAAGCCAAAACCAGGAGTGGAGCAAACAGAGGAAAAGTATAATAGAAACATATGCACAACTTCTGCATTTATCACCCACTCCTGGTTTTGGCTTACAAATACTGATGTAAAATACTGACCAAATACTGAGCGTGTGACGGCAGCCTTACTGCGATTTCTTCACAATCGGACATGTATGTGGACCCATACAGTAACATTGGTCTGATCACACAAGGGGAGTGTAAGTGAGCCCTCTCACCTATTTGTATACATAACTACACTCACTATTCCACTCATATTTCTAGTGTGATAAGAAATGGTTGAAATGGCTAAAAGTCACACACTGTTTGTTATTAAATGACGTACAACCATGCAACTTTTTTCTTCCGAAAAACTGTTGCAAATGCTGTAAAAATTAATTTTATGATAAATGGAAAAATGATCTAGAACTTTGATATTAATAATAGTAAATCTCCCAAGCTGCTAAACTGACCCTTTGCTTGACATATTTGAAATGTGGAAAAAATATAAAGAGTAGCTTTTTTTTGTAGAAATAAGGTGTCATGCGCCACAATTTGTGCCTTTTTTTTGCGCCATAAAAATGGAAACATGAAAAGGCAAACAATATCTGCTTGAGTGATAAAAATAGGATGGCGTTGGGTCCTTTCATCCTCTAAGCTGAGGAGTATTTTGGTGCTAAGCAGTGCATATAACGGTGCCCAATTTAGGGTCTGCTATCCTCTTAGTACACCACTGCCAGGTATATAACCATGGAAAGATGTAAACCCACCAAATACACTACAATTAACCCTTTTAGATATACAAGCCACTGTGGGTATATACTTATACCTTTATTCACTTTCTTTGGCATGATCAGGTGGATGGGGTCAAACAGAGGTGTCCTCTAAATTTCCTGTATGTTGCACAATCTATTGGGACAAGCAAACATTCCATTCTCAAGTGAATATGAATAATTTATATCAAACTCATTTTAGATAATCTAACCATAAAAAAATTAAGGAAATATATAATCTTTGCTAAGTTCCAATAATTCAAGCTCCTTATGTAACCTAGTGCACATAATCCGCATGAGTTCTGCACTCAGCTAAAAATGTCATCATAACATAAGTGTCTGAGCAGAAAATGAATGTTGGTTTTACCGAATCAAATAAAATCATTCTCCAGTATTTTCCACTAAGCTAAATAAAGTCCTATATCCATCACATAACACATTTGAGAATGTCAGATTACTGTTCCTAAGATTTAAACATCCTGTGATACATTAACTAAGTAAACCACAAGGGGAATTCGTGATCGTCTTTACACATCTCTCCCAGCAATACATAGAATCTATCAGAATTTATATGTGTCAAACAGATGATACATTGTGGCCATATCCTGTATACATGTGAATTCCACCCCTGCAACCTCTGACTGGTCCGACATACTGAAAAAGATAAAGAAAGCACAAGCCGGAATCATACAGCTAAGAAGATAAAATTGTGGCAGTGCATCAACATTGACAATATGCCATAGATGGATTTAAACATCATTTGGCGGCAGACTCCTGAGAAAAGCCATTTTTTGTTCCCAAGATCGTTGTATGTCAGATATGTGTCCTGTGTGAATTTATTGTAATCACTAGCTGAAAAGAAGGACTTTGTCTTCCAAATACAACTTCTATATAAGGCTTTGGATTTATCATTTTTGGTATTCTTTAGCACAAATAAGAGCCAAAATCAATTGCTCACTCTATCTATCTATCTATCTATCTATCTATCTATCTATCTATCTATCTATCTATCTATCTATCTCGCTCTAAAAAAAATTATTTTTTTTAGATTGCATTGTCTGAATATGAGCTATTGTAGTTTTTAAATTACAACCTATTTTGTCACTGTATTTAAAAAACAAAGAAAGCCCTGCAATCTTTAGGTCTTCACTCTGGTAATTGAGATTTACTGAAAGTTGACTTAAAACTGCTTATTCTGCTGAGATGAATTCTCTGCATTTCTTCATTATCACTTTCAGGATTACTGAAAGCTAATGCCTATATGACACGATCCGCCATTTACTGTAGTTGATGTCACAGCTCACCTCCTCCCCCTGTCTTTTACCCGGATCACTTAGCATGCCCACAACACTCTCTGATATGAGATATACATGTATGATCTTTTGTTTTCTACGTTTATTGACATTCTGTCAGTGGTTGCCTGACATCTCTAAAATGGTTCCATGGACAAACTTAATGCAAGCCACTTCGCTTACCAGATCCCAGAGGTTACCCTGGCCTTCACCATTTAACCCCCTGTACAGAGATCTGAACTTAAACAGGGGCTCTTGGGCAGTGGCCATGGAATAAGCTGCTGTTTGGTGGTGCTGTCTGGCAGGAGTGGTCAGGTAATCGGGTCAGAACCAAGAGGGCAGGAAATGTACAAAATGAGAATACATAAAGATAGTCAGAATCAAAAGCAGAAGTCAAAACAAGGAGATAAACAGATGGGACTAAACCAGAGGAACATAAGGCTATATCTTTCAGCTTTCAGCAGTAAGGCAGAAGCTTAAGTAGGGTGTGGTGCTCTCCATTTGGCTGGAGCAGGGAGCTTATAACTCCAGCTGGACAGTACACACACCCATACTGTCAGACCGGATGGCAATACATGTCCCAGCCACCCTCATCTAAATAATTGTCCTAGAGCTGTAGGAGAGATCAGTGCAATATAGGGTCTTATCCGAGGAGTAAGGCAGGCAATAAAATCAAAGTTATACTCACCTTTTATGAGTATCTATGAGACATATAATAAAGCACATCAGCTGCAACAGATCCACGGGTCAGTAAATGACCAAACGATATCCAGGAAAAAAAGGAGAGGTTTGTGGATGATTTCTGCACTTGCTGATCAATGATGAGACGTATATCCCAGATTGTCAAATGGATAGTGGTTTATTCTACACATTGCAAAGTACAAAAGACTTTTTCATCAGGAAAGGCAACAAGTATAAGACGACAAACCTCTCCCTTCTTTCCTGGATAATCTAAAAAACTGGACAGAACCTGGGCCATGCAGAGCTTCTGGTTGCAAAGTCTCTTCTAGCACTAGAACCTAACACAGAATAAATATGGCAGCATCTGGCGACAGAGGAAGACATTGTAGGAGCAGGTCCTGGTGGAGTTGTGACACTTTGGTCCATTTTGTTTTTACAAAGAAAATCTCCGAATGAAAGTCATACAAAGTCTCTGCCCTCATAATTATGTAAAGAAAACAGATTTTAAAAATCCACCATCAGAACAAATGAACAAGATAGGAAATCAAATATATTTTAAGTAAAAAAACTAAACAAAAGCAATATTATATATCAAGCAATATTTTTTATGTATATACAGTATAGCAGTTCTTCAATACAAAAAGTGAAACTCATGTATAATAAAGAGTCATTACAAACAGAGTGATCTATTTCAAGTGTTTATTTCTGTTTATGTTGATGATTATGGCTTACAGTCAATGAAAACCCAAGTCTTTATCTAACTAAATTAGAATACTTTATAACATCAGCTTGAAAAATTATTTTAAAATCAGAAATGTTGGCCTACTGAAATGTATGTTCAATAAATTCACTCAATACTTGGTTGGGGCTCCTTTTGCATCAACAAGTGCATCAATGTGGCATGGCATTGAGGTGATCAGCCTGTGGCACTGCTGAGGTGTTATGGAAGCCTTCAGCTCGTCTGCATTGTTGGATCTGGTGTCTCTCATCTTCCTCTTGACAATACCCCATAAATTCTCTATGGGGTTAAGGTCAAGCGAGTTTGCTGGCCAATCAAGCACAGTGATACTTTTGTTTTTAAACCAGGTACTGGTACTTTTGGCAGTGTGGAGAGGTGCCAAGTCCTGCTGGAAAATGAAATCTCATCTCCAAAAGTTTGTCGGTGGAGGGAAGCATGAAGTGATCTAAAATTTCCTGGGAGATGGCTACGCTGACTTTATTCTTGATAAAACACAATGGACCTACACCAGCAGATGGCATCGCTCCCCAAACCATCACTGATTATGGAAACTTCACACTAGACCTCAGGCAGCTTGTGGCCTCTCCACTCTTCCTACAGACTGTGGGACCTTGATTTCCAAATGAAATGCAAACTTTACTTTCATCTGAAAACAACACCTTGGACCATTGAGGAACACTCCAGTTCTTTTTCTCCTTGGCCCAGGTAAGATGCTTCTGGCGTTGTCTATTGGTCATGAGTGGCTTGACACAAGGAATGCAACACTTGTAGCCCATGTCCTGGATACATCTGTGTGTAGTGGCTCTTGAAGCAATGACTACAGCAGCAGTGCACTCCTTGTGAATCTTCCCCAAAATTTTTTATGGCCTTTTCTTAACAATCCTTTCAAGGCTGCGGTTATCCCGTTTGCTTGTGCACTTTTCCTTCCACACTTTTTCCTTCCACTCAACTTTCCATTAATATGCTTGGATACAGCACTCTGTGAACAGACAGCTTCTTTAGCAATGACCTCCTGTGGCTTACCCTCCTTGTGGAGTGTGTCATTGATTGCCTTCTTGACATCTGTCACGTCAGCAGTCTTCCCCATGATTGTGGAGCCTACTGAAGCAAACTAAGAACCCTTTTTAAACACTTAGGAAACATTTGCAGATGTTTTTTTGTTAATTATTCTAATTTACTGAGATAATAACTTTTGGGTTTTCATTGGCTTGTCACTTTCTGCAGTCTGATTACAGTTATAAGGCTTAGCAATGCAGGAGCATTGCTATACCTTATAACCTGCCAGTGCTGCAGACACAAGTTACTTAGATCATTCACTGCGCATGATCTAACTAACATGCTAGTGCCTGGTGACCCGGATGTCATCATGACAATATCAGGTCACCAGGCAATGATTGAGCCTCCGCGATGAGCTGATCCAAAGGCAGAAGGGCTTTCTTCCCTTTGACTGCTTGCTAAATGCTGCGATTGAAGTGATTGCAGCATTTAGTAGGTTTAAGTGCGGAAGCAGTATGGGCACTGCGCCTAGCCCTGAGAGGTGTCAGCTTTCAGAATCAGCTGACACTTGGTGGAGATTGCACGCGCAGAGCGACATCCATCCATCCATCCATACGTCCAAGGTCGTTAAGTAACAAGCAACCTGGACGTATGGATATATCTAAGGTCGAAAAAGGGTTACATTTGTTAAAATCCTATATGGGGTTGTGTTCTCCATGCTGTTAGGCTGAAATTTTGAAAAATCTTTTGTAAGGGTATTGTTCTCCAGGCTCCGACGCTGACATTTAAAAAAATCTTTTGTGGGGGTATTGTTCCCCATGTTCTGAAGCTGAAATTTGTTAAAATCATCTGTGAGGGTCTTGTTCCCCATGCTCGGGGGCTGAAATTTGTAAAAATATTTTGTGGGGGTGTTGTCCTCCATGCTCTGAGATTAAAATATATAAAAATATTATGTGGGGGTATTGTTCCCCATGCTGTGTTTGTGAAATTTGAATCAGCATTTGTGGGGATACTGTGCCCCATGGTCTGGGGATGAAGTTTGCAAGCTGCTTATGTGGAGATACTCTCCCGCATACTCTATGGATGACATTTTTAAGTGGACTGTTGACAGCAACCTTGAGTCTCTGTGGGGGGACTGTTAAAATTTTTGTTATTCATTTACTTTCTATTTTATCATAATTGCTGTTGTAAAATAACCCCTTTAAGTGATTTTCCTATCCACATTTGAATGCAGGGTGATTGTCCTGCTCTTACCCCAATTTTGGATCCTTTTGCAGCCCCCTAGCCCATATTATGACCATTTTGTAGCCATTTTACAGCACTTAAGTTTGGGTCCCCATTTACTTATGTGAGGTTTGGGGTCCGGGATCAAGTTGTCAACCCCAACAGGACTTTGAAAAAATGTCTGAACCAACCGAACACGGACATCCAAGGGTTTGCTCATCTTTAGTAGCCATTCATTGCCAGCAGAGGTGACTCTTGCTGTTTCCTTCAAAATGAATAACGGTAGTCATTCACTTGAAGTAGATATTAGGGATGAGCAAATGTGCTCTGTGATATTCGATAATTATTCGGGTATCACAGTGCTAGTATGTGCTCGTTAATCGGCAAGCAATGGGCAGTGCTCGATCTAAACTGTGAATCCCCACCCCCCATATTTGGCACCTGTTGCACAGCCAATAAACATGCAGGGATTGTCTGTGAGTCAATGTAATGCCGCAGCCATCTTAGTTATGGCATTACTGCGATTGATTGGCCTTCGGACATCATCAGGTATTATAAAAAGATAAGCGCCGTGCGAAACAGCGCACTTATGATATTGCACAGCTCTGTGACACTTCGTATTGGAGAGAGAGAGTGCTTGTCTAGGCTTGTGTGCACAGTATAACAAATCAAAGGCCTGTAGCATTGATAATGGTGCTGAAGCTGAGCCATCATGCTAACAGTACTTCTAAGGGCTAACCATCTGCTTTGCTGTTAGTATCACACACAGGTGCATTAACCTATGGAGGGAGTGAGATTCCCAGGAGCAGAAAAAGTGACATAATCCAGTCTGTAGACAGGGATTAGACCTGCGCAGTCCATTGGCAAATATATAGCTGCAGATTTTTTTCTGTGTGTTGAAAAAATGTAATATATTTTGATCCATCAAGTATGTGCTTTTAAGTCATTTTATGTGTTATATAGCATACCCAAAAATAATTAAAATATTTTCCTGGTCTACATTTCTCAGGCATACACTATTCCTTAGTGTGGAGTACATTTCTGTAATCTATAAAACTGAGAAAAAGCTTTTAAAAATGTTGCAGGCTTTGTAGTGCACCGGGGTTGGTACAGTGCAACAGACAGGCAGGGATCACAAGTTCAACATAAAAATGTCTTTATTTTCAGACTCACATAAACAGAAGCGATATCCTCTGAATCGCAGCCAGGGTTCCACAAACAGTTCTTGTTCCAACCCGTTGCCATGGGTAATGGCACTGCTATAACTCCTGAGTGAGTCAGCCGCTATGAACTCCCTGACTCTGTGTTGGCTTCACACAAGCCTCGGTTGCACAGAGCCTCCTCCTCTGCAGCTTGCAAGACTCCAAACTGAAATACCCAAGGCCAATCTGAGAGATTAAATGGAATCATCATGGCCATAGAGCCACTTCCAAATCCCGGAGTGAAGAGAGGGATTCGCCCCACTACCAAACCCTCAAATCACTCTAAAAATAAAAAAGCCCTTGTTGGGTTTTCCTAAAAATCTGAGTGGGTCCACTGCTTGGGCTCAAGCCACATTTCCTTTTATTTTACCTTGTGATTCACAGGCATTCTGCTGTAAACACAAGACGCTCCAACGGGTTAAATATGACTCCGTTCGCATCATGGGGGACACATATCGTCCCTAGCATAAAATCTTCCTTACTACTTACTGCTCACAGTTTAGATTTCTCTGCTATACAGTGTTACATGGTCTGTGAACATTTCTGTGATCTCCAAAACTGAAAAAAAGCATTTAAAAATGTTGTAGGCTTCCATTTCACAGTCTGACAGTGTTACGCAGTCTGTGGACATTTCTGTGATCACTTAATTTGAAAAAAAGCTTTTCAAAATGTTGTAGGTTTCCATTTGTCAGCCATACAATGCTACGTGGTCTGTGAACATTTCTGTCATCTCTAAAACTGAAAAAGCATTGAAACATTTTTATGGATTGAATTTGATTGTCATTCATATACTTTTGCATTCTTTCTGTTACATTATAGTGGAGTAAACTACCAAAAAATGCTTTTGATTGCTGCATGTGACCAATTTTTTTATGTTATTAAAAATAAACTTGGTTTCAAGAGACCTAGAAATTACATAATGTGTAAGGAATGAGTTAAGGGATGGGGAAGTGGAAGTGCTGGTGATAGTTCACTCAGATTCCGAGGACACTGGGTTTTAGGTGTTGAGTTCCCACCGCTGCACAGGGGGAATTTCGAACCATGTCCTCTGCGGTCTCCCATTCTTCCTCAGCTGCAGAGGAGCCTGCTCAGCAGAGAAGGTGGTCCCAGCATTTGGCTCAAGTTGATACTGTGCGTCTGGTTACAGCTACCGTCCCAGGTTCAGCCATTGTAACGAGCATTGATCAGCGGCGAGCAGACGCTCCAGGGACTAAGTCCTGCTTTTCTTCTACTGAGCATGCCCGTGGGACGACCTCTAATTGGAGGCCGGAGGTCACATGCTCAGATCCTGTAGCGGCTCTAATTAGACCACTGGGAAAGTCCCAGAAGGCTGCATCTATAAAAGGTTCGCATGGCTGCTCGGCCATGCGCTACTATAAACCTGACTAGGTGTGTGAGTGCTGTGTGTTTGAGATTGGTGAAAGCACCTCAATGATCCCCATCCTCTTGGTTGTTGTTTGGGCATTAGGGTGAGTGGAGGAAACCGTCAGTACCATATCTCGGCGGCACAGACTTTATTCCGGTGAGTGCCACCTCTTTTCATTTCATGTAGATATATAGATGTCTGTGACATATACAATTAGTACATTGTGTGTGCAGCTTACTGTACATGTATTTAATTAATGAAAGATTACTTTTCTGAAAAAAATTGCATGGGCTCCCTTGTAACTTTCGTAACTAACAGAGGGAAAGCCGACAGCTGGGGGCCAATGTTTATAGCCAGGGAAGGGGGTAATACTCATGGAACTTCACAGGCTATTAATATCAGCCCACACCTGTATACTTAGCCTTTACTGGCTATTGAAATTGGAGACCCTAAAAAAAAATGACGGAGGGTCCACCAATAATTAATAACCAGTAAAGGCTATGCAGACAATGCGGGCTGATATTAATAGCCTAGGAAGGAGCCATGGAACTGCCCCCCAGGCTTAAAGCATCAGCTCTCGGCCTCTCCAGAAAAGGCGCATACCTAAGATGCATTAATTCTTGCACTTAGCCTTGCTCTTACCACTTGCCTTATAGCGGTGGCAAGTGGGGTGATATTTGGAGGCATTGATGTCACCTTTGTATTGTCAGGTGACATTAAGCTCTGAGGTTAGCAATGGAGAGGCGTCAACTAGAGACCCCCTTTACTAGCCCCATAGTCACATTGTATGAAAACACAGACACCCAGAAAAAAGTGTCAGTACTTATGACCTCATCCATTCTCCCGATGCCCTCGACATCTGCAAAAGAGGTAAAAAAACAGCCAACAATATTCCTCACCTTTCCATAGAGATGCTTTTAATCCATTTGTCCTCTGATGGGTCTAGCTCTGCTGCATCTAGATGGCAGGCTGCAAGGTTGCATGATGCAACCATGCAACCTGTAATCCAGCACCATGTGCCCAGTGTCTCTCTATGAAATTCTATTACCTATCTGACAGCACCGCGAGCGTAAGAAAGTTCTCCTACTCATGGTGCTATCTGACAGGTCCTGCGAGTTCATGGCCTATGAACTCATCTTTCTGACATAAATGCGAGCGCCATGGGAAGATTTAATCAGCTGACACCAGTAACCGATGGTAACCTCGATGATGTCACCGTCGGTCACTGACGCTGTGCTCGCAGCACTACAGTCACTAGTAGTGTTGAGCATTCCGATACTGCAAATATCGGGTATCGGACGATATTCGCGGTATCGGAATTCCGATACTGAGTTCCGATACTTTCTCAATATCGGATACCGGAATCGGAAGTTTCCATAATGCAAAGAGCCAGTTTCACTTAATTCAGCCAATGAGGAATCATTAGAATTGTGGGCACATCCTGTTCAGCATGTTAATCATGTAACTACTGGCATGGCTGTGATTGGCTGCTGAAATGATGTCATGATGCACTATAAAAGTCGCCGCCACCATTTTGGGTTCACTCTGCTCTGAATTCAGTTAGGGACAGGACGCTGTTGTTCTGACTGAGGGATAATTTGAGATAGCGATTTGCTTCATTGTGCTTTACCAAGGCTAATTTAGCAACCGCTCTGTGAGAACCTTGTTTTTGCCTTGCAGCGCTGATCACGGCTGTCTGCAAGGTTTCTGTGTGAGTGCAGCTCACTCTTTAGTCTGTTCTGCAGCCACAGCTGGTTGTAGTCAGCTCAGTGTGCGTCACTGCCTCATACTGTTCCATTGTCCTTTTTTTAATTAGTGCTGCCTGCTGCACATTTTTTCAAATTTATCCTATTAGTGGGTTTCCATCCGTATCCTGCTAGATTGTGGAAAAACGCTATATAAGACTACATAGAGGAGCTTTTTGTGGCCTTGCAGCGCCATTCATGGCTGTCTACAAGGTCTCTGTGTGAGTTCAGCTGACGCTGTAGTCTGTTCTGCGAAAAAAAACAAAAATTTAATAAAGTTCACCAAACACTCCACTTTCCAGTTGTGTAGGCCACATTAGCTCATACTAAAGTCTTGTCCACACTTTATAAAATTAGTGTTTCTTATACCTGTTAGCAGCTGTTCAGGAATAAGCACACTAAGCCCTTAGTACTTTTCTGCCTATCTTTATCAGTCTACCAAGATGAAGAAGGCAGGGACTAAGGCACGTGGTCGTGGGCGTGGAGTTTCTGCAGGGAGAGGATGTGGGGATTCTGTGCCAGCTGCAGGCACTGGTGACTCATCATCCCCCAGTTTTAGCAGGGAACAGTCCTTCATGCGCAGCTTTGTAGGAGCTCGCCGTACCCTACTGCTGCGGGACATACAAATTGAAGCCATTGTCGGATGGATGGGAGCTAACGCATCGACTTCAATTAGTGCCACATCCTCTCAGGCACAGAGCACTGAAGAGCACCCATCTGTCTCTTCACCTGCCAAATTGCCCAGGCAGTCTGAGTGCCCAGGACAGTTCTCTGAATCTCTTGGCTTGGAAAGAGGGGGCCAGCCAAGCAACATTCGAGAAATGGAAGAAGAGGCAGTATGCAGTGATGCCCAACAGCTTTGTCTCTCTGACTCTGAAGAGACGGGTGGGCCAGTGCCTCCGGTCAGCACACCTCAGTATGCATCTGATGATGAGACTCAGGTGCCACTTTCTGGTGCATACTGTGCTGCCGAGACTACCCAGGAGAAGCAGTTGGTGGAAGAGGGGAGTGTAGATGATGAGGTCCTTGACCCATCATGGCGTGAGGTACAGGAAGGTGGTGGGAGCAGGTCTGAGGAAGATATTCCCCGAACGGCCCAAAAAGGAGGGAGAGGGAGGGGAAGACTGCGTTGCCTGTAGCCTCCACTTCGGCACCCATTAGGAGCATGCCTCTTCCAAAACCCAAAACAGGCGCTCACAAGACTTGCAGTGCCTGGTCCTTTTTTGACACAGTTGCAGATGACATTTGCTTAGTCAAATGCAAGGTGTGTCATCAGAAAGTCAAAAGAGGGAAAAATGTCAGCAACCTCAATACCACAAATATGTGGAAACATGTGCTGACCAAGCACGTGGTGGAGTTACAAAAACACACTGAAGACCTTGGCCAACCTACAGCGGCACGTACCACCTCTTCAGCTCGTGTTATAGCCTCTTCCTCCAGCTCACGCACAGCTGGTTCGTTTTCCTCACAGGATCGCCATGGAAGAACCTCTGGCACTGTTGTACAGAGACCCAGTGTAATTCCACCCACAGCACCACGTTCCCTGTCATCCTCACATTCCCAGCCCAGTCTACAGACATCGGTAGCACAGGCATGGGAGAAAAGATGGCCATTCTCGGCAAACCACCCCTGAGCACAGGCTCTGAATGCTGGCATTGCAAAACTACTGTCCCTTGAAATGTTGTCATTCAGGCTGGTGGAGACTGACAGCTTTCGTAACTTGATGGCATTGGCAGTCCCACAATACAACGTGCCCAGCCACTTTTATTTCATCAGGCAAGCCGTCCCTGCCCTGCAAAAGCATGTGGAGGGAAACATTAAAGATGCGCTACTAAACGCCATCAGTAGCAAAGTCCACCTCACCACCGATGCGTGGACCAGTCACCATGGACAGGGATGATACCTTTCCCTCACTGCCCATTGGGTAAATGTTGTGGAGTCAGGTACATATCTTGCGAGTGGCGCTGTACGTGTTCTGCCAACTCCAAGGATTGCAGGAATCCAGTCTGTACACATTGACTCCTCCTCATACTCCAACTCCTCTGAATCAGCGCTGCAGGAGCCGTCACAGTCTACCTCAACATGGACCCATGAACGCTTACCTCTTACGACCGATATGAGCACAACCGTGGCCAAACTTCAACAGGCCGTATTAAAATTAATTTATTTGGGGAATCGAAGCCACACAGCGCAGGAGCTCTGGAATGCCATCAAGCAGGAGAGCGACATGTGGTTTGTGCCAGCGAATCTCCAGCCAGGCATGGTAGTGTGTGACAATGGCCAAAATCTGGTGGCAGCTCTGGGCCTAGGCAACCTCACTCACATCCCATGTCTGGCAAATGTGCTCAACTTGGTTGTGCAGAGTTTTTTGAGGGACTATCTGGATCTTGATGCACTGCTGCACAAGGTCCGCCTAGAGTGTGCTCACTTGCGGCGTTCCAGCATGACAAGATCACGCATTGCAGCTCTGCAGCGCCGATTCCGCCTTCCGGAACATCGCATCATATGTCACCTACCCACCAGGTGGAATTCAACGTTACATATGTTGGAGTGGTTGTGTGAGCAGAAGCCAGCAGTAATGGAGTACCAGCTGCATCAGGCGCAAAGAAGTCGCACTGCACGCCATTCAGACTACACAACCACTGAGTGGGCCACTATGACGGACATCTGCCAGGTTTTGCGTGCCTTCGATGATTCCACGCAGATGGACAGTGCAGATGATGCACTAGTCAGCATGACTATTCCCCTTATCTGCCTGCTTCAAAAAACACTACAAGCACTAAGGTATGAGGTTGTGGAAGAGGTGGAGGATGAGGAGTCACAAATGCTATCTGCTTCTGGACAGTCTGCGCAACGTGGTTCCTCACAAAAGCCTAGGCAGGGGACACTTTGTGAGGAGGAAGAGGAGAAGTCAATGGAGGAGGAAGACATTTGTCCAGAGGAGGGAGTTACACAATGCTCCAGTAGTCAGTATGTAGAGCGACGGTGGGGTGATGCAGAGCAGGCAGAGATCACACCTCAAGCAATGGACAGCGTTTCTTGGCCAGTTGGCAGTCTGCAGCACATGGTTGATTTCATGCTGCAGTGCCTGAGAAACGACCGCCGCATCACCCACATTCTCAAAATGGCTGATTATTGGGTGTACACCCTCCTAGATCCTCGCTACCGGGACAACTTACAAAGCCTCATAACACCATTGAACCAGGAGCATAAAATGCGGGAGTACCAAGACACACTGGTGCATTCCATCATCTTCTCCAGTCCAACCGAGATCAGTGCTGCTAGTGCTTTACAAAGCAGCTCAGTGCATCCAGGCAGTGGAGGAAGCTCTGCACAAAGAGTGAGCAGAAGCAGTGCCTCAGCACAAGGCAAGACCAGTATGGCCCAACTGTGGCAAAGTTTTGTGTGACCGCCACAAATGTCTACGCCATCACAGATGGCTCCAGTCAGCAGGAGGCAACGTTTCCATCAGATAGTGACAGACTACATGTCTTGCCCTCTCAGTGTACTCCCAGACAGCTCTTCCCCCTTCAAGTTTTGGGTCTCTAAGCTGGATACATGGCCAGAGCTTAGCCAGTATGCATTGGAGATGCTGGCTTGCCCTGCTGCTAGTGTATTATGGGAATGCATCTTTAGTGCCGCAGGTGGTGTACTAACAGACCGTTGCATGCGACTATCCTCCGATAATGTTGACCGACTTACTTTTCTGAAAATGAACAAGGCCTGGATCTCACAGGAATTTGCCACTCCTCTTTCAGATTAAATAATTGGTTGGCAACAGTATCCAGGTCTCCTGTTGTGTTCATGTTTCTACCACCTGAACTGTAATCCCTGGGCTCCAACACCGCCAGTTGCTGCTCAGAAGTTCCATCTGCACAGTCAACACATGACCCAGTGTTATTGGGTTTCAGTAACGTTAGCTGACCCCCAGCTGTGTATCCGGCAATTTGTCCTGCTACCTCCACACTGACACTACTTTAGATATTAAACTTGCTCCAGTTAGGCCTCAGGTTACACTCTGCTTCTCCTTGATTCCCTGGGCTCCAACACCGTCTGCTGCTGCTCAGAAGTGCCATCTGCACAGTTATCACTTGCTGCCGTGTTATTGGGTTTCAGTAACGTCAGCTGATCCCCAGCTGTGTATCCGGCAATTGCTCCTGCTACCAACACACTCACACTACTACAGATATTAAACTGCCTCAAATTAGGCCTCAGCCTACACTCTGCATCTCCTGCATTCCCTGGGTTCCAACACCACCAGTTGCTGCTCAAAAGTGCCCTCTGCACAGAGAAAAACACTAGCTCCTGTGTTAGTGGGGTTCAGTAACGTCAGCTGCTCCCCTGCTGTGTGTCCGGCAATGTCTCCTGCTCCCTCCACATTCACATTACATCAGATATTAAACTTGCTCCAATTAGGCCTCGGCCTACACCCTGATTGACCCTGGGCTCCAACACCACCATTTGCTGCTCAGAAGTGTCGTCTGCACAGACAACACTTGCTGCCGTGTTATTGGGTTTCAGTAACGTCAGCTGATCCCCAGCTGTGCATCCGGCAATTTTTCCTGCTACCTCCACACTCACACTCCATCAGATATTAAACTGCCTCGAGTGCAGGCTTCGGCCAACACTCTGCTTCTCCTGGATTCCCTGGGCTCCAACACAGCCAGTAGCTGCCCGGAAGTGCTGTCTGCACAGTCAACACCTGCTCCAGTGTTATTGGGGTTCAGTAACGCCAGCTGCTCCCCTGCTGTGTGTGCGGCAATTTCTCCACTCAGTTTCTAGCATTCACCCTGGGCTCCAACACTGCCAGTTGCTGCCCAGAAGTGCTGTCTGCACAGTCAACACCTGCTCCAGTGTTATTGGGGTTCAGTAATGCCAGCTGCTCCCCTGCTGTGTGTGCGGCAATTTCTCCACTCAGTTTCTAGCATTGACCCTGGGCTCCAACACCACCAGTTGCTGCCCGGAAGTGCTGTCTGCACAGTAAACAGTTGCTCCTCTGTTATTGGGGTTCAGTAACGTCAACTGCTCCCCTGCTGTGTGTGGCAATTTCTCCACTCGGTTTCAAGCATTGACCCTGGGCTTTAACACTGCCAGTTGCTGCCCGGAAGTGCTGTTTGCACAGTCAACATCTGCTCCAGCGTTATTGGGGTTCAGTAATGCCAGCTGCTCCACTGCTGTGTGTGCGGCAATTTCTCCACTCAGTTTCTAGCATTGACCCTGGGCTCCAACACCGCCAGTTGCTGCCTGGAAGTGCTGTCTGCACAGTCAACAGTTGCTCCTCTGTTATTGGGGTTCAGTAACGCCAGCTGCTCCCATGCTGTGTGTGTGGCAATTTCTCCACTCAGTTTCTAGCATTGACCCTGGGCTCCAACATCACCAGTTGATGCCTGGAAGTGCTGTTTGCACAGTCAACACCTGCTCCAATGTTATTGGGGTTCAGTAATGCCAGCTGCTCCACTGCTGTGTGTGCGGCAATTTCTCCACTTAGTTTCTAGCATTGACCCTGGGTTCCAACACTGCCAGTTGCTGCCCGGAAGTGCTGTCTGCACAGTCAACAGTTGCTCCTCTGTTATTGGGGTTCAGTAACGCCAGCTGCTCCCCTGCTGTGTGTGCGGCAATTTCTCCACTCAGTTTCTAGCATTGACCCTAGGCTCCAACACTGCCAGTTGCTGCCCAGAAGTGCTGTCTGCACAATCAACAGTTGCTCCTCTGTTATTGGGGTTCAGTTACGTCAGCTGCTCCCCTGCTGTGTGTGCGGCAATTTCTCCACTCAGTTTCTTGCATTGACCCTGGGCTCCAACACTGCCAGTTGCTGCCTGGAAGTGCTGTCTGCATAGTCAACACCTGCTCCAGTGTTATTGGGGTTCAGTAATGCTAGCTGCTCCCCTGCTGTGTGTGCGGCAATTTCTCCACTCAGTTTCTAGCATTGACCCTGGGCTCCAACTACGCCAGTTGCTGCCCGGAAGTTCTGTCTGCACAATCAACAGTCGTTCCTCTGTTATTGGGGTCAGTAACGCCAGCTTTGTGAGGAGGAAGAGGAGAAGTCAATGGAGGAGGAAGACATTTGTCCAGAGGAGGGAGTTACACAATGCTCCAGTAGTCAGTATGTAGAGCGACGGTGGGGTGATGCAGAGCAGGCAGAGATCACACCTCAAGCAATGGACAGCGTTTCTTGGCCAGTTGGCAGTCTGCAGCACATGGTTGATTTCATGCTGCAGTGCCTGAGAAACGACCGCCGCATCACCCACATTCTCAAAATGGCTGATTATTGGGTGTACACCCTCCTAGATCCTCGCTACCGGGACAACTTACAAAGCCTCATAACACCATTGAACCAGGAGCATAAAATGCGGGAGTACCAAGACACACTGGTGCATTCCATCATCTTCTCCAGTCCAACCGAGATCAGTGCTGCTAGTGCTTTACAAAGCAGCTCAGTGCATCCAGGCAGTGGAGGAAGCTCTGCACAAAGAGTGAGCAGAAGCAGTGCCTCAGCACAAGGCAAGACCAGTATGGCCCAACTGTGGCAAAGTTTTGTGTGCCCGCCACAAATGTCTACGCCATCACAGATGGCTCCAGTCAGCAGGAGGCAACGTTTCCATCAGATAGTGACAGACTACATGTCTTGCCCTCTCAGTGTACTCCCAGACAGCTCTTCCCCCTTCAAGTTTTGGGTCTCTAAGCTGGATACATGGCCAGAGCTTAGCCAGTATGCATTGGAGATGCTGGCTTGCCCTGCTGCTAGTGTATTATGGGAATGCATCTTTAGTGCCGCAGGTGGTGTACTAACAGACCGTTGCATGCGACTATCCTCCGATAATGTTGACCGACTTACTTTTCTGAAAATGAACAAGGCCTGGATCTCACAGGAATTTGCCACTCCTCTTTCAGATTAAATAATTGGTTGGCAACAGTATCCAGGTCTCCTGTTGTGTTCATGTTTCTACCACCTGAACTGTAATCCCTGGGCTCCAACACCGCCAGTTGCTGCTCAGAAGTTCCGTCTGCACAGTCAACACATGACCCAGTGTTATTGGGTTTCAGTAACGTTAGCTGACCCCCAGCTGTGTATCCGGCAATTTGTCCTGCTACCTCCACACTGACACTACTTTAGATATTAAACTTGCTCCAGTTAGGCCTCAGGTTACACTCTGCTTCTCCTTGATTCCCTGGGCTCCAACACCGTCAGCTGCTGCTCAGAAGTGCCGTCTGCACAGTTATCACTTGCTGCCGTGTTATTGGGTTTCAGTAACGTCAGCTGATCCCCAGCTGTGTATCCGGCAATTGCTCCTGCTACCAACACACTCACACTACTACAGATATTAAACTGCCTCAAATTAGGCCTCAGCCTACACTCTGCATCTCCTGGATTCCCTGGGTTCCAACACCACCAGTTGCTGCTCAAAAGTGCCCTCTGCACAGAGAAAAACACTAGCTCCTGTGTTAGTGGGGTTCAGTAACGTCAGCTGCTCCCCTGCTGTGTGTCCGGCAATGTCTCCTGCTCCCTCCACATTCACATTACATCAGATATTAAACTTGCTCCAATTAGGCCTCGGCCTACACCCTGATTGACCCTGGGCTCCAACACCACCATTTGCTGCTCAGAAGTGTCGTCTGCACAGACAACACTTGCTGCCGTGTTATTGGGTTTCAGTAACGTCAGCTGATCCCCAGCTGTGCATCCGGCAATTTTTCCTGCTACCTCCACACTCACACTCCATCAGATATTAAACTGCCTCGAGTGCAGGCTTCGGCCAACACTCTGCTTCTCCTGAATTCCCTGGGCTCCAACACCGCCAGTAGCTGCCCGGAAGTGCTGTCTGCACAGTCAACACCTGCTCCAGTGTTATTGGGGTTCAGTAACGCCAGCTGCTCCCCTGCTGTGTGTGCGGCAATTTCTCCACTCAGTTTCTAGCATTCACCCTGGGCTCCAACACCACCAGTTGCTGCCCGGAAGTGCTGTCTGCACAGTCAACAGTTGCTCCTCTGTTATTGGGGTTCAGTAACGCCAGTTGCTCCCCTGCTGTGTGTGCGGCAATTTCTCCACTCAGTTTCTAGCATTGACCCTGGGCTCCAACTCCGCCAGTTGCTGCCCGGAAGTTCTGTCTGCACAATCAACAGTTGTTCCTCTGTTATTGGGGTCAGTAACGCCAGCTGGTCGCCTGCTGTGTGTGCGGCAATTTCTCCACTCAGTTTCTAGCATTGACCCTGGGCTCCAACACCACCAGTTGCTGCCTGGAAGTGCTGTCTGCACAGTCAACACCTGCTACACTGTTATTGCGGTTCAGTAACACCAGCTGCTCCCCTGCTGTGTGTGCGGCAATTTCTCCACTCAGTTTCTAGCATTGACCCTGGGCTCTAACATCACCAGTTGCTGCCTGGAAGTGCTGTCTGCACAGTCAACAGTTGCTCCTCTCTTATTGGGGTTCAGTAACGCCAGCTCCTCCCCTGCTGTGTGTGCGGCAATTTCTCCACTCAGTTTCTAGCATTGACCCTGGGCTCCAACACCGCCAGTTGCTGCCCGGGAGTGCTGTCTGCACAGTCAACACCTGCTCCAGTGTTATTGGGGTTCAGTAACGCCAGCTGCTCCCCTGCTGTGTGTGTGGCAATTTCTCCACTCAGTTTCTAGCATTGACCCTGGGCTCCAACACTGCCAGTTGCTGCCCGGAAGTGCTGTCTGCACAGTAAACAGTTGCTCCTCTGTTATTGGGGTTCAGTAACGTCAGCTGCTCCCCTGCTGTGTGTGGCAATTTCTCCACTCGGTTTCAAGCATTGACCCTGGGCTTTAACACTGCCAGTTGCTGCCCGGAAGTGCTGTTTGCACAGTCAACATCTGCTCCAGCATTATTGGGGTTCAGTAATGCCAGCTGCTCCACTGCTGTGTGTGCGGCAATTTCTCCACTCAGTTTCTAGCATTGACCCTGGGCTCCAACACCGCCAGTTGCTGCCTGGAAGTGCTGTCTGCACAGTCAACAGTTGCTCCTCTGTTATTGGGGTTCAGTAACGCCAGCTGCTCCCATGCTGTGTGTGTGGCAATTTCTCCACTCAGTTTCTAGCATTGACCCTGGGCTCCAACATCACCAGTTGATGCCTGGAAGTGCTGTTTGCACAGTCAACACCTGCTCCAATGTTATTGGGGTTCAGTAATGCCAGCTGCTCCACTGCTGTGTGTGCGGCAATTTCTCCACTTAGTTTCTAGCATTGACCCTGGGTTCCAACACCGCCAGTTGCTGCCCGGAAGTGCTGTCTGCACAGTCAACAGTTGCTCCTCTGTTATTGGGGTTCAGTAACGCCAGCTGCTCCCCTGCTGTGTGTGCGGCAATTTCTCCACTCAGTTTCTAGCATTGACCCTAGGCTCCAACACCGCCAGTTGCTGCCCGGAAGTGCTGTCTGCACAATCAACAGTTGCTCCTCTGTTATTGGGGTTCAGTTACGTCAGCTGCTCCCCTGCTGTGTGTGCGGCAATTTCTCCACTCAGTTTCTTGCATTGACCCTGGGCTCCAACACTGCCAGTTGCTGCCTGGAAGTGCTGTCTGCATAGTCAACACCTGCTCCAGTGTTATTGGGGTTCAGTAATGCTAGCTGCTCCCCTGCTGTGTGTGCGGCAATTTCTCCACTCAGTTTCTAGCATTGACCCTGGGTTCCAACACCGCCAGTTGCTGCCCGGAAGTTCTGTCTGCACAATCAACAGTTGTTCCTCTGTTATTGGGGTCAGTAACGCCAGCTGGTCGCCTGCTGTGTGTGCGGCAATTTCTCCACTCAGTTTCTAGCATTGACCCTGGGCTCCAACACCACCAGTTGCTGCCTGGAAGTGCTGTCTGCACAGTCAACACCTGCTAAACTGTTATTGCGGTTCAGTAACACCAGCTGCTCCCCTGCTGTGTGTGCGGCAATTTCTCCACTCAGTTTCTAGCATTGACCCTGGGCTCCAACATCACCAGTTGCTGCCTGGAAGTGCTGTCTGCACAGTCAACAGTTGCTACTCTCTTATTGGGGTTCAGTAACGCCAGCTCCTCCCCTGCTGTGTGTGCGGCAATTTCTCCACTCAGTTTCTAGCATTGACCCTGGGCTCCAACACCGCCAGTTGCTGCCCGGAAGTGCTGTCTGCACAGTCAACACCTGCTCCAGTGTTATTGGGGTTCAGTAACGCCAGCTGCTCCCCTGCTGTGTGTGTGGCAATTTCTCCACTCAGTTTCTAGCATTGACCCTGGGCTCCAACACTGCCAGTTGCTGCCCAGAAGTGCTGTCTGCACAGTCAACACCTGCTCCAGTGTTATTGGGGTTCAGTAATGCCAGCTGCTCCCCTGCTGTGTGTGCGGCAATTTCTCCACTCAGTTTCTTGCATTGACCCTGGGCTCCAACACTGCCAGTTGCTGCCTGGAAGTGCTGTCTGCATAGTCAACACCTGCTCCAGTGTTATTGGGGTTCAGTAATGCTAGCTGCTCCCCTGCTGTGTGTGCAGCAATTTCTCCACTCAGTTTCTAGCATTGACCCTGGGCTCCAACTCCGCCAGTTGCTGCCCGGAAGTTCTGTCTGCACAATCAACAGTTGTTCCTCTGTTATTGGGGTTCAGTAACGCCAGCTCCTCCCCTGCTGAGTGTGCGGCAATTTCTCCACTCAGTTTCTAGCATTGACCCTGGGCTCCAACACCACCAGTTGCTGCCCGGAAGTGCTGTCTGCACAGTCAACACCTGCTCCAGTGTTATTGGGGTTCAGTAACGCCAGCTGCTCCCCTGCTGTGTGTGTGGCAATTTCTCCACTCAGTTTCTAGCATTGACCCTGGGCTCCAACACTGCCAGTTGCTGCCCAGAAGTGCTGTCTGCACAGTCAACACCTGCTCCAGTGTTATTGGGGTTCAGTAATGCCAGCTGCTCCCCTGCTGTGTGTGCGGCAATTTCTCCACTCAGTTTCTAGCATTGACCCTGGGCTCCAACACCACCAGTTGCTGCCCGGAAGTGCTGTCTGCACAGTAAACAGTTGCTCCTCTGTTATTGGGGTTCAGTAACGTCAGCTGCTCCCCTGCTGTGTGTGGCAATTTCTCCACTCGGTTTCAAGCATTGACCCTGGGCTTCAACACTGCAAGTTGCTGCCCGGAAGTGCTGTTTGCACAGTCAACATCTGCTCCAGCATTATTGGGGTTCAGTAATGCCAGCTGCTCCACTGCTGTGTGTGCGGCAATTTCTCCACTCAGTTTCTAGCATTGACCCTGGGCTCCAACACCGCCAGTTGCTGCCTGGAAGTGCTGTCTGCACAGTCAACAGTTGCTCCTCTGTTATTGGGGTTCAGTAACGCCAGCTGCTCCCATGCTGTGTGTGTGGCAATTTCTCCACTCAGTTTCTAGCATTGACCCTGGGCTCCAACATCACCAGTTGATGCCTGGAAGTGCTGTTTGCACAGTCAACACCTGCTCCAATGTTATTGGGGTTCAGTAATGCCAGCTGCTCCACTGCTGTGTGTGCGGCAATTTCTCCACTTAGTTTCTAGCATTGACCCTGGGTTCCAACACCGCCAGTTGCTGCCCGGAAGTGCTGTCTGCACAGTCAACAGTTGCTCCTCTGTTATTGGGGTTCAGTAACGCCAGCTGCTCCCCTGCTGTGTGTGCGGAAATTTCTCCACTCAGTTTCTAGCATTGACCCTAGGCTCCAACACCGCCAGTTGCTGCCCGGAAGTGCTGTCTGCACAATCAACAGTTGCTCCTCTGTTAATGGGGTTCAGTTACGTCAGCTGCTCCCCTGCTGTGTGTGCGGCAATTTCTCCACTCAGTTTCTTGCATTGACCCTGGGCTCCAACACTGCCAGTTGCTGCCTGGAAGTGCTGTCTGCATAGTCAACACCTGCTCCAGTGTTATTGGGGTTCAGTAATGCTAGCTGCTCCCCTGCTGTGTGTGCGGCAATTTTTCCACTCAGTTTCTAGCATTGACCCTGTGCTCCAACACCACCAGTTGCTGCTCAGAAGTGCCGTCTGCACAGTCAACACTTGCTGCCATTTTATTGGGGTTCAGTAACGTCAGCTGCTCCCCATCTGTGTATCCGGCAATTGCTCCTGCTACCTCCACACTCACACTACTACAGATTTGAAACTTGCTCAAATTAAGCCTCGGCCTACATTCTGTATCTCCTGTAATCTCAGGGCTCCAACACCGCCAGTTGCTGCTCGGAAGTGCTGTCTGCACAGTCAACACTTGCTGCTGTGTTATTGGGGTTCAGTAATGTCAGCTGATCCCCTGCTGTGTATCCGGCAATTTCTCCTGCTCCCTCCACACTCACGCTACTACAGAAATGAAAGGAAACCTTTCCCCCCCAGGCGGTTGTAACTAAAAGATCCACTTTGTGCAGCTCTAATACTGCACAAGGAAAAGGTGGCTCTTTTAGTTATGCTCCTTGTACACGTTGAACTAAACACTTATAAAATGTGTCCCCTCATACCGTGAAAGTCCCGGAGGCGGGACTTTCCTTCCTAATCAGAAGTGGCACCGCTGTCATTCATGCCCCCTTGGCGCCGTGCGCCGCCTCCTGGGCATTGTTTGAATCTGTCACGGAGCCTGCGCTGTTATGTTATCCCTTGGGCATGTGCAGTAAGCGCTGCCCGTCTTCTGACATCATTTGATGTCAGGCTGACTGCGCCTGTGCGTCTGCGCTTCCCGAGATCCCACCCCGCAGTGTCTTCTGATTTATTCACACTGTGGGGCTGGGATTCATGGGCATGCGCAGTGCATATCTTCACCTCTCACTCATCTCGCTCCGCCTTCTTCAGACTCTGCGGCATCAGCTGATCCCTTATCGCCGTGGCATGTGCTTAGGGATCAGCTGACGCCGCACAGTCTGAAGAAGGCGGAAGGAGATGAGTGAGAGGCGAAGATATGCACTGCGCATTCCCATGAATCCTAGCCCCGCAGTGTGAATAAATCAGAAGACACTGCGGGGCAGGATCTCAGGCAGCGCGGCCACCCAGGCACAGTCAGCCTGACAACAAATGATGTCAGAAGACGGGCAGCGCTAATTTCGCATGCCCAAGGGATAACATAACCGCGCAGGCTCCGGGACAGATTCAAACAACGCTCAGGAGGCGGCGCCCGGCACCAAGGGGTGTGAATGATGGCTGTGCTGCATCTCATTAAGAAGGAAAGTCCCACCTCCAGGACGGTTTCACGGTATGAGGGGGCACATTTTATAAGTGTTAACTTCAGCGTGTGCAAGGAGCATAAGTAAAAGAGCCACCTTTTCCTTGTGCAGCATTAGTGGTCCTTGGTAGTGCTTTCTGGCGCGGGTACCTCCTGCTTAGTAACCGGGTTCCAGTACCGTCAGCTGGTCTTCGGTAGTTCCATTGGCTCTTGGACCTTCGGGTAACCATCCGGGTTCCAGTACCGTCAGCTGGTTCTCGGCAGTTCCTCAGCTTTCTTGTACCTTCTACTACATTTCCAAGTTCAAGCTTTTGGAAAAGGTTTTTGCTAATCACTCTGTATCCCCCTGACGACGTCCTTAAAGACAACGACCCTGAAGACCACCCCGAAGAAGATGACGACCCCGGAGACGACAACCCTGGAGACCAAGAAGCAGAAGAAAAAGAAGCTGCAGAACAAAAAGCCGAAGAACATTAAGCATAAGACTGAAAATCAGAGCAAAAGATATTATCTAAATTATAAGCAGAAGAAGACTAAGCAGTGTATGGGGGTGAGTCCATTCCTCCTCATGGTGCCCCTGGAAAAAAACCTGCTGCTGCAGCAGGCCAAACTGAACGTAGACAAATCCTGTTTTAAATCTTTTGTTACAGGCAGAACGGAAGGTGTAATCTTCAAACTTTTATAGATAACAACTACAGGAATGCCTGTCACAAATAAGAATATGATGAAGAAGAAGAATATGGAGAAGATGAAGAAGTAGAATATGAAGAAGAATAATAGTTGAATAAAAAGAATATGAAGAATGTAAAAAAAAAGGAAAATAATAGGAAGAAGGTGAAGAAGAAGAATAAGGTGAAGGAGAAGTTGATGAAAACGATGCTGCTTCTGAAGATGATGAAGAAGAAAGTGTGGGAGAAGTAAAAAAGAAGGTGAAGAGTATGGAAGTAGTGAAACATTAATATCTGACAAAATATAAAAAATCTTAACATAGCCAATATCTTTGTAACTCCGAACATCTTAAAAAAAAATAAGTCCTGATATTCCATTTGATTGGGCTAAACCTCTATGCCTTTAATGTCTCCTCCACCTCCCCCAATATATCCTACATTATTCTTAGTTGTTTTCCTTCATGTAGAATGAACCTACAAGGAAAGAAAGGGTTTATTTTAATTCCGATATTTTGGTCCCATTGACTTGCATTGGTATCGGGTATCGGTATCGGCGATATCCGATATATATATTTTTTTTTTCCGATCCAATCCGATACCAATATTTCCGAATATCGGAAGGTATCGCTCAATACCAGGGTATTAGGTTGATACGTTTTTTGCAAAAAATGTATACTAAGCTGCTCCACCAAACGTCACGGTATACCCATATCAGAGCAGTCCTAACTGATGTATGCAATCCCTATCTGATGTATTTAAAAACCTGATCATCTGTATGTTACCTGTGTGAACAGGGTTCAGAGAGGAAAAGTCCATGTGGACATGCTGAGTGGAACAGCTTTTGTGCAGATAGCCCAAGAGGAGTGGTGGGTAACTCCCTAGTCTTGTAGACACAAGAGAACAATTATGGAAACAGGAACACATGGGCTACTTGCACAGTGAACAAGTCTGTAGGAACATGTTCACACACCACCAAGAAACTTGAAGACACAAAAGAGCATAGTAAAACCAAAAACACTCAGTTTCAAAAAATCACAGTAATCCGCAAGTGCTAGTAAAAAAAATGTAAAAAGAAGGATATTAGGTTGATACATTTTTTTGCAAAAAATGTATACTAAGCTGCTCCACCAAACGTGAAGAGAAGAAGAGGATGCCATCGTAAGAAGATGGGAGGCCCCGGACCGGGACACCCATCATACCGAGACTGCCCCTGGGTGAGTATAATGTAAACTCTTTTTCTCATCTTTTAGGATACATCGGGGGCTTATCTATAGCATTCCAGAATGCTGTAGATAAGTCCCTGATGCTGGTGGGCTTAGCTCATCTTCCATTTCCTTTTTGGGGGTGACAGGTTCCCTTTAAGGGAACATAGACACTGACTCCAGGAATTTATCACTTACTGGGCTGCTTAATGTAGCATCAACAAAATCACAGAGATTATCAATAGAGTTCAAGCTTTTGGAAACGGTTTTTGCTAATTACTCGGTATCTCCCTGACGACGACCATAAAGACGACGACCCTGAAGACCACCCCGAAGAAGACAACGATCCCGGAGACGATGACCCTGGAGACCAAGAAGCAGAAGAACAAGAAGCTGCAGAACAAAAAGCCGAAGAACATTAAACATAAGACTGAAAATCAGAGCAAAAGATATTATCTAAATTATAAGCAGAAGAAGAATAAGCAGAGTATGGGGGTGAGTCCATTCCTCCTCATGGTGCCCCTGGAAAAAACCTGCTGCTGCAGGCCAAACTGAACGCGGACAAATCCTGTTGTAAATCTTTTGTGACAGGCAGAACGGAAGGTGTAATCTTCAAACTTTTATAGATAACAACTACAGGAATGCCTGTCACAAGTAAGAATATGATGAAGAAGAAGAATATGGAGAAGATGAAGAAGTAGAATATGAAGAATAATAATAGTTGAATAAAAAGAATATGAAGAATGTAAAAAAAAGAATAATAGGAAGAAGGTGAAGAAGAAGAAGATGAATAAGGTGAAGGAGAAGTTGATGAAAAAGATGCTGCTGATGAGGATGATGAAGAAGAAAGTGTGGGAGAAGTAAAAAAGAAGGTGAAGAGTATGGAAGTAGTGAAACATTAATATCTGACAAAATATAAAAAATCTTAACATAGCCAATATCTTTGTAACTCCGAATGTCTTAAAAAAAAAAGTCCTGATATTCCATTTGATTGGGCTAAACCTCTATGCCTTTAATGTCTCCTCCACCTCCCCCAATACATCCTACATTATTCTTAGTTGTTTTCCTTCATGTAGAATGAACCTACAAGGAAAGAAAGTGTTTATTTTAATTCCGATATTTTGGTCCCATTGACTTGCATTGGTATCGGCTATCGGCGATATCCGATATTTTTTGGATATTGGCCGATCCAATCCGATACCGATATTTCCGAATATCGGAAGGTATCGCTCAATACCAGGGTATTAGGTTGATACGTTTTTTTGCAAAAAATGCAAATATACTAAGCTGCTCCACCAAACATCACGGTATACCCATATCAGAGCAGTCCTAACTGATGTATGCAATCTCTATCTGATGTATTTAAAAACCTGATCATCTGTATATTACCTGTGTGAACAGGGCTCAGAGAGGGAGAGTCTATGTGGACATGCTGAGTGGAACAGCTTTTGTGCAGATAGCCCAAGAGGAGTGGTGGGTAACTCCCTAGTCTTGTAGACACAAGAGAACAATTATGGAAACAGGAACACATGGGCTACTTGCACAGTGAACAAGTCTGTAGGAACATGTTCACACACCACCAAGAAACTTGAAGACACAAAAGAGCATAGTAAAACCAAAAACACTCAGTTTCAAAAAATCACAGTAATCCGCAAGTGCTAGTAAAAAAATGTAAAAACAACGGTATTAGGTTGATACGTTTTTTTGCAAAAAATGTATACTAAGCTGCTCCACCAAACGTGAAGACAAGAAGAGGACGTCATCGTAAGAAAATGGGAGGCCCCGGACCGGGACGCCCATCGTACCGAGACTGCTCCTGGGTGAGTATAATGTAAACTCTTTTTCTCATCTTTTAGGATACATCGGGGGCTTATCTATCGCATTCAAGAATGCTGTAGATAAGTCCCTGATGCTGGTGGGCTTAGCTCATCTTCCATTTCCATTTTTGGGGTGACAGGTTCCCTTTAAGGGAACAGAGACATTGACTCCAGGAATTTATCACTTACTGGGCTGCTTAATGTAGCATTAACTGTTGTGGATTCTGTTTGCGGGCTCCCTCTGGTGGTTACTGCTGGTACTGGGTGACTTTGGTGGGTTGCGGCCTTTGGTTTCCATCTGTCCATCAGAGGCTGGGTGTTTCCTATTTTACCTGGCCTCTCTGTCATTTCCCTTGCCGGCTATCAATGTGTTCAGATGTGCTCTGTTTGGTTCCTGCCTACCTGCTCCCAGATCTTTCAGGATAAGCTAAGTGCTGATTTTCAGTTGTTTGGTTTTTTTTTGTCCAGCTTGCTTAGAATGTCTCTTTGTTAGCTGGTTGCTCTAGTGGACTGAGGTTCTCCCCATGTGCCATGAGTTGGCACATGGGTTCTTGTAATCTCAGGATGGTTTTTTTGATTAGGGTTTTTTGCTGACCGCTCAGTCCCCTTTTGTGTCATTCTGCTTTCTAGTTTTCAGCGGGCCTCTATTTGCTAAAGCTATATACATCATCTCTATGTGTGTGCCTTCCTCTCATTTCACCGTCAATACATGTGGGGGGCAACTATATCTTTGGGGTTAATTCCTCTGGAGGCAAGTGAGGTCTTTGTTTTCTCTGCAGTACTAGTTAGCTCTTAGGCTGGTGCGTGGCATCTAGAACCAACGTAGGCACGCTCCCTGGCTATCTCTAGTTGCGTTTGTCAGGCGTAGGGCAGTGGTCAGCCCAGGTTCCATCACCCTAGAGCTCGTCCGATATTTATTATACTTTGCTCATCCTGTGCTATCCCTAGCCATTGGGGATTCATGACAGTATAGCCGGCCCACAAAGTGTTAATTGTTTGGGCTGAAGCAGGAGAAAGAGAAGTGTTCAAGGAAATTTTTTTTTTTTTTTTTCCTTCAGAGTTTTGCTGCCTAGCCCTTAATTGCTGTCTAGCTGCTTCTTACCTCCTCTTAACCCTTGAATGGCTCTGATCTTAGCTGTTAATCATGGATGTCCAGAGTTTGGCTTCCAGCCTGAGTAATCTCGCGGCAAAGGTTCAAAACATACAGGATTTCGTTGTTCACACTCCCATGTCTGAACCTAGAATTCCTATTCCAGAGTTTTTTTCTGGAGATAGAAATACCTTCCTGAATTTCAGGAACAATTGTAAATTGTTTCTCTCTTTGAAATCTCGCTCCTCTAGAGACCCTGCTCAACAGGTCAAGATTGTTATATCGTTCCTACGGGGCGACCCTCAGAATTGGGCATTTGCATTGGCACCAGGGGATCCTGCATTGCTCAGTGTGGATGCGTTTTTTCTGGCATTGGGATTGCTCTATGAGGAACCTAACCTAGAGATTCAGGCTGAAAAGGCTTTATTAGCCCTCTCTCAGGGGCATGATGAAGCGGAAATATATTGTCAGAAATTTCGGAAATGGTCGGTGCTTACTCAGTGGAATGAGTGCGCCCTGGCTGCAAACTTCAGAAATGGTCTTTCTGAGGCCATTAAGGATATTATGGTGGGGTTCCCTGCACCTACAGGTCTGAATGAGTCTATGGCTATGGCCATTCAGATTGATCGGCGTTTACGGGAGCGCAAACCCGTGCACCAGTTGGCGGTGTCTTCTGAACAGGCACCTGAGACTATGCAATGTGATAGAATTCAGTCCAGAAGTGAACGGCAAAATTATAGGCGGAAAAATGGTTTGTGTTTTTATTGTGGTGATTCAGCTCATGTTATATCAGCATGCTCTAAACGCACAAAAAGGGTTGATAAATCTTTTGCCATTGATACTCTGCAGTCTAAGTTCATTTTGTCTGTGACTCTGATTTTTTCACTGTCTTCCATTTCCGTCGATGCCTATGTGGATTCAGGCGCTGCCCTGAGTCTTATGGATTGGTCATTTGCTAAACGCTGCGGTTTTAGTCTAGAGCCTCTGGAAGTTCCTATTCCTCTGAAAGGAATTGATTCTACACCATTGGCTATGAATAAACCGCAGTATTGGACACAAGTGACCATGCGCATGACTTCCGTTCATCAGGAGGTGATTCGCTTCCTTGTACTGTATAATTTACATGATGTACTAGTGCTTGGTCTGCCATGGTTACAAACTCATAATCCTGTCCTGGACTGGAAAACAATGTCTGTGCTAAGCTGGGGATGTCACGGGGTTCATGATGATGCACCTCCGATTTCTATAGCTTCATCTACTCCTTCGGAGATCCCTGCGTTTTTGTCGGATTATAGGGATGTTTTTGAGGAGCCTAAGCTCAATTCGCTCCCTCCCCATAGAGAGTGTGACTGTGCTATAGAATTGATTCCTGGCAGTAAGTTCCCTGTTATGACCCCAATGGCGAGGGTCTCAGAGGAACGTGGAAGTCTGCAGAATACAAAAATCCAGCTCATAGGGCAGTGGTAGCTGGGTTGACCATATATCTACTCCTAACGCCAACACTAGAAGTAGCCGGGGATCATTCCTACGTTGATTCTAGATGACACGCTCCAGCCGGAGAATCTAGCTACCCCTAGTAGAGGAAAACAAAAGACCTTTCTTGCCTCCAGAGAAGGGGACCCCAAAGCTGGATAGAAGCCCCCCACAAATAATAACGGTGAGGTAAGAGGAAATGACAAACACAGAAATGAACCAGGTTTAGCACAGAGAGGCCCGCTTACTGATAGCAGAATAAAGAAAGGTAACTTATATGGTCAACAAAAACCCTATCAAAATCCACACTGGAAATTCAAGAACCCCCGAACCGTCTAACGGTCCGGGGGGAGAACACCAGCCCCCTAGAGCTTCCAGCAAAGGTCAGGATATATATTTGGAACAAGCTGGACAAAAATACAAAACCAAAACAAAATAGCAAAAAGCAAAAAGCGGACTTAGCTGATATAACTGGAACCAGGATCAGTAGACAAGAGCACAGCAGACTAGCTCTGATAACTACGTTGCCAGGCATTGAACTGAAGGTCCAGGGAGCTTAAATAGCAACACCCTTAACTAACGACCCAGGTGCGGAAAAAAGGAATGACAGAAAAACCAGAGTCAAAAAACTAGTAACCACTAGAGGGAGCAAAAAGTAAATTCACAACAGTTCCCTAAGGGTCGTTTATTTAATCTGTCACTGCCAGAGCATACTGCTATGCGGAATTATATTAAGGAGTCCTTGGAAAAAGGACATATTCATCCATCTTCGTCCCCTCTGGGAGCAGGTTTTTTTTTCGTGGCAAAAAAAGATGGTTCCCTGAGGCCTTGTATAGATTATCGCCTTCTGAATAAGATTACAGTCAAATACCAGTATCCATTGCCATTATTTACTGATTTGTTTGCTCGCATTAAGGGGGCTAGGTGGTTCACTAAAATAGATCTTCGTGGTGCGTATAATCTGGTGCGGATAAAACAGGGTGATGAGTGGAAAACCGCATTTAATACGCCTGAGGGCCATTTTGAGTATTTGGTAATGCCTTTTGGACTCTCCAATGCTCCGTCAGTCTTTCAGTCCTTTATGCACAATATTTTCCGTGAATATCTGGATAAGTTTATGATTGTGTATTTGGATGATATTTTGGTGTTTTCTGATGACTGGGAGTCTCATGTTCTACAGGTCAGGAAGGTGTTTCAAGTTTTGCGGGCCAATTCTCTGTTTGTGAAGGGCTCAAAGTGTCTCTTCGGAGTCCAGAAGATTTCTTTTTTGGGGTACATTTTTTCTCCTTCTACTATTGAGATGGATCCCGTTAAGGTTCAGGCTATTTGTGACTGGACACAACCTACATCTGTTAACCCCTTCCCGACATGTGACGGAATAGTACGTCACATGTCGGGACCCCCGCTTTGATGTGCGCTCCGGCGGTGAGCGCACATCAAAGTCGCGACATGTCAGCTGTTTTTTACAGCTGACATGTGCGCGCAATAGCGGCGGGTGAAATCGCGATCACCCGCCGCTATTAACTAGTTAAATGCCGCTGTCAAACGCAGACAGCGGCATTTAACTACCGCATCCGGCCGTGCGGCCGGATATGAGCGCATCGCCGACCCCTGTCACATGATCGGGGGTCGGCGATGCTCCTCCATTGTAACCATAGAGGTCCTTGAGACCTCTATGGTTACTGATTGCCGGGGGCTGTGAGCGCCACCCTGTGGTCGGCGCTCACAGCACACCTGCAATTCTCCTACATAACAGCGATCTGATGATCGCTGTTATGTAGCAGAGCCGATCGGGCTGTGCCTGCTTCTAGCCTCCCATGGAGGCTATAGAAGCATGGCAAAAGTAAAAAAAAAAAGTTTTTAAAAATGTGAAAAAAATAAAAAAAACATAAAAGTTTAAATCACCCCCCTTTCGCCCCAATCAAAATAAATCAATAAAAAAAACCAAAAACCTACACATATTTGGTATCGCCGCGTTCAGAATCGCCCGATCTATCAATTAAAAAAAAGCATTAACCTGATCGCTAAATGGCGTAATGAGAAAAAAATTCGAAACGCCAGATTTACGTTTTTTTGGTCGCCACGACATTGCATTAAAATGCAATAACGGGCGATCAAAAGAACGTATCTACACCAAAATGCTATCATTAAAAACGCCAGCTCGGCACGCAAAAAATAAGCTCTCACCTGACCCCAGTTCACGAAAAATGGAGACGCTACGAGTATCGGAAAATGGCGCAATTTTGTTTTGTTTTGTTTTTTGCAAAGTTTGGAATTTTTTTTCACCACTTAGGTGAAAAATAACCTAGTCATGTTAGGTGTCTATGAACTCGTAGTGACCTGGAGAATCATAATGGCAGGTCAGTTTTAGAATTTAGTGAACCTAGCAAAATAGGCAAGCAAAAAACAAGTGTGGGATTGCACTTTTTTTGCAATTTCACTGCACTTGGAATTTTTTTCCCGTTTTCTAGTACACGACATGCTAAAACCAATGATGTCGTTCAAAAGTACAACTCGTCCCGCAAAAAATAAGCCCTCACATGGCCAAATTGACGGAAAAATAAAAAAGTTATGGCTCTGGGAAGGAGGGGAGCGAAAAACGAAAACGGAAAAATGGAAAAAGCTCCGGGGGTGAAGGGGTTAAGAGCCTTCAGAAGTTCTTGGGGTTTGCTAATTTTTATCGTCGGTTCATTACTAATTTTTCCAGTATTGTTAAACCTTTGACTGATTTGACTAAAAAGGGTGCTGATGTTGCTGATTGGTCTCCTGCGGCTGTGGAGGCCTTTCGGGAACTTAAGCGCCGGTTTTCTTCTGCTCCTGTGTTGTGTCAACCAGATGTTTCACTTCCTTTCCAGGTGGAGGTTGATGCTTCCGAGATTGGAGCGGGGGCGGTTTTGTCACAGAGAAGTTCTAATGGCTCGGTGATGAAGCCATGTGCTTTCTTCTCTAGAAAATTCTCGCCCGCCGAGCGCAATTATGATGTGGGTAATCGGGAGCTTTTGGCCATGAAGTGGGCATTTGAGGAGTGGCGTCATTGGCTTGAGGGTGCTAAACATCGCGTGGTGGTCTTGACTGATCACAAGAATCTCACTTACCTTGAGTCTGCCAGGCGTTTGAATCCTAGACAGGCTCGTTGGTCGTTATTTTTTTCTCGTTTCAATTTCGTGGTTTCATACCTGCCAGGTTCCAAGAATGTGAAGGCAGATGCTCTTTCCAGGAGTTTTGTGCCTGACTCCCCTGGAGACACTGGGCCTGCTGGTATCCTTAGGGATGGGGTAATATTGTCCGCCATATCCCCAGACTTGCGATGCGCATTGCAGGAGTTTCAGGTGGATAAACCGGATCGATGTCCACCAGAAAGACTGTTTGTTCCGGATGATTGGACCAGTAGAGTCATCTCCGAGGTCCATTCTTCTGTGTTGGCTGGTCATCCTGGAATATTTGGTACAAGAGACTTGGTGGCCAGGTCTTTTTGGTGGCCTTCCTTGTCTAGGGATGTGCGTACCTTTGTGCAGTCTTGTGAAGTGTGTGCTCGAGCTAAGCCTTGCTGTTCACGGGCTAGTGGGTTGTTGTTATCCTTGCCCATCCCGAAGAGGCCTTGGACGCACATTTCCATGGATTTTATTTCTGATCTCCCGGTTTCACAGAAAATGTCCGTTATCTGGGTTGTGTGTGACCGCTTTTCTAAGATGGTTCATTTGGTGCCCTTGCCTAAGTTGCCCTCCTCCTCTGAGTTGGTTCCTTTGTTTTTTCAGAACGTGGTTCGTTTGCATGGGATTCCGGAGAATATCGTTTCTGACAGGGGATCCCAGTTTGTGACTAGATTTTGGCGGACGTTTTGTGCCAAGATGGGCATTGATTTGTCTTTCTCGTCTGCATTCCATCCTCAGACGAATGGCCAGACGGAGCGAACTAATCAGACCTTGGAAACTTATTTGAGGTGTTTTGTTTCTGCTGATCAGGATGACTGGGTTGCTTTTTTGCCACTGGCCGAATTTGCTCTTAATAATCGGGCTAGTTCGGCCACGTTGGTCTCTCCTTTTTTTTGTAATTCGGGGTTTCATCCTCGTTTTTCCTCTGGTCAGGTGGAGTCTTCGGATTGTCCTGGAGTGGACGTGGTGGTGGACAGGCTACATCACATTTGGAATCAGGTGGTGGACAATTTGAAGTTATCTCAGGAGAAGACTCAGCAGTTTGCTAATCGCCGTCACCGCGTGGGTCCCCGACTTCTTGTTGGGGACTTGGTGTGGTTGTCTTCTCGTTTTGTCCCTATGAAGGTCTCTTCTCCTAAGTTCAAGCCTCGGTTCATCGGTCCTTATAGGATCTCGGAGATTCTTAACCCTGTATCTTTCCGTTTGGATCTTCCAGCATCGTTCGCTATTCATAATGTGTTCCATCGGTTGTTGTTGCGGAGGTATGAGGTGCCTGTTGTTCCTTCGGTCGAGCCTCCTGCTCTGGTGCTGGTGGAGGGAGAATTGGAGTATGTTGTTGAAAAGATCTTGGATTCTCGTGTTTCCAGACGCAAACTCCAGTATTTGGTTAAGTGGAAGGGTTATGGTCAGGAGGACAATTCCTGGGTGGTCGCCTCCGATGTTCATGCGACTGATTTGGTCCACGCCTTCCATAGAGCTCACCCTGATCGCCCTGGGGGTTCTCGTGAGGGTTCGGTGACCCCTCCTCAGGGGGGGGGGTACTGTTGTGGATTCTGTTTGCGGGCTCCCTCTGGTGGTTACTGCTGGTACTGGGTGACTTTGGTGGGTTGCGGCCTTTGGTTTCCATCTGTCCATCAGAGGCTGGGTGTTTCCTATTTTACCTGGCCTCTCTGTCATTTCCCTTGCCGGCTATCAATGTGTTCAGATGTGCTCTGTTTGGTTCCTGCCTACCTGCTCCCAGATCTTTCAGGATAAGCTAAGTGCTGATTTTCAGTTGTTTGGTTTTTTTTTGTCCAGCTTGCTTAGAATGTCTCTTTGTTAGCTGGTTGCTCTAGTGGACTGAGGTTCTCCCCATGTGCCATGAGTTGGCACATGGGTTCTTGTAATCTCAGGATGGTTTTTTTGATTAGGGTTTTTTGCTGACCGTTCAGTCCCCTTTTGTGTCATTCTGCTTTCTAGTTTTCAGCGGGCCTCTATTTGCTAAAGCTATATACATCATCTCTATGTGTGTGCCTTCCTCTCATTTCACCGTCAATACATGTGGGGGGCAACTATATCTTTGGGGTTAATTCCTCTGGAGGCAAGTGAGGTCTTTGTTTTCTCTGCAGTACTAGTTAGCTCTTAGGCTGGTGCGTGGCGTCTAGAACCAACGTAGGCACGCTCCCTGGCTATCTCTAGTTGCGTTTGTCAGGCGTAGGGCAGCGGTCAGCCCAGGTTCCATCACCCTAGAGCTCGTCCGATATTTATTATACTTTGCTCATCCTGTGCTATCCCTAGCCATTGGGGATTCATGACAATTAACAAAATCACAGAGATTATCAATAAAGGACTAGTACATTTACTGACAGATTGCTGCCTATGCACAGTGTACATAGAAAGGAGGAGCTTGCCATCTTCGCGGGGGGCTGTCTGCGTGCAGACCTGGTCCTCTGGCAACGTTTCATTGACGATATCATTTTTATCTGGTCTGGTGGTTAGGATACTCTGAATCAATTTTTAATGGACATTAATAAAAATGAATATTTTTTAAATTTACGTCAACCACCAGTACCACTAACGTCAATTTTTTAGATCTCAAAATTTTTATTGATGACTCTGAAATTCAGACAAGTACATTTAGGAAACCCACCAATACGAACAGTTTTATTCCTTTGGATAGCTGCCATCTCCCTAGTTGGTTACTGAACATCCCCAAAAGTCAGTTCATGAGGATCTACCGCAACTGTTCTAGACCCAAAGATTTTAAGACTGAGGCTCAGTTGCTTACTAAAAAATTTTTGGAGAAAGGATATGATGAAAAAATGTTGGAAACAGCAAAAGGAACAACTCTGGAAAAATCCAGAAAGGAGCTCATCAATCCTGTTCATAAACCAAAAGATGCTATGGACTCTATCCCCATTATAACACAGTATAATGCCAATGCAAACATTCTTCGGAAAATAGTTAATAAACACGGGCATATACTGAGGAGTGATAAAATCTTGGGGGATAAAATAGCCAACCACCCTCGCTTTGTCTATAAAAAAATCCCACAATTTGGGAAATATAATTGCGCCTACTGTTCAGAATAAATTCCTTCCCCAACAACTGACTTTTTTTCAGAACAGACTAAAAGGGTTTTTTCCATGTCATAAATGCAGTATGTGTAAATGAATCACAGTGCACAAACAAACTAATATCGAACTAATATCGAAAAAGGTGATAAAAAAGTATCAGGTATTGCAGTGGTGAATCAACATTGGAGAGGGGGTAATCATATCAAGGCTATGTCCAGAGTAGAGGCAAAGTGGATAATTTTATTGGATACCATTGCACCAAGAGGACTCAACATTGGAATTGAAGTGTTTGGCTTCCAGTAATTAAGTTGATTGTGGAAAGCCTTATAAGGACTACTCCTGTGGGGTAAGGACCATCCCTGAGGAAGGAGACCGGTGTCTCCGAAACATGTAGGATAGAGGTCCTTACCGCACTCCGTACACATCACCCGGGCTACAGTAGCGGTCACATGGGTCACTACGTCACACAGGTCCTGCAGACCAGCCGGACTTACCACTCTTACCACACGCGGCGCAGCTGTATCCCGCTTCTACCTGCAATCTGGTGAGTAGTGGCTGCCACCAGCCGGGGCAGCCACTAGCTTTGATAAACACTTCATCTAATTCTGGATTAAACCCATTGCCGCATGGCAGGGCAACGCCACCTGTAATCCGGAGACCTTCAGCACGGCGGGTAAGAGAATTCCTCTTTTACTTAGTGACTCGTGTACTTACAAAAGACTGAGTAGAGACCCTACAGATGAGTATTTGAGAGAAATGAAAAACCTGACGAATATAGGTCTAGCTAGGGGATTTATTAACAAGCAAGAATTTGAATTCATCAATGATGGATGTCATGATCTCTGCAGGCAGAGATCATAGCAAGCCTATAGAGGGACAAGCTCTCGGAAGATGGAACTATACTGACCATGAACTAAGCCTGCCGCGCAACTAGAAATAGCCAGGTAGCATTTCCTATTTATCGCTAGATGCCCAGCTCTGGCCTAAGACCTAAATAGCTAGCAGAGGGAAATATAAGACCTGGCTCACCTCTAGAGAAATATTCCAAAGAAGACAGTAGCCCCCCACATATAATGACGGTGAGTTCAGATGAAACAACAAACGCAGCAGGAAAATAGTCTTAGCAAATTTGAGGTCCGCTTACTAGATAGCAGAAGACAGATAGTATACTTTCATGGTCAGCAGAAAAACACTAACAAAACACCATCCAGAGATTACCTTAAACTCTGGCATTAACTCATAGCGCCAGAGTAGCAATCCCTGATCAACGAGAGCTTTCCAGACACAGTAACAAAACTTCAGCTGTGAACTGGAACAAATAGGCAAAACAAAACATGGACAAAAGTCCAACTTATCTAGTAGTTGTCTAGAAGCAGGAACAAGCACTGAGAGGCATCAGATAACATTGTTGACCGGCAAGAAACCACCAGAGAAATGAGCTTAAATAGCGACACCCACTACTGATGGAACCCGGTGAAACAGGAAAGAGGATGACAAGTCCAATTCCACAAGCGGCCACCGGGGGAGCCCAGAATCCAAATTCACAACAGATGGACCTCCGAGATTGGCAGTATTTTATTATCTACAAAAAATACACAAGGACATTATAAACCCACCGGGAAGACCAATCGTGTCGGGCATTCAGTGCCTAACAGCGAACTGTTGTGAACTCTGTTTTTAGGCTCCCTCTTGTGGTCACAAGTGGTACTGTGTGAGTGCTGGCTTTGGGCTCCCTCTGGTGGCTCTTTGTGTCATTCTGCAGGTCTGAGGCTGGATCAGCTGTCTCGTTATCTGTTAGCTGGTTTCCTATTTAGCTCACCTGGACTATTAGTTGTTGCCTGCTGTCGATGTATTCAGTGCTATTTTGATCTCTCCTGAATTCCCTCGCTATCTGTCTCGCCAAGAGAAGCTAAGTTTCTGTTTGGTTATTTTTTGCTCATCAGAGTTCAATATGTTTCTTGGTTATTTATTTGTCCTTGTCCAGCTTGCTAATATGTGATTTCCTTGCTTGCTGGTAGCTCTAGGGGGCTGAGTTTCTCCCCTCACACCGTTAGTTGGTGTGGGGGTTCTTGTATTCTCAGCGTGGATATTTTGTATAGGGTTTTTTACTGACCGCACAGTTCCCTGTCTGTCTTCTGCTATCTAGTATTAGTGGGCCTCATTTGCTGAATCTGTTTTCATTTCTGCGTTTGTATTTTCCCCTTACCTCACCGTTATTATTTGTTGGGGGCTTCCTATATCTTTGGGGTCATTTCTCTGAGGCAAGTGAGGTCTTACTTTCTCTATAGGGGTAGCAAGTTTCTCAGGCTGCGTCGAGACATCCAGGAATTTAGGCACGTTCACCGGCTACCTTTAGTGTGTTTGGTTAGGATCAGGTTTTGCGGTCAGTCCAGTTACCACCTCCCTAGAGCTTGTTCTATGTTCAGTAACTTAGCTAGTCCAATCTGTGATCCTCAGCCACTAAGGATCATAACAGTACAGCAGGCCAAAAAGTGTTTAATGCATCGCAGAAGTGGGATAAGAGAAGTCCTGAGTACAATTTTTTTTTTTTTTTTACTCTCCCTTTGCTGCAGTCTGTCCAGCTTCTCTCATCCCCTTAATCTCTGGGTGGCTTTGAGTTCAGCTGCAGACATGGATATTCAGAGTCTGACTTCTAGTGTGGATCATCTTGCTGCAAGGGTGCAAAGCATTCAGGATTTTGTTGTTCACAGTCCTATATCTGAGCCAAAATTACCTATTCCTGAGTTGTTTTCTGGAGATAGATCTAGGTTTCTGAATTTTAAGAATAATTGTAAATTATTTCTTTCTTTGAGACCTCGTTCCTCTGGTGATTCCGCTCAGCAAGTTAGAATTATAATCTCCCTGTTACGTGGCGACCCTCAGGATTGGGCTTTCTCCCTGGCGCCAGGAGATCCTGCATTGCGGAATGTGGATGCATTTTTTCTGGCGCTTGGATTGCTTTATGAGGAACCTAATCTTGAGAACCAGGCAGAAAAGGCCTTGCTAGCTCTCTCTCAGGGCCAGGATGAAGCTGAGGTATATTGTCAAAAATTTCAGAAATGGTCGGTGCTTACTCAATGGAATGAGTGTGCCCTGGCTGAAAATTTCAGAGAAGGTCTGTCTAAAGCCATTAAGAATGTTATGGTGGGGTTCCCCATGCCTGCAAGTCTGAGTGACTCAATGGCTTTGGCCATTCAGATTGACCGGCGTTTGCGGGAGCGCAAATCTGCGCACCATCTGGCGGTGTTTTCTGAACAGAGACCTGAGTCTATGCAATGTGACCGAATTCTGACCAGAATTGAGCGGCAAAATCATAGACGTCAAAATGGGTTGTGCTTTTACTGTGGTGATTCAACTCATGTTATCTCAGCATGCTCTAAGCGCGTTAAAAAAATCGCTAAATCTGTCACCGTTGGTACTATACAGCCTAAATTCATTTTGTCTGTTACTTTAATTTGTTCTTTGTCATCCTACTCGGTTATGGCTTTTGTGGATTCAGGTGCTGCCCTGAACCTGATGGATTTGTCGTTTGCCAGGCGCTGTGGTTTGGTCCTGGAGCCTTTGGAATTCCCTATTCCACTGAGGGGAATTGATGCTACACCATTGGCTGAGAATAAGCCTCAGTATTGGACTGAAGTGACCATGTGCATGACTCCTGTACATCAGGAGGTGATTCGCTTTCTTGTGCTGCATAATTTGCATGATGTTGTCGTTTTGGGTCTGCCATGGCTGCAGGCCCATAATCCAGTTCTGGATTGGAAAGCTATGTCTATTTCAAGTTGGGGTTGCCAGGGGATTCATGGCAATACTCCTTTGGTGTCAATTGCTTCTTCCACTCCTTCTGAGGTCCCTGAGTTTTTGTCGGACTACCAGGATGTATTTGATGAGCCCAGATCCGGTGCCCTGCCTCCTCACAGGGATTGTGATTGTGCTATAAATTTGATTTCTGGTAGTAAGTTCCCTAAGGGACGACTTTTTAATTTGTCTGTAAAAGAACATGCCGCGATGCGGAGTTATATAAAGGAGTCTTTAGAGAAGGGACATATTCGCCCGTCCTCCTCCCCTCTTGGTGCAGGATTCTTTTTTGTGGCCAAAAAGGATGGTTCTCTGAGACCTTGTATAGATTATCGTCTTCTAAATAAAATCACGGTCAAATTTCAGTATCCTTTGCCATTATTATCTGATCTGTTTGCTCGGATTAAAGGGTCCAGTTGGTTCACCAAGATAGATCTTCGTGGTGCGTATAACCTTGTGCGTATTAAGCAGGGAGATGAATGGAAAACAGCATTTAATACGCCCGAAGGCCATTTTGAGTACTTGGTGATGCCTTTTGGACTCTCTAATGCTCCTTCTGTGTTCCAGTCCTTCATGCATGACATCTTCCGAGAATATCTGGATAAATTTATGATTGTGTATCTGGATGACATTTTGGTCTTTTCTGAGGACTGGGAGTCCCATGTAAAGCAGGTCAGGATGGTATTTCAGGTCCTGCGTGCTAATGCCTTATTTGTGAAGGGCTCAAAATGTCTCTTCGGAGTACAGAAGGTTTCCTTTTTGGGTTTTATTTTTTCTCCTTCTACTATTGAGATGGACCCAGTCAAGGTCCAGGCTATTCATGACTGGACTCAGCCTACATCTGTTAAGAGTCTTCAGAAGTTCTTGGGTTTTGCTAATTTTTACCGTCGCTTCATTGCTAATTTTTCTGGCGTGGTTAAACCCTTGACAGATTTGACCAAGAAGGGTTCTGATGTGACTAATTGGTCTCCTGCGGCCGTGGAAGCCTTTCGGGAGCTGAAGCACCGGTTTTCTTCGGCTCCAGTTTTATGTCAGCCTGATATCTCTCTTCCTTTTCAGGTCGAGGTTGATGCTTCTGAGATTGGAGCAGGGGCTGTTTTGTCACAGAGAAGCTCTGATTGCTCTGTGATGAAGCCTTGTGCTTTCTTTTCAAGAAAGTTTTCGCCTGCCGAGCGGAATTATGATGTTGGTAATCGGGAGTTGTTGGCTATGAAGTGGGCATTTGAGGAGTGGCGACATTGGCTCGAGGGAGCTAAGCATCGTGTGGTGGTCTTGACTGATCACAAAAATCTGATTTATCTCGAGTCTGCCAAGCGGCTGAATCCTAGACAGGCTCGTTGGTCGTTGTTTTTCTCCCGTTTCGATTTCGTGGTCTCGTACCTGCCTGGTTCAAAGAACGTGAAGGCTGATGCTCTTTCTAGGAGTTTTGTGCCTGACTCTCTGGGAGTTTCAGAGCCGGCTGGTATCCTCAGAGAGGGAGTGATTTTGTCTGCCATTTCCCCAGATTTGCGACGAGTGCTGCAGAGATTTCAGGCGGATAGACCTGACCGTTGCCCACCAGAGAGACTGTTTGTCCCAGATAGATGGACCAGCAGAGTTATTTCTGAGGTTCATTCTTCGGTGTTGGCAGGCCATCCTGGGATTTTTGGTACCAGAGATTTGGTGGCTAGGTCTTTCTGGTGGCCTTCCTTGTCACGGGATGTGCGTTCCTTTGTGCAGTCCTGTGGGATTTGTGCTCGGGCTAAGCCTTGCTGTTCTCGTGCCAGCGGTTTGCTTTTGCCTTTGCCTGTCCCGAAGAGGCCTTGGACGCACATTTCCATGGATTTTATTTCAGATCTTCCAGTCTCTCAGAGAATGTCTGTCATCTGGGTGGTGTGTGATCGTTTTTCCAAAATGGTCCATTTGGTGCCCTTGCCTAAGTTGCCTTCCTCCTCCGATTTGGTTCCTCTATTTTTTCAGAATGTGGTTCGCTTGCACGGCATCCCTGAAAATATTGTGTCTGACAGAGGATCCCAGTTTGTGTCCAGATTTTGGCGGATCTTTTGTGCTAAGATGGGCATTGATTTGTCTTTTTCGTCGGCCTGACATCCTCAGATGAATGGCCAAACCGAGCAAACTAATCAGACCTTGGAAACTTATTTAAGATGTTTTGTTTCTGCTGATCAGGATGATTGGGTGACTTTTTTGCCATTGGCCGAGTTTGCCCTTAATAATCGGGCTAGTTCTGCTACTTTGGTTTCGCCTTTTTTCTGCAATTCTGGTTTTCATCCTCGTTTTTCCTCGGGTCAGGTTGAGCCTTCTGACTGTCCTGGGGTTGATTCTGTGGTGGATAGGTTGCAGCAGATTTGGAACCATGTGGTGGACAATTTGAAGTTGTCACAGGAGAAGGCTCAGCGCTTTGCAAACCGCCGTCGCGGTGTGGGTCCCCGACTTCGTGTTGGGGATTTGGTATGGCTGTCTTCTCGGTATGTTCCTATGAAGGTCTCCTCTCCTAAATTCAAGCCTCGCTTCATCAGTCCTTATAAGATTAACCCGGTGTCATTTCGTTTGGACCTCCCAGCGTCGTTTGCCATTCATAATGTGTTCCATAGGTCTTTGTTGCGGAGGTATGTGGTGCCTGTGGTTCCTTCTGTGGAGCCCCCTGCCCCGGTGCTGGTTGAGGGCGAATTGGAGTACGTGGTGGAGAAGATCTTGGATTCTCGTATTTCTAGATGGAGGCTTCAGTATTTGGTTAAGTGGAAGGGCTATGGTCAGGAGGATAATTCCTGGGTTGTCGCCTCTGATGTTCATGCGGCCGATTTGGTTCATGCCTTCCATGTAGCTCATCCTGATCGCCCTGGGGGTTTTGATGAGGGTTCGGTGACCCCTCCTCAAGGGGGGGGTACTGTTGTGAACTCTGTTTTTAGGCTCCCTCTTGTGGTCACAAGTGGTACTGTGTGAGTGCTGGCTTTGGGCTCCTTCTGGTGGCTCTTTGTGTCATTCTGCAGGTCTGAGGCTGGATCAGCTGTCTCGTTATCTGTTAGCTGGTTTCCTATTTAGCTCACCTGGACTATTAGTTGTTGCCTGCTGTCGATGTATTCAGTGCTATTTTGATCTCTCCTGAATTTCCTCGCTATCTGTCTCGCCAAGAGAAGCTAAGTTTCTGTTTGGTTATTTTTTGCTCATCAGAGTTCAATATGTTTCTTGGTTATTTATTTGTCCTTGTCCAGCTTGCTAATATGTGATTTCCTTGCTTGCTGGTAGCTCTAGGGGGCTGAGTTTCTCCCCTCACACTGTTAGTTGGTGTGGGGTTCTTGTATTCTCAGCATGGATATTTTGTATAGGGTTTTTTACTGACCGCACAGTTCCCTGTCTGTCTTCTGCTATCTAGTATTAGTGGGCCTCATTTGCTGAATCTGTTTTCATTTCTGCGTTTGTATTTTCCCCTTACCTCACCGTTATTATTTGTTGGGGGCTTCCTATATCTTTGGGGTCATTTCTCTGAGGCAAGTGAGGTCTTACTTTCTTTATAGTGGTAGCAAGTTTCTCAGGCTGCGTCAAGACGTCCAGGAATTTAGGCACGTTCACCGGCTACCTTTAGTGTGTTTGGTTAGGATCAGGTTTTGCGGTCAGTCCAGTTACCACCTCCCTAGAGCTTGTTCTATGTTCAGTAACTTAGCTAGTCCAATCTGTGATCCTCAGCCACTAAGGATCATAACAGCGAACATGTCAAAATTCGTAGACTCTCATTTACAGAAGATTGTACCCTCTTTACCGTCATATCTCAAGGATAGTGCACACGTTTTACGTCTTCTGCAAAAAATAAAATGGCAGAATCATTGCATATTAGGCACCTTGGATATTACCTCCCTGTATATGGTCATTGACCAAAGCAAAGGTTGTGATGCGGCTAAATTTTTTTTGAATAAGCTTTCTAATGTTCCTTGGAAAGAGGTTGACTTCTTATGTGATTTTATGCGGTTTATTTTAACACATAATTATTTTTTATATCAGAAGCACTACTACTCCCAGCAGTGGGGTACTGCTATGGGGACCAGGTTGGCGCCCAGTTATGCAAATCTCTATGTGGGTAGGTGAGAGGAGCTTGCCATCTACCCGGGGGGCTGTCTACGCACGGACCTGGTCCTCTGGCAACGTTTCATTGACGATATCATTTTTATCTGGTCTGGTGGTTGGGATACTCTTAATCAATTTTTAATGGACATTAATAAAAATGAATATTTTTTTAAATTTACGTCAACCACCAGTACCACTAACGTCAATTTTTTAGATCTCAAAATTTTTATTGATGACTCTGAAATTCAGACAAGTACATTTAGGAAACCCACCGATACGAACAGTTTTATTCCTTTGGATAGCTGCCATCTCCCTAGTTGGTTACTGAACATCCCTAAAAGTCAGTTCATGAGGATGTACCGCAACTGTTCTAGACCCGAAGATTTTAAGACTGAGGCTCAGTTACTTACTAAATAATTTTTGGAGAAAGGATATGATGAAAAAATGTTGGAAACAGCAAAAGGAACAACTCTGGAAAAATCCAGAAAGGAGCTCATCAATTCTGTTCATAAACCAAAAGATGCTATGGACTCTATCCCCATTATAACACAGTATAATGCCAATGCAAACATTCTTCGGAAAATAGTTAATAAACACTGGCATATACTGAGGAGTGATAAAATCTTGGGGGATAAAATAGCCAACCACCCTCGCTTTGTCTATAAAAAATCCCACAATTTGGGAAATATAATTGCGTTTACTGTTCAAAATAAATTCCTTCCCCAACAACTGACTTTTTTTCAGAACAGACTAAAAGGGTTTTTTCCATATCATAAATGCAGTATGTGTAAACGAACCACAGTGCACAAACGAACTAATATCGAAAAAGGTGATGAAAAATTTACAATTGAAAACTTTATCACATGTTCCACCACAAGGGTGATATATACTATCAAATGCCCCTGTGGAAAAATGTACGTAGGGAGGACTAAACGCCCTATGAAAGTGAGAATCAATGAATATATCCGTAACATCAAAAATAAATTCATGGGCCATCCACTCTCTAAACATTTTATAGACTATCATAGTGAACAAGTGCAAGACATAGAAGTATCAGGTATTGCAGTGGTGAATCAACATTGGAGAGGGGGTAATCATATCAAGGCTATGTCCAGAGTAGAGACAAAGTGGACATTTTTATTGGATACCATTGCACCAAGAGGACTTAACGTTGGAATTGAAGTGTTTGGCTTCCAGTAATTAAGTTGATTGTGGAAAGCCTTATAAGGACTACTCCTGTGGGGTAGGGACCATCCCTGAGGAAGGAGACCGGTGTCTCCGAAACGCAAAGGATAGAGGTCCATACCACACTCTGTACACATCACCCGGGTTGCAGTAGCGGTCACATGGGTCACTACATCACACAGGTCCTGCAGACCAGCCGGACTTACCACTCTTACCACACGCGGCGTCAGCACAGCTGTACCTCACTTCTACCTGCAATCTGGTGAGTAGTGGCTGCCACCAGCCGGGGCAGCCACTAGCTTTGTTAAAGACTTCATCTAATTCTGGATTAAACCCGTTGCCGCACGGCAGGGCAACGCCACCTGTAATCCGGAGAACTTCAGCATGGCGGGTAAGAGAATTCCTCTTTTACCGATACACACTAACATTGCCCACTGGCTGGTCACCACTGGTTAGCTCTGCTATTTTATTTTATTTTATTTTACTTGTGGTCGATCACATATATTTTGTATAGCACTAAGTCTTTTATGCGTTAGCAACTATGTTTTAATTTCGACTGGTGCTTGCAGATACCAGCTTTTTAGTATTTGGCTCATTTCCAGCGCGAACCTGTATATACCTATGTATATTCGTGATATTGTATTTTCTATTAAAGGGAACCTGTCACCCCCAAAATAGAAGGTGAGCTAAGCCCACCGGCATCAGGTGCTTATCTACAGCATTCTGCAATGCTGTAGATAAGCCCCCGATGTATCCTAAAAGATGAGAAAAAGAGGTTAAATTATACTCACCCAGGGGCGGACCAGTTTCGGTCCGTTCTCATGGGTGTCGCGGTCCGGTCCGGCACCTCCCATCTTCATCAGATGACGTCCTCTTCTTGTCTTCACGCTGCGGCTCCGGCGCAGGCGTACTTTGTCTGCCCTGTTGAGGGCAAAGCAAAGTACTGCAGTGCGCAGGTGCTGGGCCTCTCTGAGCTTTCCCGGCGCCTGCGCACTGCAGTGCTTTGCTCTGCCCTCAACGGGGCAGACAAAGTACACCTGTGCTTGAGCCACAGCGTCAAGACAAGAAGAGGACGTCATCGTAAGAAGATGGGAGGCCACGGACCGGGACGCCCATCGTACCGAGACTGCCCCTGGGCGAGTATAATCTAAACTCTTTTTCTCATCTTTTAGGATACATCGGGGGCTTATCTATAGCATTCCAGAATGCTGTAGATAAGTCCCTGATGCTGGTGGGCTTAGCTCATCTTCCATTTCCATTTTGGGTGTGACAGGTTCCCTTTAAGGGGAACAGAGACACTGACTCCAGGAATTTATCAATTACTGGGCTGCTTAATGTACCATTAACAAAATCACTGAGATTATCAATAGAGGACTAATACATTTACTGACAGATTGCTGCCTATGCACAGTGTACATAGAAAGCTGCCAATCATTGGTGTGGGGTTATTCAAAGCTGAACATTCAGAGAACTGGTAGATCTGCGGCAGAGAAAACTGGGATTTTAGCAAAGTGACACATCGTTGGAATCAATGTCTCTGCTCCTACATGTCCTGCTCTCAGAAGAACTAGCGAAAACTTGGTGACAGGTTCAGATTTAAGGAAATTAAATTGGAATTTCTGTTTAAAGATTGTACATCCCTCGAAGGAAATTAAACATGCTACTTTGCTTGAAAAATAATAAATAATTATTTAAATGATTTAAAAAAAAACACTTTTCTTGCAGGAACTATTCCCCATATTGATATAAAGATGATAATTTAAAGGGTTTGTTTATTTTCTCTGTTGGAAACTTTTTTCTAAAAAAAAAGTGCTATTTTCCCTTTAAAAAAAGAAAAAACACATAAGCTGAAGTTTTTTGACTGCTTTAAACTATGAATGTCTTTTCAGACATCACTTTGCAGCATGGCTTTTTCGTGAGTTAAAAAATAAATCCCTTGTGACATATAAATGAATATATAAGCTGTATTTGGCAGTTCTGCCTTCCCTGGTATTACTGCTCAGGTGTGAAATACTTGTCTCTGCCTACACATTACCGAGACATGTAATGCCATGATTATATTTGACCCTTGAGACTAATGTTGCCAAATACAGCTATTTAATGTGATAATACTTGCATGTTTCTGCTAAAGTTAGCATGGCCTATATCTGTTCTTGACGCTCTTGATTTTTACTTAACAAATGAAGCACTCTCAGAAATTATCAGACGAAGCATGCAATCCTGAATGTCACCCACAGATGCGTGCGTAGATTCGGGCTATCACATTCTAGTCCTCAGCAGGAATGACATTTGTTCTGACATTTTCAAAAACAAAAAAAATGAAAAATAAAAAATCTGCTCTGCCGGAGAAGAAAATTTACATCTCATTCCTGTTTAAATAGGAGACATCATCTATTCAGATGCCATTTACCTTTTTCGGATAGTTCACCATAAAGACCTTACAAATTGAAAAAAAAGTATTTTATATCGGATGGTTAATTTACATTAAAAAAAAAAGAAAGATACTAATTTTTCATTTAAGCCAAAGGTTGAAAAACATTTTTAAGTCTTTGCAATTAACTCTGGATTCATTTATAAATAATATATGCAAATCAAATGAATAAAATATAATACTGGAAAGATTCCACCGATGACCAGAAGCTTTTTCAAACACTGGATTATAGAGATGAAGTTCTTAATTGTGCGGGTCTTTGTAATGTACAACATTGCTAGTTACTCTGTGAAGGCTGATTGCATTTGTAAAATGTAATCGACCTTAAATTCCAGTAAAGCCAATTAATGAATCCTCAAATATTCTTAGACTAGACAACAGAAGGTGGTGCGCAAACATTTCAGACTACTAAAACTGATGTAAGCCACAAATTAATCCTGTTTTAGCTCCATCTGGAGATATACTGCAGAGCTGGGACCAAACCCTGAAACAACAGCATTTGGAATAATGCATGCTTTACAATTTTTGAAGAAGGGAATAAGGGACGTATTATGCATCAAACAACGTGGTATGGAACAATTTTGGGTAACACCTTTAACCACACCTTTTAACCATTTCTGACTTCCCATACTAGCCACATTAAGAAAATGGTGGAAAGTGATCGACAATCTAGGTTCATACAACTGTTAAACTCTTCCATTATTCTGTTATACAGGGTGGGCCATGTATATGGATACACCTAAATAAAATGGAAATGGTTGGTGATATCAACTTCCTGTTTGTGGCACAATACTATATGGGAAGGGGAAAACTTTTCAAGAAGGGTGGTGACCATGGCGGCCATTTTGAAATTGGCCATTTTTGAATGCAACTTTATAAATAGCCCACCCAGGTGTATCCATATAAATGGCCCACCGTGTATATTATCGGTACAGAGCAATAGAACGCAGCTTGGGGACAGATTCTTTACATCAGCAGAGCCCGACAGTTCATCCTGACTATAATGAGGTCTATCAGATTTCCATTATATTTCAAACCAACAAAAAAAGAACCCACACAAATTGTGTATTAAATTAATATGCATGTGCATAAATACAGTAGATATGGTTGAATGAATTACAAACTTAAAGTGTTATTGCCATCTCCAAAATCCTATCCCAATATGTAGTAGGTGTAATAAAAATAATATTATCAAGTACCGCCAATGTGGCTTAGTTCTTCTAATAAGCTATGTCGCTTATTCCAAATGCAGGGCATTGCAGTAAATTAGGTATCCATGGTTATGACCACTCATATTGTGACAGCTAGTTAGTTGTTATTGGTCATAACCAAGGATAACTAAGCTTCAGCAATGCCCTACACATGGGGTCAGCGATATAACATAGAAGAACTATACTAGATTTCTAATTGGTGGTATTTGCTTATATTATTGCTTTTACACCTATTACATATTGAGATGGGATATTGGAGGTGGGAATACCCCTTTAAGTACTTTGTTTTATATGTCCACAATCCTCAGTGCACTGCTTTGCTCTCAGAACAGTGTGTATGGTAACATTGAATATTGTAACATGTCCTTGTGCAAGGGAAGATAGGAGAATCTTAAAAAACTGTTGTCTTCATAGTTAACGTTTTAAAAGGGTTTGAGCATCCTGAGTGTTTGGAGATCCTATAGACAGTTGAGGTGCAGATGAGGTTGAGTGTGGGAAAGTGTAATGTTATGCATCTGCAGGTACCATGTGTTTTACGTTTAGTAACACCAGGAGAGTCACTTGTAGAGAATGACCTGGGTATACTTGCCGATCACAGATTGAAAAACAGCAAGCAACGTCAAGCAGAAGCCTATAAAGCCAGCAAGGCATTGTCATGTATTAATGCCTTGATTATGCAAAGATAATAAGGAAATTGCTTTGCCCAAACTTGTATTCAGTTCATAGTACTCACTGAATGTTTTGTGCTTGAAAAAAGAGAAGACAGAAGCAGTAATAAACAACTTCTGTCTTCTCAAGTGAAAGCAGAAGAACACAGCAGCTCCTCATAACTGGAGTAAAGATGATGTACACAGGTCTTGGGTCAAACTAGTCATCTGTAAGGAGTGGCGCGGCATGGGCTTATCAAGTCAGTGACATGCTGACTTTGTGATGCTCTATACTGATGATTTGAAAGGATGTCAGAGGGGGTGTGCTGGTGGTGGTAGTGTGAGATATGGAGCAGACCTACCAAGAAAGCGAGTCAGAGGTTGAAATCAGGGACTTAACTGCTGTATCCAGGATTGTTGGAACATACAGTACAGAGCAAAAGTTTGGTCACACCTTCTCATTTAAAGATTTTTCTGTATTTTCATGACTATGAAAATTGTACATTCACACTGAAGGCATCAAAACTATGAATTAACACATGTGGAATTATATACATTACCAAGAAAGTCCAATAATGGAATAGCCACCTACAATCAATACAATAAACACATATCCACCAGGTATATTACTGGTGAAACACAGAGGCTTTAGCAGATAAAAATAAAATATATTGTTTTATTATTAATTACATAAAATCATACATAAAACAAGACAAGGAAGTTTCATGAAGATATGACTGATGGTGACAAAAATGCAAGAATTAAGAGACACTATGGGTATGACATCAAAAAGGTTAAAAAAATATATATAAATATATATATATATATATATATATATATATATATATATATATATATATATATATGTCAATGCCTCAATTCCTTACAGCCCATTAAGTAAAGTGCATTGTGCAATAAATCATATTAGGGCCAAAAGGGGGGGGGGCTGAACTAATTAGAAAGTGAACCTAAACAATGCTCCTATGTATAAACTGCTGCATATATCCTAGTACGATGTGTAAATAAAGTGCATTTTGCTGTGCAAATGTAAATACCACTTGTAAATTAGCAGCAGCTCACATAGGGATAGGATGCAATATACAATTGTGAATGAAGAGGTCAGAATATACCCCAGCATATGAATTCTATTACTTACATCAAAGAGACCATCAGTAACCCTGACAGCGCCGTTTCACCATACACGCCCCCATTTGAGGAAGCCAGTATGGCGAAACGGTGCTGTCGGGGTTACTGATGGCCTCTTTGATGTGACTGATGTAGTGTCTCTTAATTCTTGCATTTTTGTCACCATCAGTCATATCTTCATGAAACTTCCTTGTCTTGTTTTATGTATGATTTTATGTAATTAATAATAAAAATAGATATTGTATTTTTATCTGCCCAAGCCTCTGTGTTTCACCAGTAATATACCTGGTAGATATGTGTTTATTTTATTAATGTGGAATTATATATTTAATAAAAAAGTGTGAAACAACTGAAATTATGTCTTATATTCTAGGTTCTTCAAAATAGCCACCTTTTGCTTTGATGATTGCTTTGCACACTCCTGGCATTCTCTTGATGAGCTTCAAGAGGTAGTCACTGGAAATGGTCTTCCAACAATCTTGAAGGAGTTCCCAGAGATGCATAGCACTTGTTGGCCTTTTTGCCTTCACTCTGCGGTCCAGCTCACCCCAAACCATCTTGATTGGGTTCAGGTCTGGTGACTGTGGAGGCCAGGTCATCTGGCGTAGCACCCCATCACTCTCCTTCTTGGTCAAATAGCCCTTACACAGCCTGGAGGTGTGTTTGGGGTCATGTCCTATTGAAAAATAAATGATGGTCCAACTAAACGCAAACCGGATGGAATAGCATGCCTCTGGAAGATGCTGTGGTAGCCATGCTGGTTCAGTATGCCTTCAATTTTGAATAAATCCCCAACAGTGTCACCAGCAAAGCACTCCCACACCATCACACCTCCTCCTCCATGCTTCATGGTGTGAACCAGGCATGTAGATTCCATCCGCTCACCTTTTCGGCGTCGCACAAAGACACGGTGGTTGGAGTCAAAGATCTCAAATTTGGACTCATCAGACCAAAGCACAGATTTCCACTAGTCTAATGTCCATTTCTTATGTTCTTTAGCCCAAACAAGTCTCTTCTGCTTGTTGCCTGTCCTTAGCAGTGGTTTCCTAGCAGCTATTTTACCATGAAGGTCTGCTGCACAAAGTCTCCTCTTAACAGTTGTTGTAGAGATGTGTCTGCTGCTAGAACTCTGTGTGGCATTGACCTGGTCTCTAATCTGAGCTGCTGTTAAGCCTGTGATATCTGAGGCTGGTGACTCGGATAAACTTATCCTCAGAAGCAGAGGTGACTCTTGGTCTTCCTTTCCTGGGGCGGTCCTCACGTGAGCCAGTTTCTTTGTAGCGCTTAATGGTTTTTGCAACTTTACTTGGGGACACTTTCAAAGTTTTCCCAATTTTTTGGACTGACTGACCTTCATTTCTTAAAGTAATGATGGCCACTCATTTTTCTTTACTTAGCTGCTTTTTTCTTGCCATAATACAAATTCTAACAGTCTATTCAGTAGGACTATCAGCTGTGTATCCACCAGACTTCTGCTCAACACAACTGATTGTCCCAACCCCATTTATAAGGCAAGAAATCCCACTTATTAAACCTGATAGGGCACACCTGTGAAGTGAAAACCGTTTCTGGTGACTACCTCTTGAAGCTCATTAAGAGAATGCCAAGAGTGTGCAAAGCAGTCATCAAAGCAAAAGGTGGCTACTTTGAAGAACCTAGAATATAAGACATATTTTCAGTTGTTTCACACTTTTTGTTAAGTATATAATTCCACGTGTTAATTCATAGTTTTGATGCCTTCAGTGTGAATTTACAATTTTCATAGTTATGAAAATACAGAAAAATCTTTAAATGAGAAGGTGTGTCCAAACTTTTCTTCTGTACTGTATGTCTGTAAAATGTTATTCTCTAGGAAAGGCCATTAGCGTTCACAGATATTATGAGAATGCTTTCATGACCTCCATGGTTGCATCTATCCCATACAAACTGAAGACTCTACAGTTCCCACTAAACATACAGTATGTCCATAAAGTCATGGTGCACTTTTGACCAGTCACAGGTAGTGTTGAGCATTCCGATACCGCAAGTATCGGGTATCGGCCGATACTTGCGGTATCGGAATTCCGATACCGAGTTCCGATACTTTTGTGGTATCGGGAATCGGTATCGGAACCATATTCATGTGTAAAATAAAGAATTAAAATAAAAAATATGGATATACTCACCTCTCCGGTGGCCCCTGGATCTTACCGCTGTAACTGGGAGCCTCCGTTCCTAAGAATGAGCGCGTGAAGGGCCTTCGATGACGTCGCGGCTTCTGATTGGTCGCATGACCGCTCATGTGACCGCTCACGCGACCAATCAGAAGCCGCGACGTCAGCCGCGACGTTATCGAAGGTCCTTCACGGGCTCATTCTTAGGAACGGAGGCTCCCGGTTACAGCGGTAAGGTCCAGGGGCTGCTGGAGAGGTGAGTATATCCATATATATCCATATACTCACCTCTCCGGCGGCCCCTGGACCTTACCGCTGAGGTGATAGGCTCATTTTTTTTGCGGAGCGGTCTGTGATGGCAAACACATATCTTGACATGTTGGAATTGTATGCAGTGCCACAATTTCCAGAAGGTGTCATCTTTCAGCAAGATGGTGCTCCTCCACACTATGCCATCATTGTTCGTGAGTTTCTGGATAGAACATTTCCCTGGCGGTGGATAGGCTGGGGTTCTGTCAAGTCATGGCCACAACGATCCCTGGATCTGAAGCCCTTAGACTTTTACTTTTGGGGTTATGTGAAGCAACATGTGTACATTGACTGTATCAACAACATTAATCAATTAAAACAGAGAATCACAGAAGTTATTCACTCTATTACACCAGACGTCCTTACCCATGTGTGGCAAGAACTTCACTATCATTTGGATGTGTGTAGGGCAACAAATGGAGCCCACATCGAACTGCACTGACTAGGTATGAAACTGGGAGAGTTTTTCTTTTATTTGGAGCTGATTTCCCATTCCTATCATTTTTTGTTGCTTTCTGGTGACTGGTCAAAAGTGCACAATGACTTTACAGACACACTGTATTATGACACCCCAACAATGCCAGAATAATGGTCTCTCTGTGCACCCCACATACAGTATGATGCCACCACAGTGACCCAAACATGGAAAATGATGCACTCACAGCGCTCACCAAATACAGTAGCCCCTCATGCAAAATATGATGCCCTCACTCACACCATTATGCCTCCATTCACAGGACTTCAAAATTACCACAGACAGTATGAAACCTCTACAGCTGCCCACACAAAATATGATGCTTAGTGTTGAGCATTCCGATACCGCAAGTATCGGGTATCGGCCGATACTTGCGGTATTGGAATTCCGATACCGAGTTCCGATACTTTTGTGATATCAGAAATCGGAATCGGAAGTTCCCAGTGTATGGTTCCCAGGGTCTGGAGGAGAGGAGACTCTCCTTCAGGCCCTGGGATCCATATTCATGCATAAAATAAATAATAAAAATAAAAAATATTGATATACTCACCCGTCCGGCGGCCCCCTGCTCTTAGCGGTGCCTCTGTTCCTAAGAATGTAGGGGTGAAAGACCTTCGATGACGTTGCGGCTTGTGATTGGTCGCGTGAGCGGTCACATGAGCGCTCACGCGACCAATCACAAGCCGCGACATCATCGAAGGTCCTTCAGGCACTCATTCTTAGGAACGGAGGCTGCCGGTTACAGCGGTTACTACCAGGGCACGTCAGAGGGAGAGTATATCCCTATTTTTTATTTTTATTCTTTATTTTACACATGAATATGGATCCCAGGGCCTGAAGGAGAGTTTCCTCTCCTTCAGACCCTGGGAACCATCCAGGATACCTTCCGATACTTGTGTCCCATTGACTTGTATTGGTATCGGGTATCGGTATCGGATTAGATCCGATACTTTGCCGGTATCGGCCGATACTTTCCGATACCGATACTTTCAAGTATTGGAAGGTATCGCTCAACACTAATGATGCTTTCACAACTCCCATGTTATGATGACCCACACTTTCCCCCGCATGCTACCCACAGTTCCCCATACAGCATGATGCCCTTACCATTCTCTACATTATGATGCATACATTGTAAGTTATTCCAAAAGCCTTGCCAAATAGTATGATAACTCACAGCCTCCAACACAGTATGATACTCCCACAGAACATTTCAAAGTTTGATGACCCAAAGAGTACAATCCCTTCAGATTCTCCTCACTCAGTATGATTCCCTCACAGTCCCCCCACACAGCATGATTCCCTCACAGTTTCTGATTTATTATAATGCCCATATTTATCCCCACATAATATGATTAGTGATGGGTGAACCTAAACGTTAAAGTTCAAGGTGCGTACCAAACACGTAGTGTACATTGACTCCAAACATTGACCTCTCTTGGAAGTCCATGTTCCTATTCGGATTCTGCAGCACAAACAAAGCTTGTATAAAAGCTGCAGTGCAACAAATCAACCACCTTTTAATGTGCAGGCTCTTCCAGCCCTATGACAGTCATGTCAAGTATTGGCATGGCTGTGATTAGCTGACTCACTGTGTGAAAAAAAAGCCATGGGGTCTCCTCTTTTTAATAACAAACACAGGTAAAGCTGACAGCTGCAGGTAGCAGCCCTCAGATTTCAGATTTATCTTGGCTAATTATCAAAAATAGAGGGGTCCCCACGCTTATTTTTTAAAATTATTTAAATAAATAATTTTAAAAAATGGTGTGGGGTCCCCTATTTTTGAGAATCAGCCAAGCTAAAGCAGACAGCTGGGGAACAATATTCTCGGGCTGAGAAGGTCCAAGGATGTTTGGCCCTCCCCAGCCGAAAATGGCAGCCAACAGCCTCCCCAGAGAAGGTGCATTCATTAGATGCACCAATTCTGGCACTTTGCCTAGCTCTAACTGATTGTCCTGGTGTGTTGACAACAGGGAAAATATTTTCGAGGTTGATGTCAGATTTGTAATGTCAGCTAACATCAAGCCCAGGGGTTAGTAATGGAGAGTCATATATCAGACACAGCCATTTTTAACCCCATAGTGAAAATTATTAAAACACACACATAAAAAGTCCTTTATTTGAACAAAACAGTACCCGACAAATACCCTCTTTTTCCCATTTATTAACATAGAAATGAAAATAAAGAATCTAAGTAATGCTCATCTGTCGACCGTTTATCCATTATAATGATGTCCCATGATGAATACCAATTCTGCTACATCTGGTTGCATTCCTCAGCAGTGACATCATTAATATTACCGTTCAGCCTGGTAGCCAGATCACGCACTGAGCTGATCATGAGAACGCGGCTTTGTGTGACTGGCGGTGATGTCATTAACGTTACTGCAGGTTACATGCAGCTGCGTTTTCACTCTCATCTCAGTGTCATCTGGCTGACTTGCTGAGCAGTTGCATTACTGATGTCACTGCTCAGCAATGCAACTAGATGTAGCATAGTTGATGTTCGTCGTGGGACATCATCATTAAAGATTAACGGCAGAGACGGGAGGATTACTGTATGGAGGAAAGATTATTAGTGCCCATAATACTGTATGGCGGACTATTTAGTGCCCATAATACTTTATGGAAGACTATTGGTGCCCATAATACTGAATGCAGGACTGTATAGGAGGAAAATTACTTTGTAAGGGCTTCAAAGTTGTGAGATATATTCTTCTATGACCCCACAGAATATTAAGTTGCTTTGTTTGGAGGTGAGAGGCACCAAATAGAACTTCTGCTATGGGGCCCCATGATTTTTATGTATGCCCTGCTTCAGTCCCAACAGTCTGAACGGTGAAGCAAAGATCTCTTCATTCTTTGCTTTTCCATTATGTAAAACTGTGTATGTGTCCAGAGGATACAGATATAGTTGAAGTCAGGACATACTCCCAACCTCTTGGGACAGTAGAACAGCTTCCTAAATTTGGGACTGTACCACTATACTTAGGAATCTGCGAGATATGGAGTAAAGCATATAAATGTCACACATTTACATGTATCATAAGATTTTTCCTGCTTGATTAGAGGTGTTATCATAGCAGTAGACTGCCCTCAGAGTCATATCTAAGTATTACACCAAGTAATGCAAAGACTGAGATACCCCCTTTCCATTTAGAAATTAATGTGATAAATTTACATCATTTATTAAATCAGCAAAATCAGCAAGCTTAGATAAAACATTTTTCATTGTGGGCCAACAAGCCAGGTATGATGTTCAAGGACAGGACACTGGTCAAAGACAGACTGGTCAGACTGATGGTGTATTAGGGGCAGTGCTCAAAATCAACAGTGCTCAAACTAGAAAACTGATGCGATCTCGCCAGAATCGTCCTTCCTTTGTCCCTGTTAGATAACTTCCCATAGGGTCAAAGGATCCATTTCTCCCAAATAGTCAACCGATAGAGGGCGAGAGAACAGAATTATATAGGCAGGGGGGAATATTCTATCATTACCCTTTATTGTCGTGCCCCTGCATGGCTGCCCCCCTAACAAGGGTGGTCCCATAGTGTAAGACGAATTAATGCCCCTAGGGTTATAACATCACCCCAATGCTTTTTCCCCTCCATGTGGTGGGTTCATTAGGGGGTAGTAGCCAAAATGTCCTCAGAGGATCCTTGCAGTGGCAAGCGTATCCTCAATAGTCCGGCACGTCCTGCCGGCACCCCTGTCAGGTGGAATGATTAGAGATCTTACACTAGGGGACCACCCTTGTTAGGGCGGCAGCCATGCAGGGGCACCACAATAAAGGATAACGATCCCATCAGTTTTCTAATTTGAGCACTGTTGTTTTTGAGGACTTGCACTTTAATTGGTGATTTGAATGTCTATGCATTACGGCATTTGGCCTTTTATTTATGTAATACATTAAAGGTTACATTTTATTTTAAATTACCTACTCTGCTGCTATTATAAAGATATTTTGGGAAGGTGCTGTGGCTCAGAGTATTTCCGAAGCACAGGTTGCTATTATTCTGTATTAGGGGCAGCCAAAGCAGCTCAGACTTGATGTGATTATGTATGTCTGACTATAAACCACACTATTGTGTCACCCCAGGAGTCCAGTTGACACAATGGCATTGCCTTCCTCACAGGGAGTAATGTCATGCCTGGAAGCAAGGAGGGGTCCCCTTACCAGGTGTCAGTAGAAGAGAAGTAGAGCAGAACTTGGGGAGTGGATCTGTGATTAAACTCACCCCAGAGCTGAGCGCTAGAAATCGGATACTGGAGGCCGTGGTTGCATGGTTGGTTGTGCGCAATCTAATACCAGCAGCACAGCAGCGTACCAGAGCCTGGAGCCGACTCAAGGGAGCGGCACCTGTGGTAGGCTCGAACAGTCTGCCATGCGGGCAACAGTTTGGTTTTAAAAACAGAGAGAGACAGCAGCAGGAGGGTGAGCTGTTAGGCAGCAAGGAAAAAGGGAGGACAGTGCAGAAGAAAGGCCTCTGTACCTACCTGGCCAGGTGTATCCAATAATTGCTTTCAGGCTGCCTGGCTCTCCATTACGATCTGTTAACGGTACCCCAGTCTGTACTATCAACCATCAAGTAAAGGAAAAGAAAACTACAGCCCTTGTGTCATTCAGTGATCTCTTGCGCCCTGAGTGCTGCACCACAAGGTACATGAAGCCTGACATAAATTTGAACCAGTAGCCCTGGGGCCCCGCTCCACCTGTGGGGAGCAGAACCATCCCAGCTGTGTCACCATCAGCCCCAGTGGTCTACTTTAGCAGCGTCGGCCATCCGTTGCCAAACACCACAGGTGGCGTCACATTAAATCCCATATACATATTCCTCATTTTACGGCACAGCCAGGGCCACGGAGTTGGGTCTTGGCCCCATGACTTCCCCAAAGAACTGTTTGACCCGGTTCCGAATACCTCATGGCCCTGGTGGGCTTGTCACTATCGTATAGCCATACTAAGTGGCTGAGTAAGAGGACTTATAATTGGAGAAGGAATGTTGAAGGATAGTTCACAGAGGCTGCTATATCAGTTTAAAACACAACTAATGAAATATCTTCCTTATTAGTAAGCACTATGTGTGATAGACAAGGTGTCTACTGCATAATTTTGTAATGGTACCTCAGCTTGCACAGTTAAGCTTCAAATGGGATAACATGTTAAGTGGAATGACTGGAATATAACACAGAAAAAATTGTGACATAGAATGAAATTAGCAAGTTGATGATTTCTGAGGCTGCCAAAATCAACTATCTACTCCAGAAGTTCCGGCAAGATGACTGTGGACACCTCAATCCCTACTTACCATGTTGCAAGTGGTCATTCAAGTGCTTCTCTGTATCTATAAAAAGGTGAATGGTCAGTAGGTTATACCAGCCACCATGTGAGTTTTGCTCTGCACCTTCTTGCGACCTTATGGAAAGGACCTATGCATTTTTACTGGTCCAGTGAACATTGTAATGCCAACCTGCTTGGAATTTTTGACACTGCAGAAAATGAGAATGGCTGTACAGGTGGTATATCTCTGTACTGGTACAAATTCTCTTAAAGCCAATATGTTAGTAAGACAAACCTCTTAAGACCTCTTTATGGTCATTTAAGTAATGGGAAGCTGACTAAAATGGTACCTTGATATCTATTATCCAATGTCTATTTTCAGAAAAAGCCACATTTTTCTTAATATGTAAATGAGCTGTGAAGGTCTATGGGCCGGACATAGATCTACCTGATAATCTGCCTCCAGAGTTTATTTTCAATGATGGGCGTTACCAGTGTGAACCAAGTAATGACTGACAGTCTGCTCTCTTAATCATACCCAGCTGCTCTGGTCTTCCAGTATCTTTAGCTTGTCCGGCACAGACACTCATCAGACTGGAGCTGGCTTGTGTGGCAGGACAGATGAGGCATCAGGCAAGGTTAATATATTTTTTTTTTATTCTAAATTAAATTGAAATTCAGAAGATTTGCTTGAATGCAGCCAGGACATTTGAATTGTATCAAATGTATTTATGTGAATCGAATGTGCCTTATTATGCAATGAGGTCTCTCCAGAACCCAGAACATAATAAGTCATATTCAATACACTCAAGGAAATTTGATGCAAATCAAGTTTCCTGGCTGAATTTGAGTAAATCAGGTGAATTTGGATTCCAGAAGATTTGCTCATCACTAATAAATACTTATGTGTTTAGATCCCTCGAGTGGCAGTTGCTCATTATGGATACACTGTATTAAGAAGTTTGCATAGTGATATAAAGGTATCTTGCTGCAATGTATCAATGTATCATTGAGCATAATCTGTCAAAGGGGGCTAAAAAGTAATAATGCTCCTCTACTGCTTCATAAAACAGTAATAACAATCCTCTTTTTGGAACAATAAAATTTAAAATCCCCATCTTTCTTCCCTTTTTAGGTAATGGTGATGTATTTTCTAAAAATAAAAAAAATTATAGCAACCTTTGTCAATGACAATAAATGTCTAGGCTCTATATATTGTAGGCTTGGTCTGGGATTTATATTTAGTGGTTTGATCTGGGGTCCATATTTTTTTTAATTAAGCTATCATTATAACCTGATTTATTGATTAAACCAGATTTTTTAGTTAAATATACATTTTTTAAATATTATATATTTTTGCATAGTACAATTCATAAAACCTAAGAAATGAGCTGGAATATATGTTGGCATAAGTGCAATTTGTCAGTACACACATACACTGTGGCCATTTAACAGAAAAAAACTATGATGAAAACAAAATGTGCAAATATCCTGTAGTAAAAAATTAAGTAAATAGTTATAGCAAATGTAAATAACATGTTACTTACACACTTCTCAGCATGTGATGGGGAGTATGCCTGCAGGGGCTAATTTATCTCTTCTCACTCAATTTAGCTCTCAACTTCTGTTTTCAGCTATAAAGTGAGCATAAATCATACCCCGTCACATTCAGCAGACCCCAATTTCTTGACTGGCTGCCACCAGTCAAACATGAGGAGTGATGGGTCACCAAAATATGTTACTTCCAAACAATCAAAAGGTCTCTGAAAGGCTATTGGATTCTTTTAGAGCATACAAGGTCAAGCTTATTAAAGCTTTTAAGCTTTAATATAAAAATACACAGTGCTTAAAATAAACATATAAAAAGGTAAAAATAAATTGACTTACACAAATATGCAAAACAGTTATAAAATAAAAGCGGAGAAATTACAGAAATATCTGAACGTTTCCGTCAACAGTTATCGTCTATTTTCATGAGGGGAGAAGTGAATCATGGATCATGTCAGCCCTTAGGCTGTCCTCACATGTGAATTCTCTTTATGTCACCCAGCTCTTTATAGTCCTGATCATAGGCTCATATTTCCAGGATGACTCGAATTGGCCCTTTTAAAGGAAGCTGTTTGTAAGTGGCTAAGCTGTGTGCATGTCACATCTCCTGTGTTTCCCTATACAGACAATAAGGAATATTCTGCACACCATTTGCTAACCCATCTTGAAGCTCTGAATCCAGGACCTAAGGAGCCAAGTTTAACACCTACAGCAAAAACCTCTTTGTGCTTATAATACTGTTATATCTAGTTTCACCCTTGACAACTAAATGTAACTCTACTGCTTTCCCTTATGGATTACTGCTGTCCCTTATGGATTCTTTCAGACTTCTGTCGGTACGGGGCCATCGCTAAGCGTCGGCGTGACGTACCGATGGACGTTGTGAAAATTTGGCACAACTTGGGCAGCGGATGCACCACACTTTTAGATAAAGTCTTTGAAGGGTGTAGTTTCCAAAGTGGGGTACCACTGTTTAAGCACATCAGAGGCTCTGCAAATACGACATGGCATTCACTATCTATACCATCCAATTTTGCATTTCAAAACTTGAATGATGCTCTTTCCCTTGCTAACCTTGCCATGCACCCCAACAGTAGTTTCCCCCACATATGGGTTATCAGTGTGCTCAAGAGAAACTAACCAACAAATTGTATGCTGTATTTTATCATGTTACCTTCCTGAAAAATGCACAATATTTTTGTGGAAAAAAGTAAAATTTTCAATTTTTCCTTGAACATTACTTTAATTATGGTTAAGCCATATGTTAGGGGTCGAGTTCCCACCTCTGCACAGGGGGAATCTCGAGCCATCTCCGCTGCGGTCTCCCATTCTTCTCCAGCCGCAGTGGAGCCTGCTCAGCGGAGATGTCGGTCCCAGCGTCTGGCTCAGCCTGATACCTTGTAGATTGTGAGCCTTCGCGGGCAGGGTCCTCACTCCTCCTGTACCAGTTATGACTTGTATTGTTTGAGATTATTGTACTTGTTTTTATTATGTATACCCCTCCTCACTTGTAAAGCGCCATGGAATAAATGGCGCTATAACAATAAATAATAATAATAATAATAATAATACTGTGTGGATGATTACTGCTGCCTTTCCAGGCTCAGCCATTGTAACCTGTACTGGTCAGCGGCGAGCAGACGTCTCTGGGACTAAGTCCTGCTTTTGCCCTTCTGAGCATGCCCAGGGTAAGACCTCTCATTGGAGGTCAGGGGTCACATGCTCAGGTACTGCAGGAGCTGTGGGCAGCAGGGTGGTGCAGTGGATAGCACTGCAGCCTTGCAGTGCTGGAGTCCTGGGTTCAAACCCCACCAAGGACAACATCTGCAAAGAGTTTGTATGTTCTCCCCGTGTTTGCGTGGGTTTCCTCCGGACACTCCTGTTTCCTCCCACACTCCAAAGACATACTGATAGGGAATTTAGATTGTGAACCCCATCGGGGACAGTGATGATAATGTGTGCAAACTGTAAAGCGCTGCATAATATGTTAGTGCTATATAAAAAAATAAAGAAAGAAGATAAAGAAAAGCTTCCATTGGTCCTCTAGGAAGGTCCTGAAGTTGCTGCAGATATAAAAGGTTTGCATGGCATCACTAGTATCAACTAAATTATGTGATCTGCACCAGTGTGGTCATATGTATGTGGTTTCAGGGTTTGGCTGAAATAAGCCCCTAGAATACCAGCACCTCCGGTGAGGAGGTTTGCGTGTGCTATTCTGACTTCATGACCACTGTTCACTCTATTTGGTAGCTGTGTCCCTCTGTGAGGTTAACAGGGCACAGCGTTCTCTTGTCTTAAGTGACTCTGTGAAGTAACAGAGTTCACTTATACCGCCATATAGTACCGTTAGTTGCTAGCAGCGGGTTTTACTCCTGCACGGTGGACCCCGGGTTGCGAACGCACCGATTACTCTATAAATATATATTTGGTGTGTTCCGCCAAACCCTAACACCCTAAGCCTCTAAAAGTTAATAAACTTTTTGAATGTGGCTTTGAGTACTTTGAGGGGGTAGTTTTTCAAGGGATGTCAGTTTGGGGTATTTTGTGTCATATAGGCCCCGCAAAGTAATTTCAAATAGGATGTGGTCCCAATGAAAATGGTTTTGCAAATTTTGTTGGAAAAATTAAAAATTGCTGATAAACTTTAACTTTTGTAACTTCCTAAGCAAAAAGTAATTATGTTTCAAAAATGATGCTGATGTGAAGTAGATATGTGGTAAATGTTATTTATTAACTATGTTGCAGTATGTAGTATAACTATCTGGTTTAAGGGCTTAAAAATTCAACATTTAAAAGTTGCTAAATTTTCAATAATTTCCTAAATAAACACAAATCATACTGATCAGAAAAAAACTAGCTCACAATCACTGGGACACATTGAAGTGTTCCAGAGTTGTTTCCTCATAAACTGATACTGGTCATAATTGAAATAATTGACCTTGTCAGGAATGTGAAAACAGGCTGTGGATGAAGGGGTTAAGGGATGTTTGCTCTGATTATAATTTAGGAGGTCTGGATGTTTTTAACTAGGTGGTCTTTATTTATTTGGGAGATGTATATTTATTTAGGAGTTCTGGTCTGTAGAAGTTTTTGAATTTCGGGAGGTATGATAATGATTGATAAGGGAAGGGACCACATTTCCTATTTAGAAAGTGTATTTATTTGAGTGGTCTCTTTTTAGAGAGTACCTTGTTTGGCTCTATTTTTATGGCAGTCTGGTTTGTAGTCTGATACTTCTTTACGATGGCTTGAATTGCAAATGAGGCATGATGAAGGTTTCAGGTATATACTGTATGCAAGGTAGTATAATAGGTTTATTTAAATGGGAAGCTTTACATTTCACTTCCACTTTTCTAAAAATATTGAAAACTTTTCAAAGCACCCTCCATTAAAGAATATGGGATATTGCATCACAAGTATTTTCTTTTCTAAAAGTGGAAAATTATTCAAATGGTAAATTAAAAGTGACAATTACCTATAGATAAGTTGTAAAAGATTAGGCAGGCTAATCACTGTACTTATAGCTTTGGTTTGTGCAGTTTTTCATTTGCACTTTAATTGAATCGAAAAAAAGCAAATCAAAAAATCAAACATACTTTTCATTAAAAATCTTGTCATGTATGTACGAGTTTCATCACACAACTGTCATGTTTTTCTCACCCTAACATCTTTTACCATCCTGTGGAGAACATGTGGACATAATGACATGTATAACTTATTAAAACAGAATAAATCCACATCTTAAACTGAAGGTGATAACATGAAGTGAAGCTAATCAAGTCTACACATAACCAGTTCCTCTCTGTCTAGGCATGATACATTTTTACATTTACTCTGCATTTAAAATAGATATCTAGTCTACCAACAACAGCATTCTTTTATTTAAAATGTAAATTGTGTGCCGATTGTGACCCATGTCCCTGGGAGCAGAAAGGACTTTCGTACAGAGGCAGTTAAGTATGGGACTTTACTGCCCTTTTCTCTTATTTTTATCAACTGTTTTGGCACAATTTATGTATGTTCATTATTTTCTTATCTTTTTATATATTGAGTATAGGGTTGAGCGAAACAGATCGGCACTTTTCAAAAGTCGCCGACTTTTAGCAAAGTCGGGTTTCTTGAAACCCGACCCGATCCCACTCTGGGATCGGGTCGGCGGTACACGATCTGTAATCCAAAGTCGGGTTTCATTTTTATATATATATATATATATATATATGTCATAGAGAGACACATATATATATATATATATATATATATATATATATTTACATTTACTTCAGCGCGATAATGTTGAAAAGCCGGTAATTCAATTGCCGGCTTTTCATTTCTCCTGCCTAAACCCGACATGATATGAGACATGGTTTACATACAGTAAACCATCTCATATCCCCCTTTTTTTTGCATATTCCACACTACTAATGTTAGTAGTGTGTATGTGCAAAATTTCGGCGCTGTAGCTATTAAATTTAAGGGTTAAATCGCAGAAAAAATTGGCGTGGGCTCCCGCGCAATTTTCTCCGCCAGAGTGGTAAAGCCAGTGACTGAGGGCAGATATTAATAGCCAGGAGAGGGTCCATGGTTATTGGCCCCCCCATGGCTAAAAACATCTGCCCCCAGCCACCCCAGAAAAGGCACATCTGGAAGATGCGCCTATTCTGGCACTTGGCCACTCTCTTCCCACTCCCGTGTAGCGGTGGGATATGGGGTAATGAAGGGTTAATGCCACCTTGCTATTGTAAGGTGACATTAAGCCAGATTAATAATGGAGAGGCATCAATTCTGACACCTATCCATTATTAATCCAATTGTATGAAAGGGTTAAAAACACACACACACATGATTAAAAAGTATTTCAATGAAATAAACACACAGGTTGTTTTAATATTTTATTGCTCTCTCAATCCACCTGAAGACCCTCGCTTGGAAAAATAATAAACCAACAATATACATACCCTCTGATGAACTGTCACGTCCCACGAGGTAAATCCATCTTAAGGGGTTAAAATAGTTTACAGGCAGGAGCTCTGCTATAATGCAGCTGTGCTCGTGCCTGTAAACCCCGGCGAATGAAGGAAATGTAGGTCAATGACCTATAGTTACCTTCAGTCGCGGTGATGCGCCCCCTGGTGGATGTCCTCATGAACTGCAGCCTGGGAAATTTTTCCCACGCTCCAGGTCATATGAGGACATCCAGCAGGGGGCGCATCACCACAACTGAAGGTAACTATAGGTCATTGACCTACATTTCCTTCATTCGCCGGGGTTTACAGGCACGAGCACAGCTGCATTATAGAAGAGCTCCTGCCTGTAAACTATTTTAACCCCTTCAGATGGATTTACCTCGTGGGACGTGACAGTTCATCAGAGGGTATGTATAATGTTGGTTTATTATTTTTCCAAGCGAGGGTCTTCAGGTGGATTGAGAGAGCAATAAAATATTAAAACAACCTGTGTGTTTATTTCATTGAAATACTTTTTAATCATTTGTGTGTGTTTTTTAACCCTTTCATACAATTGGATTAATAATGGATAGGTGTCAGAATTGACGCCTCTCCATTATTAATCTGGCTTAATGTCACCTTACAATAGCAAGGTGGCATTAACCCTTCATTACCCCATATCCCACCACTACACGGGAGTGGGAAGAGAGTGGCCAAGTGCCAGAATAGGCTCATCTTCCAGATGTGCCTTTTCTGGGGTGGCTGGGGGCAGATGTTTTTAGCCACGGGGGGCCAATAACCATGGACCCTCTCCTGGCTATTAATATCTGCCCTCAGTCACTGGCTTTACCACTCTGGCAGAGAAAATTGCGCGGGAGCCCACGCCAATTTTTTCCGCGATTTAACCCTTAAATTTAATAGCTACAGCACCAAAATTTTGCACATACACACTACTAACATTAGTAGTGTGGAATATGCAAAAAAAAGGGGGATATGACATGGTTTACTGTATGTAAACCATGTCTCATATCATGTCGGGTTTAGGCAGGAGAAATGAAAAGCCGGCAATTGAATTACCGGCTTTTCAACATTATCGCGCTGAAGCAAATATTAAAAAAGTATGCTTCCCCATTGAATTGCATTGGGTTTCGTGTTTTGGCCGATCCCCGACCCCGACTTTTCAATAAGATCGGCCGATTTCACTCGACCCGACTTTTGAGAAAGTCGGGTTTCGTGAAACCCGACTCGATCTCAAAAAATGAAAAGTCGCTCAACCCTAATTGAGTACTGTACCTTTTATTTACGAAAACATAAAACTTTTGCCTTGTTATCCTACAAAACCCAAGCATCTCTCCATATAGATTAAGTGTCTAGTGTATGGCATGCAGGTAGTGAGAACATTGTGTGCATTGTATTGGGACTTACTGACCTTCTGTGGCAACAGCATTGTAGACTGGTTGGAGGTACAGTATGTGTTGTGCTTAATCTATAGCATAAGTGAAGGGCAAGTGTAAGATTGAGCTGCAGAGTGACAATTTCCTCTTTATTCATCCTTCATCCCATCTCAGAGGCTGAAAAAGGCTTTTGTCAGTAACAATAAGCAATCAAGCTCCTTCAAATTTCCCACCACACCGCAGATATAGGAAAGATATATATATTGGTACCGTGTTAGCCACTGATTGGATGCTGCACTGTCAATGTGATGCCAATGTTGCAGCCAAAAGCAGACACAAGTTAAACCAGTGGAGACCACAAGGAAAGTAAATGTGGTGTGGTGGGAAAATATTTAGAATTGAGAGTCCTCAGTGGTTGATACCATATAATTGCTAACTGAAAAGATGGTAACAAGTTGCAAGCTTTCGAGAGAGACCAGAGTAGTGGTCTCCACTGATTTACCTTGTGTCTGCTTTTGGCTGCAACATTGGCATCACATTGACAGTGCAGCATCTAATCAGAGAGCTCAGAGACTCTGAACGGATCATTCTGTCTACATGGGAATGCCCCTGTAGTACCTATGAGCTCACTATTTGGCTACTGAGCTAACAATGTTATGTTGGTGCAGCAACCAAAGCCACACATTGGGAACAGTGGTGGAAACTTGCTGATGGATCTGGGGAAAGTGAGTACAGTGCGGTTTGTTTTTTATCTATAGAAAACTGCAGTCAGGGGAAAAATATAATTGAAAGAGGACAACCCAATTTATGTAGTGTATACATCTTATAAGTTCATATTGCTAGAATGACAGTCCGTCATTGATTCTAAGAACTAAAGGGACATATCACTGGTCTGGTATACTATGGTAAAACATGTCTCTTTATTCCAGTGCACAATGGAAATCTCAAACACAAAGCGGAGATGATGATATGTTTATTTTACTGAGTTTCTAAGGAAAAATATTTTGCCGTATTTGACAAATTCACAAAAAATTTAAATAAAATATGAGCAAAGTCTTATTTATGTACCTTATGTAGTTGAAATAATTTTCAAGCTTTTTTTGAAGCTTACGCCTGTTAGGTGTTGAGTTCCTGCCTCTGCACAGGGGGAATCTCGAACCATCTCCGCTGTGGTCTCCCATTCTTCTCCAGCTGCACTGGAGTCTGCTCAGCGGAGACGTCGGTCCCAGCGTCTAGCTCAGGCTGATACTGGATGACTGGTTACTACTGCCCTTCCAGGCTCTGTCCTTGTAGCAAGCAATGTTCAGCAGCGAGCAGGTCTTTCTGGGACTAAGTCCTGCTTTCCATTTACTGAGCATGCCCACGGGATGACCTCCCATTAGAGGTCGGGGGTCACATGCTCAGGTCCTGTTGCAGCTCCTATTGGTCCATCTGGAAGGTCTTGTAGCACTGCCGCTATAAAATGTTCGCATGGCTGCTCGGCCATGTGTTAGTGTACACTTGTTAACATGTGTGTTGACATGTGAAAGTCGTTGCTTAATTATCCCCTCCCTTGTGTATGACTGCTCACGTAAGGTGGATGATTGCTATCTAGCGCCTGACTTAGCTATCAGCACGTGACACACAAAATAGCGTCAAATTGCTATGACCGCCAGTGCGGTGCAGTGTGCTTTCACAGTGCTTTCCTTACCCAAGCCTGGGTGGTTAGTGGTGTTCACCAGAGCGGCACTGCACGCACTCCTGTGCATATAAATTATAATTTTGGTTGCGCTGACACCCAAGTTGCGGTGTCGAGCGCAAGAGGCCTATTTGTACTCTAATCCCGAGTCTAGGGGTACAGTTCTGTGACTCCTTGCTTGTGCTCTTTGTGTGGTACTGCAGCCCTGTGATGCAACAGGGTTCGCTTTCTTCATACTGGGTGAAGTTAACCCGTGTGGGAATCCATATTGTACCGCCATATAGTCCTTCATTACTTAGCTGCAGATTCCATCTCTGCACGGTGGATCCTGGGCAGTGAATGCACCTTACTCTATCGTTCCAATTATTTGGTGCATTCCGCTAGCCCTAACATTACACTAGTGCCAAGGTCTGGCTAGTGATGACGGACAAACAGCAATCCTTGCGGTACATCCAGCAGCTGGAGGGTAGGTTTGCGGCTCTCGAACACACAACCTCAGCTGTGGATGTAACTGCAGTGGCTGTTCAGGCTGCTAGCGTGGCTGCAGCATCCTTGTCCACTGCCACCCCTGTTCCGATCCTATCTCGCCTCCTGCTGCCAGAAAATTTTTCTGATGATAGTAAGTCTTGTACGGGTTTCGTGAGCCAGTGCTCTATATATCTCGAGCTTCTGGCTGCACGTTTTTCCACAGAGCGGGCTAAGGTGGAATTTATTGTGTCTCTCCTGTCAGACAGGGCGTTGGAGTGGGCTACGCCGCTGTAGGAGTGTGGCGATCATGTGGTGCAGAGTGCTCCATTGTTCCTGAGCACTCTGAAACAGGTCTTTTTAGGACCTCGTGTCACCCATTATATGGCGCTCCAACTGTTGGCATTGACTCAGGGCTCGTCCTTGGTCAGCCATTTTGCAGCCCACTTTCGCACCCTAGCATCTGAGCTGGAGTGATTGGATAAAGCCCTTATTCCGATATTTTGGAGGGGGCTGGCTGACCACGTGAAGGACGCTCTGGCCACTAGGGAGAATCCCGCCACACTGGAAGAGTTAATAGCTGTGTCCACTCGTATTGACCTCCGTTTTCACGAGTGGAGGTTAGAGCGAGCCCAGTGTAGGCAGAGGTTTCGACTGGCTCCCACATTGGCCAAACCTTTGGAATCTCCAGTCCAGGCCCCTGAGTCATAGGAGGCTATGGTAGTGTCACCAGCAGGATCTAAGTCCCGGACCGCTCATGCACTCCAGGTTTGTCATGTTCACCAGCAGTCAGGACATCATGCAACCAGATTTCCCCAGCGGTTGAGGAAACATCAGCGTCTAGTGGTAGTAGGTGGAGGTACACTAGACACGGCGACGTTTGCCTCCAAATTGTCCTTTAAGGGGACATCAACAGCTGACATGTGGCTGCAATGGGCGCAAGCGGAATCGCGATGTACCCATGCCCATTAACTAGTTGAGTGCCGCTGTCAAACTCTGACAGCAGCATTTAACAAGCGCCGCCAGCTGTGCGGTCGGAGGTGCTAGCGCCGTTGACCCCAGTCACATGATCGGGGGTCAGCGGTGCTTTGCCATAACAACCTGAGGTCTCCTTGAGACCTCTATGGTTGTTGATCGCAGATTGCTGTGAGCGCCACAGTGTGGTCGGCACTCAAAGCAATGCTGCTTTTCTGCTTCATAGAGGTGATCTGTGCTTCACCTCTATGTAGCAGAAGCGATCGTGTAGTGCATGCTTCTAGGCTCCTATGGAGGCTCCTATATAAAGAAAATAAAAAAATATAAAAGTTCAAATCACCCCCCTTTTGCCCCAATCAAAATAAAACAATAAAAAACAATCAAACCTACACATATTTGGTATAGCCGTGTTCAGAATCGCCCAAACTATCAACAGAAAAGGGATATCCTGATTGGTAAACGGTGTAGCAAGAAAAAAAATCAAACCGCTAAAATTATATTTTTTTTGGTCGCCGCGACATTGCATTAAAATGTAATAATGGGCGATCAAAAAAAGTATCTGCACAAAAATGGTATAATTAAAAGCATCAGGTCAGCACGCAAAAATAAGCCCTCACCCAACCTCAGATCATGAAAAATAGAGACGCTACAGGTATCGGAAAATGACGCAATATTTTTTTTTTCAGCAAATTTTGGAATTTTTGTCACCACATATGTAAAAAAAAACTAGACATGTTTGGTGTCTTTGAACTCATAGTGACCTGGAGAATCATAATGGCAGGTCAGTTTTAGCATTTAGTGAACCTAGCAAAAAAGCCAAACAAAAAACAAGTGTGGTATTGCACTTTTTTTGTAATTTCATCGTACTTGGAATTATTTTCCCATTTTTTGTTACACGACATGGTAAAACCAATAGTATTGTTCAAAAGTACAACTCATCCCGCAAAAAATAAGCTCTCACATGGCCATATTGATGGAAAAATCAAAAACTTATGGCTCTGGAAAGAGGGGGAGTGAAAAACCAGCTAAGGCAAAGCGGACAGCTGTGGGCTCATATTATCAGGCTGGTAAAGTCATAGTTATTGACCTCTTTCCAGCTTAAAAATACCAATCTGCACCCACCCCAGACCTGGCACATCGGATTATACACGCCAATTCTAGCACGCTGTCTCAGTTCCTCCTAATTGAACTGGTGCAGCTGCAATCACAAAAACACTCCCCAACAAATGCCCTCGTTTTGCCTTTTATTAAAAAAATTAAAAAAAATCACTTAAACAAATCACATGCAGTTCTGAACTAGTCAAAGGATCATACGCCAGGTATGCTGCTCTCATGCTGACTTACTACAGCGACTCTGCCGGTTCATGCAGACTGCCAGACTGCACTCTGTGTGAACCATTGACTATTAGGCCTAGTAACCTTAAGGGAGCCTTTAAAAGAGACATTAAGGTTATTAGAGTGTCATGTCGGACGCTGTTCAGACCAGGTCGTTCGACAGACAGCGGTAATTCCGCTTTTGACCACTATTTGCTCATTGGCGTCGGCTAGGTTTTGTCCAGCTGTTCCAGGGTTAATTTACCTAATCCTCGGATTGGAAGCTGGGCCATGCCCATGGCCTTTAAATAGTTCTCCAGGATCATTGGGCATCGCCGATTATAGCTTCTGTCTTGCGTTGTTATCTTGGTCTGGAGTGGAGAGCTGGTTGTTGGAGAATCGTTGCTGGTGGTGTATTTTCCTTTGTCTTATTTACTCCTTCCTATATTTGTGTTTATTTTGCCCTGCACATTTATAGTGTATTTCTGAGTGACTGCGGCGTGGTGTATATTTTTCTTTATCCTTGTCTGTGCTAACTGTGGGTATTGGTGTATTACATTCACTGGGTGGAAGACGGAGGTGTTCAGCGTAGGGCTGTAACAGGAGGCAGGGTGAGGTTCGAGGCCTGGACATGCACACCATCAGTGTAAACTTCAGGTAGAGGGTCAGTCAGCATTTCCCTAGTCTGAGGGAAATTGCAGGGGCCCGGGTTATTAGCTCTCACCCACCTAGTCTCCCCGTGACATTATAATCGGCCGAACAACAAAAAAAAAAAAAAAAAGGGGGTTCTTTTTCTTTGTGCTTTGTCATGGATCCCATGACTTCCATAACCCGCCAGTTGGAGGCGCTGTCGCTACAGGTCACGGAGTTGAGAGGGGCAGTACAGCAACAGGGACTAGCAGTATCTAATGTGCAAGCTAGAGCGACAGAAACAGTTGCTGAGCCTAAATTTCCTTTGCCTGAAAAATTTGCTGGGGAACGCAGTAAATTTGTTTCTTTTCGTGAAGCTTGCAAACTATATTTCCGTATGCGCGCGATCTCCTCGGGTAATGAGGCTCAGTGTGTGGGCCTGGTGTTGTCATTGTTAAGCGGGGATCCCCAAGCATGGGCGTTTTCTTTGTCATCTGATTCTGCGGCATTTGACTCTGTGGAGAGTTTTTTTTCTTCTCTTGGGAAAATCTATGATGAGCCTGACAGAATGGCTCTGGCAAAATCTAAGATACGCTCCATTCGCCAGGGGGAGCGAGTAGCAGAGGATTACTGGTCTGAATTCCGCCTCTGGGCGATCGTTACCCAATGGAATGAGCCAGCATTGCGGAGTCAGTTTATTCATGGGGTTTCTGGAAGGGTTAAAAAAGCCCTTCTGATGTACGAGACTCCTGCTTCTCTAGATTCTGCCATGAGTCTGGTTGTCCGCATTGATCGCCGTCTGCGTCAGGGGGAGCATGAGACACCGCCTGTGGGTGAAGGTTTAGGTTCACGTGAGGTTGCTGCAGGTGAGTCCATGGAGCCTATGCAAATTGCAGGGGTGTCACATGTAACGCGTCGAGCCCCAGAGATCAGGAAGCAGGGAGCCTGTTTTTACTGTGGTAAAATTGGTCATTTTATTAACATCTGTCCTCTGCTGTCTAAGAAAAACGCAACGGCGGAAAACTTCTAAGCTCAGATGGTGTGGAGGAGACCAATCTGAGCTTATGTATATCCTCCATGGTGGTTTCTCAATGCATGCTCCCTGCTAAGGTTTTTATCGCTGGCAGTGAGCTGCCAATTATTGTTTTTGTGGATAGTGGTTCAGCCACAAATCTCATTGATGAGGAATTTGCGCGCACAGCAGGTTTTAGGATTGAAAAACTGTCTCATCCTATCCGTGTGGTCACCATCAATGCTGCTCCTCTCTCTCAGGGGGAGAATACTGAATTTGTGGCTGAGGTGAAACTCCACATTGGGGTTTTACATTCCGAGAGGGTTACATGTAAGGTGCTCGGGAATCTTCCTGCTCAGGTGGTTTTGGGTTTTCCTTGGTTGTCCATGCACAACCCGGTAATTGACTGGAAAACTCAGGACATAATTCAGTGGAGCGAGTTCTGCCAGGAGAATTGCCTGGCTACATGTGTGGCTGCGGTGACTTCAAGTGTTCCGGAGTCACTTCTGGATTTTGTGGATGTGTTTTCTGAAAAGGGTTGCTCAGAGTTGCCGCCACATCATCCCTATGACTGTTCTATCAGGTTTAAACCAGGGGCCAAGTTGCCTAAAGCAAGGATGTTTAACATCTCCGGTCTGGAGAGACAAGCGTTAAAAGATTATATTGCTGAAAGCTTGAGCAAAGGGCACATCAGGCCGTCATCCTCGCCGGTGGCAGCAGGGTTCTTCTTCATGAAGAAGAAAGATGGCGGATTATGCCTGTGTCTGGATTTCAGGGAGTTGAACCAGATTACGGTTCGTGATCCATACCCGATGCCACTGATACCAGAATTGTTCAACCAGGTGGCGGGTGCTAAGTGGTTTACCAAGCTTGACCTCAGGGGGGCGTACAACCTCATAAGAGTCCGTCAAGGTGATGAGTGGAAGACGGCTTTTAATACCCTTGAGGGTCATTTTGAAAATTTGGTGATGCCTTTTGGGTTGACTAACGCACCTGCAGTGTTCCAACATTTCATCAATGATGTGTTCTCACATGTTTTGGGGAAATTCGTTATCGTGTACCTAGATGACATCCTCATATATTCTTGCGACCGTGATGCTCATTTAGATCATGTCAGGCAGGTGTTACAGCTTCTCAGAGAGAACAAGCTGTATGCTAAACTTGAGAAATGTGTATTTTCTGTTCAAGAGTTGCCTTTCTTGGGTTATATTGTGTCTGCTTCTGGTTTTAAAATGGACGCCGCTAAGGTGCAAGCGGTGCTGCATTGGGAACGGCCTGATAACCTGAAAGCACTTCAGCGGTTCCTTGGGTTTTCTAACTACTATAGGAAATTTATCAAGGATTTTTCCATCATTGCTAAACCGCTAACTGACATGACTAAAAAGGGTACCAATTTCTCCGTTTGGCCTGAGGCTGCTGTTCGCGCATTTGAATTTCTTAAGAACAGTTTTGTTTCAGCCCCCATTCTTGTGCAGCCAGACGTATGAAAACCCTTTGTTGTGGAAGTCGATGCGTCTGAGGTTGGTGTGGGGGCGGTACTATCTCAAGGCTCATCTTTGAGTGGTTTGCGTCCGTGCGCCTATTTCTCCAAGAAACTGTCGTCCGCCGAACGTAACTACGATATTGGCAACAGGGAGTTGTTGGCAATCAAGCTGGCCTTTGAGGAATGGTGACACTTCTTGGAGGGGTCGGTACATCAGGTTACTGTTATTACCGATCATAAGAATCTGCTGTATTTGGAGTCAGCCAAGCATCTGTCCCCCAGGCAGGCTTGCTGGGCATTGTTTTTCACGCGGTTCAATTTTGTTGTCACTTACAGACCGGGTCTAAAAGCACTAAGGCGGATGCTCTGTCCAGGTGTTTTCCGGGGGGTGAACCTCGGGAGGATCCAGTACCCATCCTCCAAAAGGGTGTTGTAGTTTCGGCTCTCACTACCGAGGTTGAGGCTGAGATTGCCGAGGTTCAGGAGGAGGTACCATCTGAGCTTTCCATCAACAAATCTTTTGTACCGCTTCATCTCCGCCTAAAGGTTTTGGCGGAGCATCATGATGCTGTCCTGGCTGGCCACCCAGGGGTTAGAGGTACCTTGGAGTTGGTGTCACGTCGGTTTTGGTGGCCCAAGATCCGACAGGATGTGGTCTCATACGTGTCAGCTTGTACCACGTGCGCTAGGGCTAAGACGCCCCGCTCCCGTCCTGTTGGCACTCTACTTCCTCTTGAAGTACCTAGTAAGCCATGGATGGAAATTTCCATGGATTTCATCACTGATTTGCCCTCATCAGCTGGGAACACGGTCATCTTGGTGATTGTTGATCGGTTTTCAAAAATGTCGCACTTTGTGCCTTTGCCTTCATTGCCTAATGCTAAGACTCTGGCTCAGGTATTTGTGCAGGAGGTGGTCAGACTTCATGGAGTTCCGTCTGGCATCGTGTCTGATAGGGGGTCTCAGTTTGTGGCAAAATTTTGGAGAGCATTTTGCTCACGGCTGGGGATCAAGTTGTCTCATTCTTCGGCGTTCCATCCTCAGTCAAATGGTCAGACTGAGCATATGAACCAAAATTTGGAACAGTACTTACGCTGCTTTGTGTCTGATAACCAGGAGGAGTGGTCTACCTTTCTTCCTTTGGCTGAGTTTGCCATCAATAATCACCGCCAGGAGTCGTCTGGGGAGTCTCCGTTTTTTTGTGTTTATGGGCTACATCCTCAATTTTGTACCTTGAGTCAGAGGGGCTCTTCCGGCGTTCCGGAGGAGGATCAGTTAGGAGCACAATTGTCATCAGTCTGGAGGAGAGTTAAACAGCGCCTGTTGAGTGTGGGTGCTAGGTACAAACGTGTGGCTGACAGTAGGCGTGTGCCAGGTCCGGACCTGAGTGTGGATGACTGGGTGTGGTTATCCACAAAAAACATAAGACTCAAAATACCATCCCTTAAATTGGGTCCACGGTTTATTAGTCTATTCAGGGTCACCGCCGTCATTAACCCAGTAGCGTACCGATTGGAGCTCCCTACAGTGTATAAGATACACAACGTGTTCCACAGGTCTCTTCTAAAGAAGGTGGTGGGTTCTGTGGACGCGGCGCCTGTGCCACCTCCAGTCTTGGTGGATGGTAATTTGGAGTTTGAAGTCTCCAAGGTGGTTGACTCTCTTGTAGTGCATCGTACTTTACAGTACTTGGTACACTGGCATGGTTATGGGCCTGAGGAGAGGTCCTGGGTACCAGCCTCGGATATTCATGCGGATCGACTGGTCAGGTTTTTTCATCATCGCCATCCAGACAAGCCGGGTCCTATAAGCCGTGAGGGCCCTGGGGTCCCTCGTAGAAGGCGGGGTACTGTCATGTCGGACGCTGTTCAGACCAGGTCATTTGACAGACAGCGGTAATTCCGCTTTTGACCACTATTTGCTCATTGGCGTCGGCTAGGTTTTGTCCAGCTGTTCTAGGGTTAATTTACCTAATCCTCGGATTGGAAGCTGGGCCATGCCCACGGCCTTTAAATAGTTCTCCAGGATCATTGGGCGTCGCCAATTATAGCTTCTGTCTTGCATTGTTATCTTGGTCTGGAGTGGAGAGCTGGTTGTTGGAGAATCGTTGCTGGTGGTGTATTTTCCTTTGTCTTATTTACTCCTTCCTATATTTGTGTGTATTTTGCCCTGCACATTTATAGTGTATTCCTGAGTGACTGCGGCGTGGTATATATTTTCCTTTATCCTTGTCTGTGCTAACTGTGGGTATTGGTGTATTACATTCACTGGGTGGAGGGCGGAGGTGTTCAGCTTAGGGCTGTAACAGGAGGCAGGGTGAGGTTCGAGGCCTGGACATGCACACCATCAGTGTAAACTTCAGGTAGAGGGTCAGTCAGCATTTCCCTAGTCTGAGGGAAATTGCAGGGGCCCGGGTTATTAGCTCTCACACACCTAGTCTCCCCGTGACATAGAGTTTCTAGCTGCTGGAACACCTGGCGGCTGTGAACTCAGGTAACTTTAGTTCACAGCCTCCAGGTGTCCCAGCAGCTGGGAACTCCAACAACTCTACCTTAAAGGCTCTCTTAAGGTTTCCAGGCCTCACAGCTGTTGGGTTATCCATAGCCTGTGAAGTCTGTTAACCTTAGTTCACAGCCTCCAGGGAACTTCAGTAACCTTAAAGCCTCCAGGCTGTGTGCACATGTTGAATTTTTACCTAGTTTTTTTATCTCATTCTATACCTGCTTTTGTACAGCAATGAATGCTGTTTAAAGCTAGTTGAAAAAAAAACAAAAAAGGATTAGCTAAAGAGATATTGGGATGGATAGATAAAAAGATAGATAGATACAGTTGAAACTAGAATTTTATATACGCTATATAAAAAGACACATATGCATGTCTTTCTCAATATCTGACATGAAATCAGACTAAACCTTTCCCAGTTTAGGTCAATTAGGATTAGCATACCGTATATACTCGAGTATAAGCCGAGATTTTCAGCCCAAATTTTTGGGCTGAAAGTGCCCCTCTCGGCTTATACTCGAGTCATGATCGGTGGCAGGGTCGGCGGGTGAGGGGGAGAGGGCACTGAGGCATACTTACCTAGTCCCGGCGATCCTGGCGCTCCCCCTGCCCGTCCCACGGTCTCCGGGTGCCGCAGCTCTTCCCCTGTACAGCGGTCACGTGGGACCGCTCATTAGAGAAATGAATAGGCTGCTCCACCCCCCATAGGGGCAGAGCCGCATAATTCATTTCTCTAATCAGCGGTGCCAGTGACCGCTGATAGAGGAAGAGGCTGCGGCACCGAAGACCAGCTGTCCGGGGGAAGGAGTGGGACGCCGGGAGCAGGTAAGTATCTCATATTCACCTGTCCTCGTTCCACACGCCGGGCGTCGCGCCATCTTCCCGGCGTCTCTCTGCACTGACTGTGCAGGTCAGAGGGCGCGATGACGCATATAGTGTGCGCGCCGCCCTCTGTCTGATCAGTCAGTGCGGAGAGACGCCGGGAAGATGGCGCCGAGGAGCTGCGGCAAGAGAGGTGAGTATGTGTTTTATTATTTTATTGCAGCAGCACAGCTATGGGGCAATAATGGATGGTGCAGAGCACTATATGGCACAGCTATGGGGCAATAATGGTGCAGAGCACTGTATGGCACAGCTATGGGGCAATGGTGCAGAGCACTATATGGCACAGCTATGGGGCAATAATGGTGCAGAGCACTGTATGGCACAGCTATGGGGCAATGGTGCAGAGCACTATATATATGGCACAGCTATGGGGCAACGGTGCAGAGCACTATATATATGGCACAGCTATGGGGCAACGGTGCAGAGCACTATATGGCACAGCTATGGGGCAACGGTGCAGAGCACTATATGGCACAGCTATGGGGCAATAACGGTGCAGAGCACTGTATGGCACAGCTATGGGGCAATAATGGTGCAGAGCACTGTATGGCACAGCTATGGGGCAATGGTGCAGACCACTATATGGCACAGCTATGGGGCAATGGTGCAGAGCACTATATGGCACAGCTATGGGGCAATAATGGTGCAGATAACTGTATGGCACAGCTATGGGGCAATGGTGCAGAGCACTATATGGCACAGCTATGGGGCAATGGTGCAGAGCACTATATATATGGCACAGCTATGGGGCAACGGTGCAGAGCACTATATGGCACAGCTATGGGGCAATAACGGTGCAGAGCACTATATGGCACAGCTATGGGGCAATAATGGTGCAGAGCACTGTATGGCACAGCTATGGGGCAATGGTGCAGAGCACTATATGGCACAGCTATGGGGCAACGGTGCAGAGCACTATATGGCACAGCTATGGGGCAATAACGGTGCAGAGCACTATATGGCACAGCTATGGGGCAACGGTGCAGAGCACTATATGGCACAGCTATGGGGCAACGGTGCAGTGCACTATATATATGGCACAGCTATGGGGCAACAGTGCAGAGCACTATATATATGGCACAGCTATGGGGCAACGGTGCAGAGCACTATATATATGGCACAGCTATGGGGCAACGGTGCAGAGCATTGTATATATGGCACAGCTTTATGTGGAGTATCTATGGGGCAATGGTGCAGAGCATTGTATATATGGCACAGCTTTATGTGGAGCATCTATGGGGCCATAATGAACGTTGCAGAGCATTATATGTGGCACAGCTTTATGTGGAGCATCTATGGGGCCATAATGAACGGTATGGAGTATCTATTTTTAATTTTGAAATTCACCGGTACCTGCTGCATTTTCCACCCTAGGCTTATACTCGAGTCAATAAGTTTTCCCAATTTTTTGTGGCAAAATTAGGGGGGTCGGCTTATACTCGGGTCGGCTTATACTCGAGTTTATACGGTAATTATTAATATTTGCCAAATGCCAGAATAATGAGAGAGAATGTTTTAAGGCATTTTTATTACTTACTGCAAAGTCAAAAGTTTGCATACATTAGCATATGGTATCATTGCCCTTAAACTGAATGGCTTGGGCCGTAGTCCAATGGCTGTAGTCCACCGTAATCTGCATTGTTGTCTCACGATGAGCCCCATAAAAAATTTCAGCATATGGAGTTCCCTTTAGAGAATGGAACTAAATAGGCTGTCACCACAGCACACTCTGCCAGAAGTTGCAGCGGTCTGCGGTAGCTGGCAGTGTCTATGACCGGCGGTGCCATCAGTAAGGTTACTGCCTGTCACACACAGTTTTCGAAGCTGTCACACAGAATCTGTCATCTGCAGTAGCCTTCCTTATGTCACTGCTCTTCACAGCGGCCGGCTCTTGCGATGGTCTCAGTTGGCTGCTACAGCATATCAAGCTTCGTTCTATGAATGAGACTTCATATGCTGCAGATGTCAGAGTGGTAAATGAGGAAAATTGTCTGGGAGAATTTTTTCAAAGTATTTTTGTGTGTTTTTATTTGTTTTTAAATAACTCATCTTCCAGTTAAGCAAATGTAATGGTTAATGAATATTCACTGCTTCCCCAGCCCATCTCTTTGTGCTGAGAGGTGAGCAGGGTAAACAGTGAATATTCATTTTATTCTCTGATTTCAGATGTCAGTGGGCCGAGCACCGGGTCCCTGGGTCTTAGATAGGCCCTATGATGTGATGCGGCAGGCCAATAATAGTAATGCTAGTAGCCAACATGACTACTGCATTACTGTGTATGGCAGGCAATCGCCGCTTTTTGATTGGCTGCCTACTGTAACAACTGTGAAATATGCAGAACAGGGACTCAAGCACCCCTGATACCCGGGCGAGTAACTAGCGGGTTTGAGTACCTTCCTGCTCGATGGAGTAACGAGTAGTGATGAGCAAGTATACTCGTTGCTCGTGTTTTCCCGAGCACGCTCGGGTGGTCTCCGAGTATTTGTGAGTGCTTGGAGATTTAGTTTTTGTCAATGCAGCTGCATGATTTACGACTGCTAGACAGCCTGAATACATGTGGGGGTTGCCTGTTTATTAGGGAATTCCCACATGTATTCAGCCTGTCTAGGAGTCGCAAATCATGCAGCTAAGGCTATGAAAACTAAATCTCCGAGCACTCACAATATACCACCCGAGCTCATCACTAGTAACGAGCAGTGCCGAACACACTCGTTCGTCACTAGTTTTAAAGCAAGAAAATGGGACTGTCCAGATTATGTACACTCTATCACGGTGAAATAGCTTTTATACTTTTTTTTATCAAAACTGTGTTTACTACTACTCTGAATTATTTACACTTACTATTACAATTTGCTTACTTAATTACTGAAGGATATATGCTCATTTTGTTTTTATCTTACATTTAGCCTGTTAGATGGCCAGTATGAATATGCTTCTACACATTGCATGTATATCAACTTATGCTACAGTTCGTTTCTTTGGTTTTAATTAGTATATTAAGAATTTTTTGTTGCATTTTAGAGTATTGTCATTTTTGGACTTTTTTATTTCCTAGTCCTTTTTCACATATTTTTACAGCCCTGGCTTCTTCGAAATGCAGGACATTATAAGAGATGAGTTGAACTCTTTGTTCAACCTCATTCCAGGTCAGTGGTCTCTGGCGATAGACCGGATCTGCATGAATTTACAGACCTTTGTGATCCCAAGCAGGTGTTCTGATGCACAGATGACATTATGTTAGGCCAGCGAATCAATTGCTGCACCTAAGAACCTGAAAAGGTCAGGAAATTCATGTAGCTTCTGTCTACAGCTAGAGAGAGCACTGACTTGGACCGGTGACCAGGGTTGCTCAAAGCGATCTGCTCCTTTATAGACATTATAGGTCATCAAGGTGTTTTTACATTTTATTTTACACCATTTATATACTTTATCATCACTGAAATGAGATTTTAGATGATTTACTTAACATTTGGCTAAAAAAAATGGCTTTTTGATAGCAGTAAAGCTTAAAAAAGGTTTACTAGGATATAACATCAACACCTGGTCATCGGGAGTCACACAGTTTTGAGTAGCAGACCAATCATACTTCCAATGGAAAAAGCTCAGTGGCACCCTCAGGAGACAAAGTAGCATAAGCCTTTCTTATGTCCACTTCATGCTTAATATGAGGGTGTCTTATAAATTGGACTTTGCTTTCCATGTATCTCTCAAGACAGCCCCTCAATATGTCAATACAATGGCACACTAACAAGATATGACACCATCAACAAAAACCCATTGTAAAAGAGTTAAAAAAAAATAAAATTATGATACCATCTCCTCCAAAATGTTCACGTTTTATTTAGAAATGTCAAATATATAAGTTTGTTTTACTATTGTGAACATAGAATATCACAGAGTTTTAAACCAGACTTGTATTTGGGATCGACAGGGCAAATATCCAATATGTTACTTTAAACTATAAGTACAACTCTTGGCTGTAATGCTTAGCTTTTGGCATTACTCACGCCATGACCACAGGGTCAGCCTGGTGCTCAATACTGGGATTCCAAGCCATTAAAAGTTGTAAAAAGAATAAACTTCTGCAATTGTTTTATTGAGTTTTGAACTCTTATACTTCCAAAGATCCAGCAAATGTTGTTATTTTATTTTTAATCCAGCATATTTTCGTTGGTGCGCTAATCTCATTTCACGGAAAGTTGCATTTCTTGATAAACCAGTCTTTGACTCTCCATCATAATTTATATTTTTGTTTGAAAAGATGTACCATTTCAAGGAGAGAGAAAAAGAATATTAAGATGGAATACAGCTACAGCAAGAATAAAAGAAAGATAATATCGACACTTCTGTAGGAAAACATGCTGCACGTATAATATAAGGCAGACATTCAGTTTTTCAAACCTAGTAAGATGCTTTCACCGAATACGCTATTTCTTTTGCTCCTGTACCAGCAGTGAGGCTTGCCAATGCAATTTCTTTACATAAGCAAGTCCTTAGAACTGGGAAAACTTATTATATACTCAAAAGATTATTAGTTTCTGCTCCAAACATCCTTTTTTACCATTATTTTAAGCTGTATCACAGTCAGAGAGTGCAGAGTTATTTTTCCTGTTTTTTTTTCAGAAAATTAGTTTCTCTTATTTCATCTGACTCAATAGTACAGGCCAATGGAGCAAAGTTATATGCTTGGCTACCTTTTTATAAAAGAAAATGTCTGCTATAGCGAGCAAGCTAAAATAAAGGTCTCTAATTCTTTTCATATGATTTGCAAAGAATTAATTATTGCCCCACATGAAATTACAGAACATTTTTATAGCTACAGATCCTCAAATTCTGTTACTGTTTGCCCATTGTATTAAGGTTTATTAACATGACTATACATGAACAAATCAGTTATGTAATCTGTGATATTAACATTCTAGGATTGAATGAAACACCTGCAGTTCATCTTCTGCCATCTAACATTTAAAATAGTGGTTTCTTATGTGGCAGAGGGGATTTTGAGCCTCATTGGGTGTTAAAATTCAAAACCTCTACAATCTCATAACTAAACCCTTGCATCTTTGCACTTATGTACACAATATGTATGAATGTATTGGGACATGTCTCAGTCATTGAATTCAGGTTTTTCTTTCAGTCGCATCACCACAAGAGTATAAAATCCATCAATAGCCATGCAGTCTGCCTTTACTAACATTTGTGAAAGTATCATTCATTCAAAAGAGCTCACTGGTCCCAGCCTGGTCCTCTAACAGGATGCCACTGGTGCAACAAGTCAATAAATGAAACTTCTTCTCATCCTTTCACAACTCTTAAGTGGTATTTTTGAAGTTGAAGTTGTTTAAGAACCACAGAAACTCAGTCATGAAGTGGAGACCACATAAGTCATCAATCCTCTGCTGACTTCATAGCTGAAGAGTCCCAAACTTCCTCTAGTATTAACATCAACACAAGAATTATGTACTGAGAGCCTTATGGCATGGGTTACCAAGACTTAAAGTGATAGACTGTGCTTCGGTATGCGGCATCTGGTGGAGGAGTCTGGGTTTGGTGAATACCACTACAACATTACCTGCCTTTCGGCATTATGTCAACTGTAAAGTTTGCTGGAGGAGAAATAATGCAATGGCATTTGCTTCCCAGGGTTTGACCTAGAAACTTTAGTTTAATTGAAAGGAAATCTTAATGCTTTAGCATACCAAGACATTATGGCAATTAAATGCATCCAACTTTGTTGGATCAGTTTAGAGTAGGACCTTTTCTGTTGCCCATGATGATGCTCATGACTGTGCAAGTTAGATGAGTTTGGTTTTAGAAGACCATGACGGGTCACACAAAACCTTGACCTCAACCCCATCTAAAGCCTGGACACCTGGGTTGAATTAGAAAGGAGATTATAAGTCAAGTCTTCTGGTCCTATGTCAGTGTCTGACTTCACAAATGTTCTTCTGGATGAAGGGGCAATAAATTCCCACAAATATCTCCAATATATTTTAGAATTTCTTCACAGAAAAGTGTGCGCTCTTATAGCTGCAAAGGACAGGTCTTCTGTGTTAGAGAAAAGTGTCCCAGCAAATTTCCAGGGTAGACAGTCTGTGGTCTTGGTGTGGTGCATATGGTACTGTATGTAGTGGTCTGACTTCTAGATCAAGTAGCTCTCAGTAGTCCAAAACTTAGCCTTTAATCAAATAGGATAAAAAATGTCAGAAAGTGCACATGTTAAGTTTTGGGTGAAAAAGCCCTTAATCATAGCTATGATATGGACCACCACCACCGGGCTCCAGACCATAATAGGATATTGGCATACTGAATCCTCAAATAACGCAAGTACTTTTACTCTTACACAAAAACAGTCAAGAGGACTAACACCTACCATCAAGATAGAGGTTGAGGGTAAGCCCTTTATCTAGGTATCATAAAGAGGAGTCTCTAAATCCATCTCACAGATAAAATTGTAGAGTTAACCATAAACATCCGCACTCAGATTCTCCAAAATTTTCTTTTCTATTTCTATGAAGAGAGGGTATTGGTAATAATTCATTACTAGACATTGCTGGTTGAGGCTTAACTGCTTTGGGAGCAAGGATTGGGCTTTTTTAAGTTTAGCATATCTTAACCTTCTTTCCCCTCTCCCTCCTTCCATCTTACAGCCTACAGTAAAACATTCCAGAAAAGTTCAGTTTTCTAGCTTTAGCCACTGAGCCTCACAGTAGGCTGACACTTCCTGTTCTGTAAAGATCACTTTTCAGTAGTCACATTCATTACATGCAGATTGCAATGAAACATGACACTTATATTTTGTTGCAAATTGTCTCTTCAGAGTGGAAGAGGACTAGAACTCTAGTGCCACCTATTGGAAGTAGCAATCCTAACAGTCAATGTCGACCCTTTAATGAGCCTTGTCACATGACTTAGGATAATAGCCAAACCAGAATCTCAATTTGCAGACACTGTGTTTCGGGGTACTGCCCCTCGTCAGTGCAAAGTGGAGATCTGGTTTGGCTGATTGAGAGGTGTCTGACTGGGATCTAAGAAGTATCGTTTCTCCTTGCGGAGAGTGACATGATAAGCATGTCAAGGTGAGGAGACTTAAAGCCGCAATGCTCTGGGAAATATGCAAATTGTCTCTTCAGAGAGGAAGAGGACTAGAACTCTAGTGCCACCTATGAGAAATAGCAATCCTAACAGTCAATGTTGACCCTTTAGCGAGCCTTGTCACATGACTTAGGATAATAGCCAAACCAGAATCTCAATTTGCAGACACTGTGTTTCGGGGTACTGCCCCTCATCAGTGCAAAGTGGAGATCTGGTTTGGCTGATTGAGAGGCATCTGACCAGGATCCAAGAAGTATAGTTTCTCCTTGCGGAGAGTGACATGATAAGCATGTCGAGGTGAGGAGACTTAAAGCCGCAATGCTCCTCTGGGAAATATGCAAATTTTCTCTTCAGAGAGGAAGAGGACTAGTACTCTAGTGCCACCTATCGGAAATAGCAATCCTAACAGTCAATGTCGACCCTTTAACGAGCCTTGTCACATGACTTAGGATAATAGCCAAACCAGAATCTCAATTTGCAGACACTGTGTTTCGGGGTGCTGCTCCTCGTCAGTGCAAAGTGGAGATCTGGTTTGGCTGATTGAGAGGTTTCTGACCGGGATCCAAGAAGTATCGTTTCTCCTTGCGTATTTTGTTGATATTGCAACTATCAAAGGTGACAGTAACAGCTCATCACCTCCTCTGTCCTGCATAGTGTCCTCTGTGTAGGTCATAACCCTTTTCCCAAGAGGTCAACTCAAGACTGCAGTTTCTTTTGTTCCATGTGCCTGCTCTAAAGTATATTACTAAATTGCTATTAACAGAACAAAACAACATACAATCAAGATGGTTGCATGTGCATAAAATAAAGTAAAACAATAAAAAAAATCTACACTTGCACTAAACTTTTTCAATTTATTGTTGCATCCTTCATTACTTCTCTCTTTGCTTGAGTTGAAGAGGTTGTACCAAATTTAAAAGTTATTGCCTAACCATGGGATAAGAAATAACTTCTTGATCACTCGGATCTGCCCTCTGGGACCCCCACCGATCGCGAAAACCGAGGATCTTCCCATGTGAAAGGAGTGATGGTCAATCATGTTCACCTAGGTTCCATAAAAAAATATTTAAACGTTTAGTCAATCTTTAATCTCATATACTGTGATACCCATAGCATTTACTATTGATTTCCTTCTCCTCTCTGAAAGCCTCCCCTGAAGTAAACTTCTTAATGCTGCATAAGATACACTTTATCAGAAGCTTAAAAATTAAAATATGGGCAAAGTTACAAGTCAAAGATAGACCCAAGATAATAAAAATTCCTCTTGGCTATTTTCTGTATGACTAATAACCTATATTGCTCACACTCCCCCTGGAGTGCATTGTAGACAGCTATTCCCTCTGTTAGAATTATTATTACTGGACTTTCTCAGGAGTATAATGATGATTCACTACCCTGCAGGCTTGTGAAGAATTTGAAATCCCCCATGTTCACCTAGTAGATCAATTAGTAGGTTATAAACTGACATAAAGCAGGAAGCATATGCGGATGGACCAGCAGGGAAACTATAAGACTCTGAAATGTCCCTCAGCTTTTCTAGTTTTAAGGAATTTCTGTAGATAAAAGAAGCAAATCCAATAGCAACATTATTCATGGCATTGTACATTAAGCAAGAAATCATTCAAAATTGATATTTATGTAATACAGGTTGAAGTAAATCTTTTTTTAAATTTTTTAACCTAACATAAAATATACAACAGATGTTTGGCATGCTTATCTTAGGTTTGCACGGTGGCTCAGTGGTTAGCACTGCTGCTTTGCAGCACTGGGGTAATGGATTCAAAATCTACCAAGGACAGCATCTGCAAGGAGTTTATTGTTCCCTCCATGTTTCATGGGTTTCCTCCAGGTTTTCAATTTCCTACCACACTGCAAAGGCATACTGATCTTCGCTCCCACTCAACAGAGTCTTTGCATGTCTGGCAAATCTCTTGACAGCGTGTTTAGGGTGCGCACATGCTTCCTGTCTCTTTAAGAGACAGTGCGCCCTCTCCTAAAGTTCAACACAAAAGAATTGCTGTCCACTAGGTCAGCGTAGGGTAAACAACATTAAATACAATTGGCCCAAGGCAACCAAAACCCCCATCTAAAGACCATAAAAATTGACCTTTAATTTGCTGCTTAAGAAATTAATTGTTTAAAATCCTGAACAAAGGTCTGTGTTTATAAGGAGCAGATCACATATAGCCTATCTCTTACTGATCATATTTCCAGTGCTTCTCTCCTTATTCATATGCATTTCCCTGTATCACGGTTTATAGGGATTTCATGGTGCGGCCACTACCTAATTCCTTTCAGAGTCACCACACACACAAGACCTGAGCTAAATTAAAGTGCCCTAAAGCCTCCCTAATTTGCCTTAGGCAAATTGCATTTAACCCTTTCCTAAAGTGTCTACAGCCAATTGCTTGAAGACACTTATTACTTAAGGCACAATCACCTTTTGGGAGGTGCCTGAGCAGTGTTTGTACAAAGGTAGTTTACACTTGCCTGCCTGCTGTTAGGTCCCCTTTTCGGTTTTGTCTAATCAGATCCTGCTTTGTTAAAGCTGTATCCTACTTGCCTTCCTCACCTGTCTGCTGTCCAGAAACTGCACAGTCTGAACTTGTTGCACTGGCCATCCTCCCTGCTATACACAAACTGCACAGTCTGAACCTGTCCCAGTGGCCATCCTCTCTGCTATCCAGAAACTGCACAGTTTGAACCTGTCCAAGTGACCGTGCTATCCTGTCTAGTATACAATGCGAACCAACATCTTTGACCCTTGGGGTCAGCTGTCACTGCTCCAGACACTGCAATGGAGTGGCAACTGGCAGCTACTTGCCACACAAGCCTGACCTCACCATCAGAGGCTCCAGTGAACACCAAGTTGATGCTTAGTTATGCCCCTTCAGGGTAAACCTGGCCGTACCTCAGTGGGTCAACGATCTGTTGGCATTACAGAATACTCAGGCCATGGACCCCACAGATCCCAAAACACCTCTTCCCCTGGAGTTTATCAGGAGATGATCTGCCTGTGTGACCAACAGTAGTCCATCATGGCCCACTCGCGGACTGTGGACATCCGTCTAGATGACCTGATGTTAGTTGCTTCATCCACTTCTCCTGGGCCTTCCATGGCTTTGTGGCCATGAACTTGTCATAGACTGGAGATCTGGTAAGATGCTTCATTTGGGACAGTCTTGCCACTAAGGCTGCCTTATCCTTCCCAGTCCAGTCTTGCCGGCTGACCAGAATGTCAAGATGGATGCTCTTTCTAGGTCTTTCCTTCCTCTAATTAAAGGGATGAGCCTTAACTTGTCATTGAACCTTCCAAAATGGTCACTGTGGCTCTGGTGATCTTGACTCAGATTTCTCCTCATAGGTCATTTAGTGCTGGAATCCAATAGGAAGCACATCCTGTTGTGGGGTCACTCTTCAACTTTAGTTGGTCATGCATGGCAGAAAAAGACTTTGCGAATTATCTCAATTGATTATTGATGGCCAACAATGTGAAAGGATATTGTGGACTTCATCTCAACCTGTCACTTCTTTGCCCATAACAAAACTCCCAGGCAACTTACCACTGAGCACATGAAAAAGCATGCTGACAAGAGATGCTTGGATCGATCAACCATTAAGCCAGGAGATAAGCCAGTTATCTTAAGCCTTCATCATGGATCCAGGTACCACTCTGCAAAAATCAGCTTTGAGGATGTCTTCATGGTAGATATCATCTTGGCCACAAAGAGGGTTAAAGGAAAAAACTTTTTTTGATTGGATTAGAAGCAGTTGAGTCCCAAAGAGAGATCATGGGAGCCCAAAGAGGATATTAATACCCTTCTTCTGCTGGAGAAATTCCATGCATGCTTGAAGAAGAGGGAGTCCTAAAGGGGGTACTGTAATACCGGTGTACTTGAGTACCTCCGCTCCCTTCCCCTGTCAAGCTTGCTGACTTACTCACCAACTTGGACACTCGTAGGTGTCTTCTGCCTCCGCTCCCCAGGAAGCTGAATAGCGTCTGGCAGAATTCGTACTAGCCGGTCGACTGCAACTCTATCCACCATCTGGTCAGGGGTTAAGGTCTCATGTTGAAGCCATTTTTTACCAGCTGTAATAAGTCATATGCCTGAGACCTGGCAGGGTGAGATTCCACAAAAGACTGCTGAAACACCCATTGGGCCCATACACACGTATTAACCCCCAGTCAGGCAAGGATCTCACCTCTCAGTTTCTCATAGTCCAGGAAATCATCCCGACTGAGGTCCAAGTAGGCTTTCTGGGCATCTCCCGTCAGGAACGGGGCCACCACTTCAGCCCACTGGGTCAACGACAAGCTCTCCCGCTATGCTGTGCACTTGAACACGGTGAGGAAAGCCTCCAAATTGTCCTCAGGACTCATCTTCCACAGCGATGGCACAACTATGTACCGGGCCTCAGAACGGATTGGGGTCACTGTTGTGAACTCTGTTTCCGGGCTCCCTCCTGTGGTCGTGAGTGGTACTGTGTGAGTTCTCTCTTTGGGCTCCCCCTGGTGGCTCTTTTTGTTATTTTGCAGGTTTCTGGCTGGGATCAGCTGTCTCGTCATCTGCTAGTTAGGTTTCCTATTTAATCCACCTGGTCCTTCATTCCTTGCCTGTTGTCGTTGTATTCAGTGCTATTCTGATTGCTCCTGTCTACATCTGTTATCAGTCTCTCCAAGAGAAGCTAAGTTTTGTTTGCTTATTTTTGCTCATCTGTGTTCAAGATGTTTCCTAGTATATTATGGGTTTTGTCCAGCTTGCTAATATGTGATTTCCCTGCTTGCTGGTGCTCTGGGGTGCTGAGTTGCTCCCCCCACATCATTAGTTGGTGTGGGGGTCCTCGCATTCTCTGCGTGGATATTTTTGCATAGGGTTTTTTACTGACCGCACAGATCCCTTGCTATTTTCTGCTATCTAGCGTTAGCGGGCCTCATTTGCTTAACCTGTTTCATCTCTGCGTTTGTCTTTTCCTCTTAACTCACCGTTATTATTTGTGGGGGGCTTCTATATCTCTGGGGTTATTTCTCTGAGGCAAGTGAGGTCTTTACTTTCTCTTTAGGGGTAGTCAGTTTCTCAGGCCGTGAAGAGACGTCTAGGATTTCAGGAAACGTTCCACGGCTACCTATAGTGTGTGCGGTTAGGATCAGGTTTGCTGTCAGTCCAGTTACCACATCCCCAGAGCTCGTCCTATTATCTTCTACTTGCTGGTTAGATTTGTGATCCTAAGCCACTGAGGATCATAACAGTACAACAGGCCCAAAGTGTTAAATGCATCACAAAAGTGGGATAAGAGAAATCCTGAGTTCAATTTTTTTTTTCTGCTCTGCAGTGTGTCCTGCTTCTCTCCTCCCCTTAATCTCTGGGTGGCTTTGAGTTCAGCTGCAGACATGGATATTCAGAGTCTGACTTCTAGTGTGGATCATCTTGCTGCAAGGGTTCAAAGCATTCAGGATTTTGTTGTTCACAGTCCTATGTCTGAGCCAAAAGTACCTATTCCTGAGTTTTTTCTGGAGATAGATCTAGGTTTCTGAATTTTAAGAATAATTGTAAATTATTTATTTCTTTGAGACCTCGTTCCTCTGGTGATTCCGCTCAGCAAGTTAGAATTGTTATCTCCCTGTTACGTTGCGACCCTCAAGATTGGGCTTTCTCCCTGGCGCCAGGAGATCCTGCATTGCTGAATGTGGATGCATTTTTCTGGCGCTTGGATTGCTTTATGAGGAACCTAATCTTGAGAACCAGGCAGAAAAGGCATTGCTGGCTCTCTCTCAGGGTCAGGATGAAGCTGAGGTGTATTGTCAAAAATTTCGGAAATGGTCGGTGCTTACTCAATGGAATGAGTGTGCCCTGGCTGCAAATTTCAGAGAAGGTCTTTCTGAAGCCATTAAGAAAGTTATGGTGGGGTTCCCCACGCCTGCGAGTCTGAATGAGTCAATGGCTTTGGCCATTCAGATTGATCGGCGTTTGCGGGAGCGCAATCCTGCGCACCATCTGGCGGTGTTTTCTGAACAGAAACCTGAGTCTATGCAATGTGATAGGATTCTGACCAGAATTGAACGGCAAAATCATAGACGTCAGAATGGGTTGTGCTTTTACTGTGGTGATTCTGCTCATGTTATCTCAGCATGCTCTAAGCGCACAAAAAACTTCGCTAGATCTGTCACCATTGGTACTGTACAGCCTAAATTCATTTTGTCTGTTACTTTGATTTGCTCTCTGTCATCCTACTCAGTTATGGCTTTTGTAGATTCAGGTGCCGCCCTGAATCTGATGGATTTGTCATTTGCCAAGCGCTGTGGTTTTATCCTTGAGCCATTACAGTTCCCTATTCCATTGAAGGGAATTGATGCTACACCATTGGCCAAGAATAAACCTCAATACTGGACTCAAGTGACCATGTGTATGACTCCTGCACATCAGGAGGTGATTCGCTTTCTTGTGTTATATAATTTGCATGACGTTGTCGTGTTGGTTCTGCCATGGTTGCAGGCTCATAATCCAGTCCTGGATTGGAAAGCAATGTCTGTGTTGAGTTGGGGTTGCCAGGGAATTCATAGTGATGCTCCCTTGGTATCAATTGCTTCCTCTACTCCTTCTGAAGTCCCTGAGTTTTTGTCGGACTACCAGGATGTATTTGATGAGCCCAAATCCAGTGCCCTACCTCCTCATAGGGATTGTGATTGTGCTATAAATTTGATTCCTGGTAGTAAGTTCCCTAAGGGACGACTGTTTAATTTGTCTGTACCAGAGCATGCCGCTATGCGGAGCTATGTAAAAGAGTCTTTGGAGAAGGGACATATTCGCCCCTCCTCGTCCCCTCTTGGTGCGGGATTCTTTTTTGTGGCCAAGAAGGATGGTTCATTGAGACCCTGTATAGATTATCGCCTTCTAATTAAAATCACGGTCAAATTCCAGTATCCCTTACCATTGTTGTCTGATCTGTTTGCTCGGATTAGGGGGTCTAGTTGGTTCACCAAGATAGATCTTCGCGGTGCGTATAATCTTGTGCGTATAAAACAGGGCGATGAATGGAAAACAGCATTTAATACGCTCGAAGGCCATTTTGAGTACTTGGTGATGCCTTTTGGACTTTCTAATGCCCCTTCTGTGTTTCAGTCCTTCATGCACGGTATCTTCCGAGAATATCTGGATAAATTTATGATTGTGTATCTGGATGATATTTTGGTCTTTTCAGATGATTGGGAATCCCATGTGAAGCAGGTCAGGATGGTATTTCAGGTCCTGCGTGCCAATGCCTTATTTGTGAAGGGTTCCAAATGTCTCTTCGGAGTCTAGAAAGTTTCCTTTTTGGGCTTTATTTTTTCTCCTTCTTCTATTGAGATGGACCCAGTCAAGGTCCAGGCTATTCATGATTGGACTCAACCTACATCGGTTAAGAGTCTTCAGAAGTTCTTGGATTTTGCTAATTTTTACCGTCGCTTCATTGCTAATTTTTCTGGTGTGGTTAAACCTTTGACAGATTTGACCAAGAAGGGTTCTGATGTGACTAACTGGTCTCCTGCGGCCGTTGAGGCCTTTCAGGAGCTGAAGCGCCGGTTTTCTTCGGCTCCAGTTTTATGTCAGCCAGATGTCTCTCTTCCCTTCCAGGTCGAGGTTGATGCTTCTGAAATTGGAGCAGGGGCTGTTTTGTCACAGAGAAGCTCTGATTGCTCTGTGATGAAGCCATGTGCCTTCTTTTCAAGAAAATTTTCGCCGGCTGAGCGAAATTATGATGTTGGTAATCGGGAGTTGTTGGCAATGAAGTGGGCATTTGAGGAGTGGCGACACTGGCTTGAGGGAGCTAAGCATCGTGTGGTGGTCTTGACTGATCATAAAAATTTGATTTATCTTGAGTCGGCCAAGCGGTTGAATCCTAGACAGGCTCGTTGGTCGTTGTTTTTCTCACGTTTCGATTTCGTGGTCTCGTACCTTCCTGGTTCAAAGAACGTGAAGGCTGATGCTCTTTCTAGGAGTTTTGTGCCTGACTCCCCTGGAGTTTCTGAGCCGGTTGGTATCCTCAAAGAGGGGGTAATTTTGTCTGCCATTTCCCCAGATTTGCGACGGGTGTTACAGGAATTTCAGGCGGATAGACCTGACCGTTGTCCATCAGAGAGACTGTTTGTCCCAGATAGATGGACCAGCAGAGTTATTTCCGAGGTCCATTCTTCAGTGTTGGCGGGTCAACCTGGGATATTTGGTACCAGAGATTTGGTGGCTAGATCCTTCTGGTGGCCTTCCTTGTCGCGGGATGTGCGTTCCTTTGTGCAGTCCTGTGGGATTTGTGCTCGGGCTAAGCCTTGCTGTTCTCGTGCCAGTGGTTTGCTTTTGCCTTTGCCGGTTCCTAAGAGGCCTTGGACGCATATTTCCATGGATTTTATTTCGGATCTTCCGGTCTCTCAGAGAATGTCTGTCATCTGGGTGGTTTGTGATCGTTTTTCTAAAATGGTCCATTTGGTGCCCTTGCCTAAGTTGCCTTCTTCCTCCGATTTGGTTCTGTTATTTTTTCAGAATGTGGTTCGTCTGCACGGCATCCCTGAAAACATTGTGTCTGACAGAGGATCCCAGTTTGTGTCCAGATTTTGGCGGTCCTTTTGTGCTAAGATGGGCATTGATTTGTCTTTTTCGTCGGCCTTCCATCCTCAGACGAATGGCCAAACCGAGCGAACTAACCAGACCTTGGAAACTTATTTGAGATGTTTTGTTTTTGCTGACCAGGATGATTGGGTGACTTTTTTGCCATTGGCCGAGTTTGCCCTTAATAATCGGGCTAGTTCGGCTACTTTGGTTTCGCCTTTTTTTTGTAATTCTGGTTTTCATCCTCATTTTTCCTCGGGTCAGGTTGAGTCTTCTGACTGTCCTGGGGTGGATTCTGTGGTGGATAGGTTGCAGCAGATTTGGAACCATGTGGTGGACAATTTGACGTTGTCACAAGAGAAGGCTCAGCGCTTTGCTAACCGTCGTTGCTGTGTGGGTCCCCGACTTCGTGTTAGGGATTTGGTGTGGTTGTCTTCTCGTTATGTTCCTATGAAGGTTTCTTCTCCTAAGTTTAAACCTCGTTTTATCGGTCCTAATAAAATTTTGGAAATCCTCAACCCTGTGTCATTTCGTTTGGACCTCCCGGCATCGTTTACCATCCATGTGTTCCATAGGTCTTTGTTGCAGAGGTATGTGGTGCCTGTGGTTCCTTCTGTTGAGCCTCCTGCTCCGGTGCTGGTTGAGGGAGAATTGGAATACGTGGTGGAGAAGATCTTGGATTCTCGTATTTCCAGACGGAGGCTTCAGTATTTGGTTAAGTGGAAGGGCTATGGTCAGGAGGATAATTCCTGGGTTGTTGCCTCTGATATTCATGCGGCCGATTTGGTTCGTGCCTTCCATGTGGCTCACCCTGATCGCCCTGGGGGTTCTGGTGAGGGTTCGGTGACCCCTCCTCAAGGGGGGGTACTGTTGTGAACTCTGTTTCCGGGCTCCCTCCTGTGGTCGTGAGTGGTACTGTGTGAGTTCTCTCTTTGGGCTCCCCCTGGTGGCTCTTTTTGTTATTTTGCAGGTTTCTGGCTGGGATCAGCTGTCTCGTCATCCGCTAGTTAGGTTTCCTATTTAATCCACCTGGTCCTTCATTCCTTGCCTGTTGTCGTTGTATTCAGTGCTATTCTGATTGCTCCTGTCTACATCCGTTATCAGTCTCTCCAAGAGAAGCTAAGTTTTGTTTGCTTATTTTTGCTCATCTGTGTTCAAGATGTTTCCTAGTATATTATGGGTTTTGTCCAGCTTGCTAATATGTGATTTCCCTGCTTGCTGGTGCTCTGGGGTGCTGAGTTGCTCCCCCCACATCGTTAGTTGGTGTGGGGGTTCTCGCATTCTCTGCGTGGATATTTTTGCATAGGGTTTTTTACTGACTGCACAGATCCCTTGCTATTTTCTGCTATCTAGCGTTAGCGGGCTTCATTTGCCTAACCTGTTTCATCTCTGCGTTTGTCTTTTCCTCTTAACTCACCGTTATTATTTGTGGGGGGCTTCTATATCTCTGGGGTTATTTCTCTGAGGCAAGTGAGGTCTTTACTTTCTCTTTAGGGGTAGTCAGTTTTTCAGGCCGTGAAGAGACGTCTAGGATTTCAGGAAACGTTCCATGGCTACCTATAGTGTGTGCGGTTAGGATCAGGTTTGCGGTCAGTCCAGTTACCACATCCCCAGAGCTCGTACTATTATCTTCTACTTGCTGGTTAGATTTGTGATCCTAAGCCACTGAGGATCATAACAGGTCACTGATGAGGGTGCCTCTCACATAGCAATAACCTGCTGCAGAATCATCTTATTAGTAGTGTTGAGCATTCCGATACCGCAAGTATCGGGTATCGGCCGATACTTTTGTGGTATCGGGAATCGGTATCGGGATTAATATCAATGTGTAAAAGAAAGAATTAAAATAAAAAATAGGGATATACTCACCTCTCTGGCGGCCCCTGGACTTTACCGCCGTAACCGGGAGCCGTTGTACCTAAGAATGCGCGCTTGAAGGGCCTTGGATGACGTAATGGCGCTCTGATTGGTCGCGTGACCGCTATGCAACCAATCACAAAGCCGTGACGTCACCTAAGGTCTTTCAAGCGCTTGAAAGACCTTAGGTGATGTCACGGCTTTGTGATTGGTCGCGTAGCGGTCACGTGACCGCTACGGACCAATCAGAGCGCCGTGATGTCATCTAAGGCCCTTCAAGTGCGCATTCTTAGGTACAACGGCTCCCGGTTACGGCGGTAAAGTCCAGGGTGCGTCAGAGGGTGAGTATATCCCTATTTTTTATTTTAATTCTTTCTTTTACACATTGATATGGATCCCAGGGCCTGAAGGAGAGTTTCCTCTCCTTCAGACCCTGTGAACCATACAGGATACCATCCGATACTTGGTGTCCCATTGACTTGTATTGGTATCGGGTATCGGTATCAGATTAGATCCGATACTTTGCCGGTATCGGCCGATACTTTCCGATACCGATACTTTCAAGTATCGGACGGTATCGCTCAACACTACTGATTAGTCTTTTGCTGCTGCTGTTATAACAGCTGCTGCTGATGACTGTTCTGCTCCAGCTGCTGCCGCTGTAACTGCCGTTACTCCTACTGCTGCAGCTGAATCTGCAGCTGCTGCTCCTGCTGCCATTGTTGCTTCTACTGCTGCTGTTGCTGAGTGAGGACCAACTGCTTCAAAAGCTCCTTCATCTTGTCGGCAGGCTTGGGCTGCAGTGTTGCAGGCCTAATAACCGACATGCAGAGTTCTTTCGGTATGCTTCAGTTCACACTGCCGCATTATCCACCATATGTAGCGCAGCAGGATTGGTGCAGGGCAACAGATAGGCAGGGACCACAGAAAAGTTCAAAGCAAATATCTTTTAATGTCCAAAGAAACTCACTGGAAAACAAATAGTACTGTCATGACTCTGGATGGGATGATTCAGCCTCTGTCCTGGTCAGGTCAAGGTTAATGTGAGTTGCCTCTCTCTGGTTCTGGGGCAGCTATTTAATGCTGGTGGTTCCTGGGTCAGGTGTCGGTGATACTTCTGTGTTCTCAGTTTGTGGTTGCTGACTCAGGTTAATTATCTGTAATCGTTGTGCCTCTGTGCGTGTGAGTTTTGTTGTGTATGACCGGTTCTGTCCACTGACTTCTGCTTGGTACTTATCTGTCCTTCCTAGTTCTCTGACCCCTTGGCTCGTTTTGGTTTATTCTTCTGTTTTGTCCCTGGTACCTCACTCTCATCCGGCTTTTGACCCTCGGCTCCCCACTGACTACTTTATTGTTCTCTTCCCTGTGCTCCACACTCTCATCTTATTCCCAGTTCTTGTGTGGTGGCTCAGCCCCTCTCCAATCATGTGACTCAGGTCCTGTGCATACTGTGTGCTTTAGTGTCAGGTCCTATGCGCACTGTGTGTCCTGCTCCTTACACTCTCGGATCTTGGTCCAGTGCTTCCTAAATAAAGAAAAAAAAATATTGTTCCAATAAATACATTTTTTTATGTAACTATAAAAAACAATAAAAGTTCACATATTTAGTATCGTCGTGTCCGTAACAACCCAACCTTTAAAACTGTCCCACTAGTTAACCCCTTCAGTGAACACCGCAAAAAAATAAATAAAAAATGAAGCAAAAAACAATGCTTTATTATCATACCGCTGAACAAAATGTGGAATAACACGCGATCAAAAAGACGGAAATAAATAAACATGGTACCGCTGAAAACGTCATCTTGTCCCACAAAAAATGAGCTGCCATACAGCGTCATCACCGAAAGAAAAAAAAGTTATAGCCCTCAGAATAAAGCGATGCAAAAATAATTATTTTTTATATATAATTGTTTTTATTGTATAAAAATGCCAAAACATAAAAAAAGATATAAATGAGGTATTGCTGTAATCGTACTAACGCGAAAATTAAAAATGCTTTATCAATTTTACCAAACGCGGAACGGTATGAACACCCCCCAAAAGAAATTCATCAATTGCTGTTTTTTGTCCATTCCTCCTAACTAAAATCGGAATAAAAAGCAATCAAAAAAGTCTCAAAAATGGTACCAATAAAAACATCAACTTGTCCCTCAAAAAACTAGACCTTACATGACTCTGTGGACTAAAATATGGAAAAATTATAGCTCTCAAAATGTGGTGACGCAAAAACAATTTTTTTTGCAATAAAAAGCGTCTTTTAGCGTGTGACAGCTGCCAAACATAAAAACCTGCTATAAAAACCTGTTATAAATAGTAAATCAACCCCTCTTTATCATCACCTTAGATAGGGAAAATAATAAAATAAAAAAAGTATTTCCATTTTCCCATTAGGGTTAGGGTTGTGTTATGATCTGGTTGCCTAGGAGCAGCATGAGACGTACTCTGGAGAAAGTGGTACCTGTACTGACTGCAGACCCTGAACTTAACACTGCAACTAGAAGTAGCCGTGGAATGTACCTATCACTCCCTAGACATCTCGACACAGCCGGAAGACTAATTACCCCTAGAGATAGAAAAGGGAAAACTATCTTGCCTCAGAGAAAATCCCCAAAGGATAGACAGCCCCCCACAAATATTGACTGTGAGAGGAGAGGGAAATAACATATGCAGACTGAAATCAGAATTTAGCAAAGGAGGCCACTTCTAGCTAAATAGAAAGGATAGGACAGAGTACTATGCGGTCAGTATTAAAACACTAGAAAATATCCACCACAGAAAATACAAAATCTCCACATCTAACTAAAGACATGGAGGGTATATCTGCATCTCCAGAGATACCAGCCTGGCTGAACAAATCCTTATACAGACCAAGCTGGACAAGACAAAACATGGAAAATAACTTGAACGATCAGGCCCACAGCATGTGGACTGCAAAAAACAAAGCCAGAACTTATCTTTGTTGAAACAAACAGCAAGCAAGAGAGACCAGGCAGGGAAGTGAATCCTCCAGGAAACAATGGACAACTGGCACTAGCTAAAGGGTCAAGCAAGACTAAATAGCCCAGTCAGAATTGCAATAAGTGGACACACCTGATGAATGCTGCGATCCAAAGGCAGCAGCGCTACCACTTACAACCACCGGAGGGAGCCCAAGAGCAGAATTCACAACAGGGTTGGGGCTAAAGTTAGGGTTGGGGCTAAAGTTAGGGTTAGGGTTGGGGCTAAAGTTAGGGTTAGGATTGGAGCTAAAGTTAGGGTTAGGGTTGGGGCTAAAGTTAAGGTTAAGTTTGGGACTAGAGTTGGGACTAGAGATGGGGTTAGGGTTTGGATTACGTTTACGGTTGGGTTAGGGGTGTGGTAAGGGTTATAGTTAGGGTTAGGGGTGTGATGGGTTAGGGGTGTGTTAGGGTTAGGAGTGTGGTTAGGGTTGGGATTAGGGTTAGGGGTCTGTTGGGGTTAGGGTTGGAGTTAGAATGGGGGTTTCCACTGCTTAGGCACATCAGGGCTCTGCAATCGCAACATGATGCCCGCAGACCATTCCATCAAAGTCTGCATTCCAAAATGTCACTACTTCCCTTCCGAGCCCTGATGTGCACCCAAACAGTGGTTTAGCCCCACATATGGGGTTTCCGCATACTCAGGACAAATTGGACAACAACTTTTGTGGTCCAATTGCTCCTGTTACCCTTGGGAAAATAAAAATTTGGGGGCTAAAAATCATTTTTGTGGGAAAAAAATTATTTTTTATTTTCACGGCTCTGCGTTATAAATTGTAGTGAAACACTTGGGGTTCAAAGTTCAAAACATCTAGATAAGTTCCTTTGGGGGTCTAGTTTCCAATATGGGGTCACTTGTGGGGGGTTTCTACTGTTTAGATACATCAGGGGCTCTGCAAACGCAATGTGACACCCGCAGACCATTCCATCAAAGTCTGCATTCCAAAACGCCACTTCTTCCCTTCTGAGAAACGATGTGCACCCAAACAGTAGTTTTCTCCCAAATTTGAGGTATCTACATACTCAGGACAAATTGGACAACAATTTTTGTGGTCCATCTTCTCCTGTTACCCTTGGGAAAATACAAAACTGGGGGCTAAAAAATCATTTTTGTGGAAAAAAGATTTTTTATTTTCATGGCTCTCCGTTATAAACTTTAGTGAAACACTTGGGGGTTTAAAGTTCTCACAACACATCTAGATAAGTTCCTTTGGGTGTCTAGTTTCCAATATGGGGTCACTTGTGGGAGGTTTCTACTGTTTAGGTACATCAGGGGCTCTGCAAACGCAACGTGATGCCCGCAGACCATTCCATCAAAGTCTGCATTCCAAAACGGCACTCCTACTTTTCCGAGCCCTGCCATGCACCCAAATAGTGGTACCCCCCATATGGGGTATCAGCGTACTCAGGACAAACTGCACAACAACTTTTGGGGTTCAATTTCTCCGGATACCCTTGGGAAAATAAAATATTGGGAGTGAGAAGATCATTTTTGTGGGAATTTTGTTTTAATTTTCACGACTCTACATTATAAACTTTAGTGAAACAATTGGGGGTTCAAAGTGAACACTACACATCTAGATAAGTTCCTTACGTGGTCTAGTTTCCAAAATTGGATCACTTGTGGGGAGTTTCCACTGTTTAGGCACATCAGGGGCTCTCCAAACGCGACATGGCGTCTGATCTCAATTCCAGCCAATTCTGCATTGAAAAAGTCAAACGGTGCTCCTTCCCTTCTGTTAACCCCACATATTGGGTATCGTCGTACTCAGGACAAATTGCACAACAACTTTTGGGGTCCAATTTTTCCTATTACCCTTGGTAAAATAAAACATATTGGATCTGAATTAGTTTTTTTGTGAAAAAAGTTAAATGTTTTTTTTTTTTTAAACATTCCAAAAATTCCTGTGAATTGCCGGAAGGGATAATAAACTTCTTAAATGTGGTTTTGAGCACCTTGAGGGGTGCAACTTTTAGAATGGTGTGAATGTTTGGTATTTTCTATCATATAGACCCCTCAAAGTGACTTTAAATGTAATGTGATCCCTAAAAAAAATGGTGTTGTAAAAATGAGAAATCGTTGGTCAATTTTAAACCCTTATAACTCTCTAACAAAAAAATTGGTTCCAAAATTGTGCTGATGTAAGGTAGACATGTGGGAAGTGTTACTTATTAAGTATATTGTGTGACATATCTGTGTGATTTTAGGGCATGAAATTCAAAGTTGGAAAATTGCAAATTTTCAAAATTTTTGCCAAATTTCTATTTTTTTCACAAATAAATGCAAATAATATCAAGGAAACTTTACCACTATCACAATATGTCATGAGAAAATATTGTCAGAATCACTGGGATCCCTTGAAGTGTTCCAGAGTTATAGCCTCATAAAGGGGCAGTGGTCAGAATTGTAAAAATTGGCCCGGTCATTAACGTGCAAACCACCGTTGGGGGTAAAGGGGTTAAGATTCCCATGGTATTCAATAGGGCCCTGCTGAAACCATTGAGGGCTTTGGAAGAAGCGTCATTGGGTCCCTCGCCACCTGTATTGGTGGATAGTCAGGAGGAGTACGAGGTTGAGCGCATCCTGGATTCCCGGTATGTCCATTGTTCTCTCCAGAATCTTGTGCACTGTAAGGGAATGGTCCAGAGGACCGATCCTGGGTTACTGCCCATTCGGTTCATGCCGATCGTCTGGTGCAGTCCTTTCATGCCTGATTACCTGGGGAAACCTGGGGGTCCAGTGGCCCTCCACTGAGAGGGGGGTACTGTCATGACTCTGGACAGGATGATCCAGCCTCCATCCTGGTCAGGTCATGGTTAACGCGAGTTGCTGCTCTCTGGTTCTGTGGCGGCTATGTAATGCTGGTGGGTCCTGGGTCAGGTGTCGATGATACTTCCGTGTACTCGGTTTGTGGTTGCTGACCCAGGTTAATTATCTGTATTCGTTGTGCCTCTGTGCATGTGAGTATTGTTGTGTATGATCCGGTTCTGTCCCCTGACTTCTGACTCTGTTTTCTGCTCGGTACTTATCTGTCCTTCCAGGTTCTCTGACCCCTTGGCTCATTTCGGTTTATTATTCTGTCTTGTCCCTGGTACCTCGCTCTCGTCTGGCTTTTGACCTTCGGCTCCCCACTGACTACGTTATTGTTCTCTGCCCTGTGCTCTGCGCTCTTGGCTTATTCCTAGTTATTGTGCGGTGGCTCTGCCCCTCTGCAATCACATGACTCAGGTCCTGTGCATACTGTGTGACTTAGTGTTAGGTCTTGTGCTCACTGTGTGCCTTGCTCCTTACACTCTTGGCTCTTAGTCCTGTGTCCCCTGCTTGTGCCATCCAGGCTTTCCAAAGTGACACTATCAGTGTCATTACAGGTATCCTCTGGATCGCAGTCCGGGCATCAAGTTAGTCCATATATGAGACCAGTTGCCGAGGGTGACTGCACCACTGTATCACACTGCAGGGTGCCAGGCATTTGCTGCTCTTGGGTTGGGCTACTTCACACAAGCTGGGGGACTACAAAAGGTAAAGGGTGCGCTACACAAATTGGCGTAAATGATCTATAGACGGGTGCAGCACCATGCATGAAGGGATATATGCCAGAAAAAAAAGAAATAAGGTCAATGCATGGAAATGGTGCACTCCAGAAAAAAATATTTTTTTGCAATAAGGTATAAATTTGTTAACTCAGGGACATACAGAAACACCCAAAAATGAGTAAAAACTTCTAAAAACAATACAAAAGCAGCACAATCACATCCCTGTGATTAATTCATAGAAGTCAATAAATACTATAATATAAGTGTACAATAAATGGGACTGTCCCCGTTTATACAGCTCTGGCATAACATGGCAGATATTAATAAACAATAAGCAATATGCAACATTTTATAGTGGATTCAAAATTTGAAAGCCGTATCATTTGCAAAGTAAAAAATAGCATATACAACCGAAAGTGGGCTTCCCCAAAGATGGTAAACAAGCACATGTAAATAGTTGGGCCCAACAAAACCCCCATAAACTGTTAGGACATAGAGACATGCATGCAATATATGTATATAAGTCGTGTATGTATATATGGGCAAGGTGCTAAACAGCCCCAGGTATGATAACCTATGAATGAAGGGGAGATAGCCTATAGGCAAAATTGTAATAAAGTAACTAAAGAATCATTAGGTAAAAGCACCAATAAGAGCTGTAGGGAATCAATGTATATCACCTATGTCAAGCAGTCAGAGGATCAAGCCAAAAAGTCAAGCATGTCCATAATGATGGGATAGCAGTCTCGGGACTAGGGAGAGGTGGGAGAGACCCCACAAGCATCGCTGCAGAGGCAGCTTCATCAGGAGAAGTGTGGGGGGTGTGTCAGTCAGTCAGAGACTATAAAGGTCAGTAATCAAGCAAAATTCATTACCGGTGTGCAGGTAAAGCCAGTTGCAGGGTCCAAGCAGAAATACATGGAAAGAATACTAAAAATGTCAGCTTGTGGAGAAAAATAATAAATCAATAATGTTTAGAAAAAAATGCAGTCAGAACTTCTGTGTTTTGCCACTGATAGGTTATTGTCAGGGCCATATAGGGAAATAAAGGAGACCAATACCCCTAGTATGAAAGTTCATATTGATAAGGTACCCTAGCTACCAGCTGTACAAACAAACAAGAGTCTGTAGAATATATAGGGCTGGTATCCCCCATTTTGGAATCTGCAGCATTGGTAATCAAAAAATGAATGAAGGGTTGGGGGCATATTCAAGTATGGATAATAATAGGACTACATAAATGATGTGGGAAGATGGATCTCAAAACCTGATTGAAAACAGATACAAAGACAGAATATATGCATATGCAGAAAGTGTATTTATTACATTATTTTTCCCCTTAGCGGAGTTCTCCCTCTCCCCTGTAGCGTGTATGCTCTTAAGATGAGCGGGGTTCTTTCTCTCTCTTTACAGTAGAATGTAAGCTCTTATGGTCACCGGAGTCCTCTCTACTGTATAGTGTAAGTTCTTATGGTCAGCGGAGTCCTCTTTCTCTCCCTTGTAGAGATTACGCTCTTATGATCAGTGGAGTCCTCTCTCTTTCTCTCTTTCTACTGTAGAGTATAAGCTCTTAAGGTGAGGTGAGACCACTTTCTTTCTCCCCTGTAGAGAGTAAGCTCTTATTGGCATCAGGGTTCTCTCTCGTCTATAAAATATAAGTGCCTATGGTCAGTGGGGTCCTCGGTCTCGCACCTATAAAGTGTAAGCGCTTATGGCTAGCAGGGACATATCTTTCTCTTTCTGCTGTAGAGTGTAAGCTCTTGTTGTCAGCAGGGACATATCTTTCTTTCTCTACTGTAGAGTTTAACCCTTATCTGACATCAGGAGTAATAGAACGCTGACGTCGGACTCCCTCCCTTTGATGTGGGCTCCGGTGGTGAGCCCAGATCTTTCCCAGTACATGTCAGCTGTTTTGAACAGCTGACATGTGCCCCGAATAGTCACAGATGGAATCACGATCCACCCGTTTATATTAACTAGTTAAATGCCGCTGTCAAACGCTGACAGTGTTAAACAAGCACTTACGGCTTTCCCAATGGAAATACGCCCACCGGGGACCCCTGTCATGTGATAGCGGGTCACGGATTCACTGGCATGACAACCAGAGGTCTCCTGGAGATGTCTATGGTTGTCAGTGCCGGATTGCTGTGACTATTGGAGACTATTTAAGTATGCCAAAAGTAAAAAAAAAATGTTTTTAAAAATATAAAGAAATAAAAAAACATAAAAGTTCAAATCACCCCGTTGCCTCATTCAAAATAAATCAATAAAAAAAATCAAACATACACATATTTGGTATCGCCACATTCAGAATAGCCTGATCTATCAATGAAAAAAGGATTAACCTGATCACTAAACGGCATAGCGAGTCAAAACGCCAGAATGACATGTTTTTGGTTGCCGCAACATTGCATTAAAATGCAATAATTGGCAATCAAAAGATCGTATCTGCACTAAAATGGTATCATTAAAAAAAAGCCCTCAACCAACCTGAAATCACAAAAAATGGAGACGCTACAGGTATCAGAAAATGACGCAATTTTTTTTAAACAAAGTTTGGAATTCTTTTTCACCACTTAGATAAAAAAGAAACTAGACAAGTTTGGTGTCTATGAAGTCGTAATAACCTGGAGAATCATAATGGCAGGTCAGTTTTAGCATTTAGTGAACTTAGTAAAAAAGCCAAACAAAAAACAAGTATGGAATTGATTTTTTTGCAATTTCACCACACTTGGAATTTTTTCCCATTTTCTAGTACATGACATGGTAAAACTAATGATGTCATTCAAAAGTACAACTCGTATTGACGGAAAAATAAAGTTATGGCTCTGAGAAGCAGGGTAGCAAAAAGCAAAAACCGAAAAAAGCTCCGGTCATGAAAGGGTTAAGCTCTTGTTGTCAGCAAGGTCCACACTCTCTGTCTTGCCTTTAAAATGCAAGTGCTTATCATCATTGAGGTTCTCGAATTCTCTCCTCTCCCCATGTGTGTTTTTTGAGCAGTTACAAGCTTTCCAGTATTGATAACTGCGTAAATTTGTTTGCCGCAAATAATTTTTGGGAGAAACAGTTAGCAAATTTGAATTTCAAAAGATCCGCTCATCTCTAGTGACTATCTTTCAATAGTTTCAATGCATTTTAATCAATGTATAACTTGATTTGAAATCAAATTGAACATTTTCTAAATGTTTTTTTTGCAGAATTAAACATTTATGGCCAATTCTTGGGATATTTGAGTGGTGGATGTCCAATATTCCAGACTCTGCAGATAAGTATTAAAAAGGTATGTGGTACTATGGGTACCACTGTGTCTCCTTCATTGGTCACCTTAATGGGGCACTGTACCTGGATCGCCTCAGTCAGCATTCTGTTGATTGGAGTCAGAGCCCCTCTGATGAAATATTCATTGCCTAGAAACTACATTTAATAAATAATCACAATGTAGCCATTGCAATGCTTCAACTTTTTTTCTAGCCATAAAAGGGTTAAAAAAAGCTTGAAATCACAATAAATAGATGTTTATAACATTATAAAAGCAACAGCGAAAAGGTAATGTCAGCCTTTTCAGAGTCAGGACCTGTACAGTGTAATTGAAGCTCCTCCATGCATACAATTGCTATCAAAAACAATTTTGATTGTAGCTCTGAAATAACAAGTCTCTTGATTAGGTAAATCAGTCAACTGTATATACCCCATGTCTGCCTGCAATTTGCCTTAAAATACCTCTGTCCACTGTGCCTGTGTAATGGAGTGAAATACAAAATCACATAAGACTTGATATACTAATGCAAATGGACCGGTGTGCAGCGCCCATAGCGAGCGAGCACGGTGATCTCTGACCGAAGTTGTACTAGATGATAGAAGCGGGAGTTAGGTCACATCTTACCATAGAGGTTTTCCTTTTAACAAGTGGAATATAATCAGATATGTTATTCTCTACATAGTATTTGCTGTAATACAAAATGTAGATACAGAAGACTGAGAAGAAGATGGAATAATATTTCAGTGTCATATTCGCATCAATGGTATTTGTGTCTCAATATGATGCATTTTGGGGTGACTAAAAATAACCAAATAATCTCCAGGGACGACCAGTCTCCTTTACAGTGAGAATTATTAATCTGTAGAATAGTCTCCCTCAGGAACTGACCGCAGCAGGAATGGACAGAGATTTGCTCTTTCATCCCATATTTGAACTGTATGGACATATGTATTTTTTAACCCTATTAACTATGTAACTTTGTAAGTGGAGCGCCCCACTATGGTCTAGGGGTACTCGATACTGGGTCCGGTGGTCATTAAAGGGGTGGTCATGGTGGCAGTGACCCGGTCCGTGGCCCTGGGCATTCAAATTAAAGGAAAGGTCTTTAAAGGGTTTTTGGGAATAAGAATGTTCATGACTCTACTTGTGGTATACGGTCAGGGATGCCCACATTGCTTAAAGGGGTCCACTGGGGTGATGTTATGGCAGCTGGGATGGTATAGCTTCCCACAGGTGAAGCTGGGTCCCCAGGGCTTCCAATGTAGTAAATAAAGATGGTGTAGTAAGAAACAGAGGACACAAGGTTGCAGTCTCTTTACCTCTTTACTGTTGTAAGGCAGCCACAGTCCAGGGTACCGGATCACAATTACTGGGATGGTCTGGCTGGCTTAGAAGCAACTCAGGAATCCCCCTAGCCAGGTGGGGTTGGAAGCCTTCCCTTCTGCGCTGTGTTGTACTCCCTTAGGCCTCACACAAGGTCCTCAGGTTCTCTCTGTCCCCCTTGTTGGTAGGACGCTATCCGCATGGCAAGTAACTCGAGCCTTTTTACAGGTGTCTCTCAGATGACTCCAGGCTCTATCTGTTACTGTGCCTTTGGTGTTAATGGTGGACAGGCGACCTGCAATCTCCTGTCCGCCGGTTTCTGCCGTGGGGCATAGAGTTACCCCCACAACCTCAGTCTTCCGGCTACTGGAATTCTGAGCTTCAGCGTGGAGGAAGCTCAGTCGCAGCTTCCCTCCACCTCTTTACTTCTCTTGTGCTTCTCTTCCCCTTTCAGTCTCCTACAGACTGCTCTATTCCTCTCTCCTTCCAGAAGCTGCAGATCCACGTGTCTGCACGGCCCCAGCTTTCCTCTCTCAGACTCCCTCCATATGCTTCCTCTCTCCTCAGTCCCTCTATAAGATTTACTCCTCACAGGCTCCTCTCACAGACTGAACTCCTTCCTTGTCTCTGACAAACTGAACTAAGTAACTCACCCTCCAAGCCAGAATATATATATATCTAGGGAAGCTCCCCTGAAACCGGGTCTAGAACTCCCCTTTCTGGCCTGGAGTCAGAACATGTTGCATGTACAAGTTACCTGTTAAAGGGAACCTTCCTCGCTTCCAAGCATGGCATCACTCTCCCCATGAAGAAAGCAATGCCACTGTAACAACCAGTTACCTGGGGTGTTAAGTAAGCACATAGTATAAAAAAAGAAGCAGCAGAAAAAAGGGGGCTATGGATTGCTTTGTAATAAAATTAGTAGGTATATGGTGCAAAAAAAAAGAACTAGCCACAGATACCTGCAGCTACGTACATATGAAATACGCAGCAGCAGACAGTAATGGAGCCTTTTGATGTATGCAGTGAGATCTATATACTCACATACAGTGCCTGCATGCCTTGCACTGATGTGGATATGTGCACATAGACTGCCCTGTCTACCTAGCGCTGCAATCTATGTACCCCCGAATTAGCCCTAAAAAGGACTGTTGGTTTATCAGGATTTGTGGATTAAACATTAGTAGACCCACACTAACTAATAAAAGTAAGAATCTAACCCTATCTCAGCAGTAGCTCTCCCTACACTAGCTGAGTCCGAAGCAGAATGGAGCGAGCAAGACAGCACCAGGTCTCTTATAGACCTGATGATGCTATGCGGCCAGACAATCACTGTAATACCACTACAACGAAGACTGCGGTATTACATTGCATGGCAGACAATCCCTGCATGTTGATTGGCACTCTATAAAGTGCCAAAATTAAAAGGAGGAGACCCAAGCTCCCCCAGAATAATCCCAGAAATGCTCGGTGCTCGTCGAGTACACCAAGCACAGTGATACTCAGGCGAGTACCAAATAATGGCGAGCACGTTCGCTCATCACAACTAATGTTTTAACTCAGGAAGAGTTCAGAAATCAATATTTTGTGGAATAACCATGATTTTTAATCACAGCTGTCATTCGTCTTGGCATGCATTCCACCGATCTTTCACACTGCTTTTGGGTGACCTTATGCCATTCTTGGTATAAACATTTAACCAGTCCTTCTTTGTTTGAAGGCTTGTGAATATCTATCTTCCTCTTGATTACATTCCAGAGGTTTTCAATGAGGTTCAGGTCTGGAGATTGGACTGGCCATGACAGGGATTTGATGTGGTGGTCCTTCATCCACTCATTGATTGACCTAGCTGTGTGGCATGGCACATTGTCTTGCTGGAAAAAACAGTCCTCAGAGTTGGGGAACATTGCCTGTTTTTACAGGAGTGAAAAAGTTAAAGGGTTCTGAATACTTTCCATCCCCACTGTATATACTGTAATATACAGTATATTACACCCTTTACATAATATAGGGTATAATATATCTCAAAGGCGGTTCAGCTCAGGGGTGCGAAACAACTTAGTGCGCCTCTGACTGGTAACTCTGTTACAACTATGGTGGCGCACTGCTATTCACTGTGAAATCCAATGGCTTATTCTCTAGGACACTTATAATTGACAATTAGTGCCTACAACAACTAGTTGTCACTGGTCACTTTCAGTGAGGAATATGTTAGGCATAGCCACCAAAATGAGTGGTTGTGCTTTAACATAGTGCCCGCTACAATTAGTGGTCACTTTGATTAAGTATATAAATAGGTATTCAGTATAACCCCCAAGATAAGTGGTTGTATTTGTATATTATCCTCTGCCTCTATTTGATTGTTTATTAGCAAGAATATAGATAGATACTAGGGTTCAGTGACCATGATAATTTAATTGAGGATTGCTAGCTATTATACCTTTTCTCATCTAATAATTAATAATCTTTTCAATAATTTTTGGAGAGTTTATAATAAACTAGATGGTGGCCCAATTATAACGCATCCAGTATTCTATAATATGTATGTAGTTTATTTATGAAGTTTTCAGAATAATGCAATTTATACACAGGATTCGGCCGGCCGGGTGCAACCAATTAGCGAAGCGTGGTTCAAATTCCACGCCAATTTGCAGCCGGACGAAGCCTGTCGCTGATTGTTCGCAGCCGACCGGGCGTGACCAATCAGTGAAACCAGGGCCGGCTCCAGGTTTTTGAGGGCACCGGGTGAAAGAGTCTCAGTGGGCCCCTTCTTCAACACATAGCTCTATTCATGATGCACAGATACAGCAGATAAATATACCACAGCCACATAGCATATAACACAGCCCATGTAGCATATAGCACAGCCACGTAGCATATAGCACAGGCCACATAGTATATAGCACAGGCCATGTAGTCTATAACACAGCCAGTGTAGCATATAGCACAGCCCACTAAGCATATAGCACAGCCACGTAGCATATACCACAGCCATGTAGTATATAGCACAGCCCACGTAGTATATAGCACAGCCCATGAAGTATATAGCACAGCCCACTTAGTATATAGCACAGCCCATGCAGTATATAGCACAGCCCATGCAGTATGTAACACTGCCCACGTAGTAAATAGCACAGCCCACGCAGTGTATAACACAGCCCACATAGTATATAGCACAGCCCACATAGTATATAACACAGTCCACGCAGTGTATAACAGCCCACATAGTATATAGCCCCACACACGCAGTGTATAACACAGACCATGCAATATATAGCACAGCCCACATAGTATATAACACAGCCCACGTAGTATATAACACAGGCCACATAGTATATAATACAGCCACATAGTATATAGCACAGCCATGCAGTATATTGCCCAGCCATGTATATTGCACAGCTACGTAGTATATAGCACAACCCACACATTATATAACACAGCAACGTAATATATAGCACAGCTCAGGCAGTATATAACACAGCCACGTAGTATATAGCACAGCCCATGCAGTGTATAACCCAGCTAGCGTAGTATATAACACAGCCCACGCAGTGTATAACACAGCCAATGCAGAATATAGCACAACCCACACAGTCTATAACACAGCCCATGTAGTGTATAGCACAGCCCACGTAGTATATAACACAGCCCACGTAGTATATAACACAGGCTACATAGTATATAACACAGCCACGTAGTATATAGCACAGCCACGTAGTATATTGCCAAGCCATGTATATTGCACAACTACGTAGTATATAGCACAGCCCTCATAGTATATAACACAGCCACGTAGTACATAGCACAGCTCATGTAGTATATAACACTGCTCATGCAGTATATAACACAGCCATAGTATATTGCTCAGCCACATAGTATATAATACAGCCACGTAGTATATAGCACAGCCATGTAGTATATTGCCCAGCCATGTATATTGTACAGCTACATAGTATATAGCACAACCCACGTAGTATATAACACAGCGATGTAGTATATAGCACAGCTCACGCAGTATATAACACAGCCACGTAGTATATAGCACAGCCCACGCAGTGTATAACACAGCCAAAGTAGTATATAGCACAGCGCATGCAGTGTGTAATAGCCCACACAGTGTCTAACACAGCCCATGCAGTATATAGCACAATCCACACAGTGTATAACACAACCCACGTAGTATATAACACAGGCCACATAGTATATAATACAGCCACGTAGTATATAGCACAGCCATGTAGTGTATTGCCCAGCCATGTATATTGCACAGCTACATACTATATAGCACAACCCACGTAGTATATAACACAGCAACATAGTATATAGCACAGCTCACGCAGTATATAACACAGCCATGTAGTATATAGCACAGCCCACGCAGTGTATAACACAGCCCACGTAGTATATAACACAGGCCACATAGTTTATAACACAGCCACGTAGTATATAGCACAGCCCATGTAGTATATAACACAGCAACGTAGTATATAGCACAGCTCATGCAGTATATAACACAGCCACGTAGTATATAGCACAGCCCACGCAGTGTATAACACAGCCAATGTAGTATATAGCACAGGCCATGCAGTGTATAACACAGCCCATGCAGTGTATAACACAGCCCATGCAGTATATAGCACAACCCGCACAGTGTATAATACAACCCACGCAGTATATAGCACAGCCAATGTAGTATACGGTATAGCACAGCCCACATAGTATATAAAGCAGACCACATAGTATATAACACAGCCAAGTAGTATAAAGCACAGCCACGTAGTATATTGCCCAGCCATGTATATTGCACAGCTATGTAGTATATAGCACAGCCCACGTAGTATATAACATAGCCACATAGTATATACAGTAGCACAGTTCACACAGTATATAACACAGCCCATGTAGTATATAACAGAGCAACATAGTATATAACACAGCCATGTAGTATATAGCACAGCTCATGTAGTATATAGCACAGCTCATGCAGTATATAACACAGCCACATAGTATATTGCCCAGCCACGTAATATATTGCACACCTATGTAGTATATAGCACAGAGATGCAGCATATAACACCGCCATGTAGTATATAGCACAGCCATGTAGTATATTGCCCAGCCATGTATATTGCACAGCTACGTAGTGTATAGCACAGCACACATAGTATATAACACAGCCACACAGTATATAGCACAGCTCATGCAATATATAACACAGCTACTTAGTATATTGCCCAGCCACGTAATATATTGCACAGCTACGTAGTATATAGCACAGCTCACGTAGTATATAGAACAACTCACGCAGTATATAACACAGCCACGTAGTATATTGCCCAGCCACGTAATATATTGCACAGCCCATGTAGTATATAGCACAGAGATGCAGTATATAACACAGCTCATGCAGTATATAACACAGCCCACATAGTATACAGCACAGTGATGTAGTATATATCACAGCCCACGCAGTATATAGCACAGCCCACATAGTATATAGCACAGCCCACATAGTATATAACACAGCCCACGTAGTATGTAGCAATATCCCCAATAATGCATTGCGGTCTCGCGAGATGATGATGTAGCGGTCTCGCAAGACCGCTATGTCATCATCTTGCAAGACCCCAATGCATGGCCTGGAGCATCACAAGGAGCGGGAAAGGCGCCGGAAGATGAGTATATAATGATTTTTTATTTTTTTTATTATTTTTAACATTAGATCTTTTTACTATTGATGCTGCATAGGCAGCATCAATAGTAAAAAGTTGGTAACACAGGGTTAATAGCAGCATTAACGGACTGCGTTACACCACGGCATAAAGCGGTGTAACGCAGCCATTTACCCGTGTGAGTGCTGACTGGAGGGGGCACTGACAGAGTAGGAAGGGTCGAATTCGCGGCCAGACTGTGCCCGTCGCTGATTGGTTGCGGCCTGGCGGCCGCGACCAGTCTGCGATGCGGGATTTCCATGACAGACAGACAGACAGACAAACAGACGGAAGTGCCCCTTAGACAATTATATATATAGATTAGCTCCTGTGCTAAATTGCATATCTACTTGAAGTAGAAATAGTATAATAGTCTCTGGATAATGGGGAGCCAGTGAAGGGACTGCAAGACATGAGAGGCCAGGTAATAGCAAGGGATAGGTGGATTAGTCAGGCAACAGAGTTTAGGATAGACTGAAGGGGTGCAAGACTGTTAAAATGGAAGTCACAAGGCAGAAGCTTGCAGTAGTTGAGGCGGGAGAAGACCAGTGCATGGACTAGGGTTTTTGCAGATTCTTGATAAAGGAATGTATGTGTCCGGGAAATATTTTTCAGTTGTAGTTGGTAGGAAGTGTAAATGGTATGGATATGTGTTTTGAAGGAAAGATCAGAGGCCAGGGTTATCCCGAGGCAGCAAGCTAGCGGGATGCCCTCATCTACACTTTGTAAAAGAGGGTCAGAAAGAGCATGTGCTCCAGAGGATGGCAAGTGCTGAATCAAGTGGCCTCTCCTCCTCTTTCTCCACCTTAGCATAATAAACAGTACAGCTCTCAGAGGTGGCACCCCAATTACCCTTGTTTCCTCCCGCATCACAACTCTCCAACCACCCAACTGATTGTGGGGAAACAGAGATGTGCGAGTCTGCAGAATTGTTCACACATTCTATTACAAGGGCATCAGAGGTCTGCTCCAAAGATTCCCAGACTCAAGAGGGAGAAGACATGGTGGCTGGACCAAACAATTTGCACAAATAATTTAGATGCTCAAATGAGGACTGGTTGCAGGACTACAGAATTAGCACAAAAAATGTTGATTATGAAATGAGGCTTGGTGTCTGCACCAGAGTATTATCCCAAACAATTTGCATCATGAAATGAGGTCTGGTGCCTGCTCCAGAATATTATCCCAGACGATTTGGATTATGACATGAGGCCTGGTGTTTACACTAGAGTATTATCCCAAATTATCTGGATTATGAAATGAGGTCTGGTACCTGTACCAGATTATTATTCAAAATGATATAGATCATGAAATGAGATCTGGTGCCTGCAACACAGTTTTTGCACAAAGGATTTATATTCTGAAATATGGTATGGTACCTGCACCAGAGTATTATCCCAAAAAATTAGCATCATGAAATGAAGCCTGGTGCCTGCACAGAGTATTCTCCCAAACTATTTTGATTATAAAATGAGGCCTAGTGACTGCATCACAGTATTAGCACAAAGGATTTATATTATGAAATATTGTATGGTGGCTGTACCAGAGTATTATTCAAAACAATTAGCATCATGGAATAAGGTATGGTGCCTGCACCAGAATATTATCCCAAACAATTTGGATTATGAAATCAGGCCTGCTACCTGCAACACAGTATTAGCACAAATGATTTATATTATAAAATGTGGGCTGGTCCCTGCACCAGAGTATTGTCCCAAACAATTTGGATTATAAAATGAGGCCTGGTGCCTGCATAGAGTTTTATCCCAAATGATTTGGATTATGAAATGAGGCCTAGTGCCTGCAATACAGTATTAGGACAAATGATTTATATTATGAAATGTGGGCTGGTGCCTCCACCAGAGTATTAGCCCAATTGATTTGGATTAGGAAATGGGGCCAAGTGCCTACATTGTAATATTAGCCCAAATGATTTTGATTAGTAAATGTGACCTCCTGAATCCTGACTGCAACACAGTATTATCTCAAATTATTTGGATTAGGAAATAGGACCTTGTGCCTGCACCCCAATATGAGGCCTCATGATTTTGATTAGTAAATGTGACCTTCTGAGTCCTGACTGAAACATAGTATTAGTCCAAATGATTTGGATTAGGAAATAGGGCCTGGTGCCTGCTCCTCAATATTAGCCCAAACAATTTTGATTAGCAAATGTGATCTAATTAGTCTTGACTGCATTAGAGTATTAGCCCAAGTGATTTACATTAGGAAATTGGGTCTGGTGCCTATACCCGAACATTAGCCCAAATGATTTTGATCAGTAAATATGACCTCCTGAGTCCTGACTGCAACACAGTATTAGCTCAAATGATTTATATTAGGAAATGGGGCCTGGTGATTGCACCACAATATTAGCCCAAACAATTTTGATTAGTAAATGTAGACTCCTGCCTGCACAACACTATTAGCACAAACTAGTTAGATGCTGGCTGATTTCACACAGGACAGGAGCCTCTCTGCACTGTTACACTGATTTTTATATAGAGAGGGACACGTGACTTCAGCAGCCAATGACAGAAGTCCTTGTGTCTGAACATTGTGAATGGTTTCTGCGCCCTGATTGGAATTGAATTGTTAGAATCTACACACATTAAGTTAATTTAAAAAAACACTGTGCCGCTCATCTGACCTATAACCTCCCCCTCTCCTCTTGAAACACATCCCCCTGCTCATCATATAGCACTACTATCCTAGCCAAAATCCTAACAAAAGCATTAGTGGAAACGCAATCATTTGCCGAACTGTGACTGAATTTTGCTCGGAATCTGAACACAAATTCAAATTTACTACATACTGCTAATGTTTTCCAAACAAGTTCACTCATCTCTAGTCATGTGTACTATGGGTGTAATGTGTATGTGTGCAATATATAGGTTTCATTTATATTTTTGTAATTATGCAAGTTGGCATTGACATGGCAAATCCTAGAGGTGTGTTATGCACTTGCTTATTTGATCAGTCATTGTCACGTGATTACTCACATGTGACTTACAGATGTGTGTATATGTGACAGCTACCTTCTTCTCAAGCTTCTCTAATTCTAATTTTCAATTGTGAGAAGCAGAAGGATACATCAGTCATCACATGACCACATATCAGCAAGTTGCTTGAATTTGCAAGAAGAGCACAATCCTAACAGAGTATATATTACACAATTTCATACATTTAGAAATTTAGCACAAGGTACCATTAAGGCCTGTCCTGGCTCTGTAAGCAGGCGACTGGATGCAACGCACAGACAAATACAAAGCGAAAGTAACTAATTAAACCATTTATTTCCCTGAGGAGGGAAAAAATGCAAAACATACAATATACAGTGCCTTGCAAAAGTATTTGGCTCCCTGGAACTTTACAACCTTTTCCCACATATCATGCTTCAAACATAAAGATACCAAATGTAAATTTTTGGTGGAGAATCAGCAACAAGTGGAACACAATTGTGAAGTTAAATGAAATTTATTATTTATTTTACATTTTTGTGGAAATTCAAAAACTGAAATGTGGGGCGTGCAATATTATTCGGCCCCTTTAACTTAATACTTTGTTGCACCACCTTTTGCTGTGATTACAGCTGCAAGTCGTAAGTTGCTTGGGGTATGTCTCTATCAGTATTGTACATCGAGAGACTGAAATTCTTGCCTATCCTTTTTTGGTAAACAGCTCGAGCTCACTGAGGTTTGATGGAGATCGTTTGTGAACAGCAGTTTTCAGCTCTTTCCACAGATACTCGATTGGATTGAGGTCTGCACTTTGACTTGGCCATTCTAACACCTGGATATGTTTATTTGTGAACCATTCTATTGTAGATTTTGCTTTATGTCAGGGATCATTGTCTTTTTGGAAGACAATTCTCCGTCCCAGTCTCAGGTCTTTTGCAGACGCCAACAGGTTTTCTTCAAGAATGGTCCTGTATTTGGCTCCTCCATCCATCTTCCCATCAATTGTAACCATCTTCCCTATCCCTGCTGAAGAAAAGAAGGCCCAAGCCATGATGCTGCCACCACCATTTTTGACAGTGGGGATGGTGTGTTCAGGGTGATGAGCTATGTTGCCTCTATGCCAAACATATCGTTTGGCATTGTTGACATAAAGTTTGATTTTGGTTTCATCTGACCAGAGCACCTTCTTCCACATGTTTGGTGTGTCTCCTAGGTGGCTTGTTGCAAACTTTAAACTACACTTTTTTATGAATATCTTTGAGAAATGGCTTTCTTCTTGCCACTCTTCCACAAATGCCAGATTTGTGCAGTGTACGACTGATTGTTGTCCTATGGACAGACTGTCCCACCTCAGCTGTAGAGCAGTCTTCTCCTTGTTTGAGATTAAAGTTTAGAGGGACGGCTGGGTCTTGGTAGATTTGCAGTATTATGATACTCCTTCCATTTCAATATAATCACTTGCACAGTGCTCCTTGGGATGTTAAAAGTTTTGGAAATCATTTTGTATCCAAATCCAGCTTTAAACTTCTCCACAACAGTATCACGGACCTGCCTGTTGTGTTCCTTGGTCTTCATGATGCTCTCTGTGCTTCAAACAGAACTCTGAGACTGTCACAGAGCAGGTGCATTTATACGGAGACTTGATTACACACAGGTAGATTATACTGTATTTATCATTATTAGGCATTTAGGACAACATTGGATCATTCAGAGATCCACAATGAATTTCTGGAGTGAGTTTGCTGCACTGAAAGTAAAGGGGCCAAATAATATTGCACGCCCCACTTTTCAGTTTTTGAATTTCCACAAAAATTTAAAATAACCAATAAATTTCATGCAACTTCACAATTGTGTTCCACTTGTTGTTGATTCTTCACCAAAAATTTACGTTTTGCATCTTTATGTCTGAAGCATGCTGTGTGGGAAAAGGTTGAAAAGTTCCATGGAGCTGAATACTTTTGCAAGGCACTGTACAATGAATCCTCGAGTTCTCTTTAGCTAGTATAAGTCTTTTGTTATATATTCTTGTAACTTTGAACAGGAGTGATTATTCTGGTACCAATAGAGTCACTGTACTGTGTTGTCTTCCAACACAGGCCATAGCGGGGACCTTTGATTCTTCTCGCTAGACTAGAAGTCCTCCTGACAAAGACTAACAAGGCTAACTGAGCAGCCTTTGCTTTAACTGTCCCCTGCCTTGTCTGTTTTACTAGACCAGACCAACCCCTGTACTGTATGTCAATGCAAGAAGCAACAGCCTGACTCACGCGCACCTCCTGTTCACAAACGCAAGCGTCCAACCTCATTGGAGTCTCCTCACAGATCTTCAGTGCTTGACCAATGGCACATTTCTTTCATACCCAGCGTTGTCTGGATTCTGGGACTCATCAGCCAACGCCTGCATTGTGCTGCCAGGCACATCACAACCAACTGTTTCGAGCTTTCTGTTATAGCTTGTCACTTCGACCTCAGTGTCTCACTTGACACATGTTCAAACCCCACGCAGAGCTGGTAATTCTCATCTCTTTTGTCACACCTTCTTACAATTCCAAGAAACACAATGTTAGGGCTGTCGGAACGCAGCGAGTAAATATAGAGATAGTATAGGTCCGGTCGCAGCCCAGGGTCCACTGTGCAGCAGTGGAACCTGCTGCTAGTATATGGTGGCACTATATGGCGGTACTACACCTGAATAGACACGGGTACCATCACCCGGTCTGTATAGGAGCGAACTCTGTTGCTTCACAGAGTTGCCGGAATTAAAGATAATGCTGTGCCCTGTTAGCATTCACAGGGCGCAGCAATTGGACACTAGTGGGATCCCTGCAACTCACCCCCACTATGCTGGTGGTTTATCCTGCTCTGACCCTCAGTGGCTTTTGAGCCTGCGAGAGAGGAAGCCCTGAGTCAGATCCTGGGATCAAATGGGAGTTCCCACCCTACACTGATGGATTGTCAGGAGACTCTATAGATAGCCGCACAGAGTGCGTACAGTACCGCAGCGGCAGTCACTGCAGGATAGATGCAGTATATTTTGTGCCTTTTGCTGGATGGCACTATCTGGCGCTAGACAGCTACAATACTCATAAGTAGTGTTGAGAGATACCGTCCGATACTTGAAAGTATCGGTATCGGAAAGTATCGGCCGATACAGGCAAAGTATCGAATCTAATCCGATACCGATACCCGATACCAATACAAGTCAATGGGACACCAAGTATCGGACGGTATCCTGTATGGTTCCCAGGGTCTGAAGGAGAGGAAACTCTCCTTCAGGCCCTGGGATCCATATCAATGTGTAAAAGAAAGAATTAAAATAAAAAATAGGGATATACTCACCTCTCCGACGCAGCCTGGACTTTACCGCCGTAACCGGGAGCCGTTGTACCTAAGAATGCGCGCTTGAAGGGCCTTAGATGACGTCACGGCGCTCTGATTGGTCCGTAGCGGTCGCGTGACTGCTACGCGACCAATCACAAAGCAGTGACGTCACCTAAGGTCTTTCAAGCGCTTGAAATACCTTAGAAGACGTCCGCAGCTTCTGACCAATCAGAGCGCCGTGACGTCATCTAAGGCCCTTCAAGCGCGCATTTTTAGGTACAACGGCTCCCGGTTACGGCGGTAAAGTCCAGACTGCGTCGGAGAGGTGAGTATATCCCTATTTTTTATTTTAATTCTTTCTTTTACACATTGATATTAATCCCGATACCGATTCCCGATACCACAAAAGTATCGGATCTCGGTATCGGAATTCCGATACCCGCAAGTATCGGCCGATACCCGATACTTGCGGTATCGGAATGCTCAACACTACTCATGAGCATTCAACAACACTAGGGATGGAAATGATTCAGAGCTTTCACCAGAACAGGCATACATCCACACATACACAAATATTGAATTATACTAGCGCATGGCCGTGCGGCCATGAAAACCTTTTATAGAGTAAGCTCTCCAAGACCTTCATAGTAGCCCAATAGGAGCAGCTACAGGACCTGAGCATATGACCCCCGACCTCCAATGAGAGGTCGTCCCTTGGGCATGTTCAGAAGAAGAAAAGCAGGACTTAGTACCAGGGATGCCTGCTCACCGCTGATCAGTACTGGTTACAATGGCTGAGCCTGGAAGGACAACAGTAACCAGCCGCACAGTATCAGCTTGAGCCAGATGCTGGGACCAACGTCTCTGCTGAGCAGGCTCCACTGCTGCAGGAGGAGAATGGGAGACCACAGCGGAGGTGGCTCGAGATTCCCCCTGTGCAGTGGCGGGAACTCGACACCTAACACACAACATGTGAATAAAGTGAGACAGAAAAAAGCTGGTAATTTTATCCCTGCCAAGCACAGTGTCCCTTCTATAGCTATGACCCTGTTTATAAGGCTTCTTCGCTGCATATTACATATATTTATATTTGTTATATCATGGAAAATTGAAAAGTGGGGCTACATTCTGCTCACAATGCTTTAGATGTCCCTGGGGCAGCACATCTGGCATGTAGAGAACATTGCTTACTAATCAATAATGAATTTCCTTTATTAACAATATAGTAGGCCAATATTGTCAAAAAAGAAAAATACAGTTTTTACTCTTTAACCTAGCAGATTTACTGTAGTTTTCGTCAGAAATATATATAAAAATAACATATGAAGCCCGGCCAAACATTATATTATACAATACATGGACAAAAATATTGGGACATTTATACATTCCACATATATGACCTTTTATGACATCCCATGAAGGGATAGAAAACAGGATATTCCTAATTGTAATCCTGTCCAAAATATATTGTGATACTGAAGAATTAAGATTTTTCTTCACTCAAACTAAGGAACTTACAGTAGGTCAATGTACTGGTCAATGCCAATGACAGTTGGCTCAATCCCTTCACTGGAACTTTGGGGCCAAGATCAACCCCTGAAATACAACTCCATAGTAGGGTTGAGCGACTTTCATTTTTTAAGGTCGAGTCGGGTTTTGTGAAACCGACTTTGTCCAGAGTCGAGTCGAGTGCAGTCGGCCGATTATCACTAAGAGTCGGGGATCGACCGAAACACGAAACCCAATGCAAGTCAATGGGGAAGCATAGTCGGCAGTGAGTGGAGGCCAGGAAAACACCTACAGTGCCCATTTTAATGCCAAAAACATCCACTCTTGTTTCTGAAGCTTGTCAATCTTAATTAACTTTATAATAATAGTTGGGCATTGGAACTTGTGGGTCATTTTGCAAAAGTTGTGGAGGGTAGGGCTGGTTCAAGCTTTTAGTGGGCCCAGGAAACGTGGACTACGTCACGGCGGTGGAGCAGTGAGAGGTAAGTATGTCAAGCTTGCAAGTGCTGTGATCCTAAGCAAGCAGGGAGACCCCCTCGTTGGCATTGGCACTGGCACAGGGCCCCTCAAAGTACAGCGGTGTGTTTGCACGGCGGGGGCACCTCCCACCAGCAGCGACACTTTTGCGTACTCTGAGGGGCCCTGTGCCAGTGACGTCGCCAACGAGTATGCCCCCCCCACCTGATGAAGGAACCTGCACTTTCATCTGCACCTTCCTCTTTGTCCCTGTGTAAGGTGGTATAACATGTGGGAAGGGGAACCTTACTTTCAGCAGGGTCAGATTCTGGCTGTGTAGAGTGCAAGGGGAATCTAGTGGTCTAGGTCAATGTACCAGCAGACTCATCTAGCAGTGGCTGGGGAATGGGCAGGATGAGGAGGAAACAGATATAGGGCCAAAGAATAAAGTAGGCTAAATGCAGTTCAAAATTGGTAACAGGACTAAACAGGCGGCATTGCTTTGTTGAGTGGAGTAGCAAACCCAGGAGCAGCAGACACTGTTTTAAGGGCCCAAACACACTAATAGGCCAAATGCAGTTTAATATTTGCTACTGTAGGCCAAAAGCCAGAAGGTAGAAGCTCAGCTTTATTCAGTTGAGGACAACACCAGGGAGGGGCAGACACCGTTAGTAGGCCGGAACCACCAATTTTTTAAAAAACAGCACTTAATGAGAGCCAGAAGGTAGAAGCTCAGCTTTATTCAGTTGAGGACAACACCAGGCGGGGGCAGACACCGTTAGTAGGCCAGAACCACCAATCTTTTAAAAAACAGCACTTAATGAGAGCCAGAAGGTAGAAGCTCAGCTTTATTCAGTTGAGGACAACACCAGGCAGGGGCAGACACCGTTAGTAGGCCGGAACCAACAATCTTTTAAAAAACAGCACTTAATGAGAGCCAGAAGGTGGAAGCTCAGATTTATTCATTTGAGGACAACTTGAATTAGGGACTGCAGACAGACTTACCAGGCTGTCCCCTGTGTGGACCATGCATCCAATACATTAACCCATTGCGCCACAAAGGACACGTAACCTTCCGTGGCCATGCCTACCGCTCCATGTGTCTGTTGTCAGGTGTACCTTTGGACTCACAGATTGACAGAATGAAAGGACGATGCGCTGTTTAACATGCTGGTGCAGGGCTGGGATGGCTTTTCTAGAAAAAAAGTGTCGACTGGGTAGCTCGTATCGTGGTTCAGCGTACTCCATCAGGGCTTTGAAAGCTTCGCTTTCAACTAAACGGTAGGGCATCATCTCTAACGAGATTAGTCTTACTATGTGGGCGTTAAAACCCTGTGTATGCGGATGCGAGGATAAGTACTTCCTTTTTCTAACCAGAGTCTCATGTAGGGTGAGCTGGACTGGAGAGCTGGAGATCGTGGAACTTTCGGGTGTGCCGGTGGACATGGCAGACTGAGAGACGGTTGGAGACGGTATTGTTTCCGCCGGTGCCCTAGATGCAATATTTCCTCCTACAAAACTGGTGATTCCCTGACCCTGACTGCTTTTGGCTGGCAAAGAAACCTGCACAGATACTGCCGGTGGTGCGGAAAATGGTGGCCTTACAGTGACGGAAGGGATGTTGCGTTGCTGACTAGCTTCATTGGCTGAGGGTGCTACAACCTTAAGGGACGTTTGGTAGTTAGTCCAGGCTTGAAAATGCATGGTGGTTAAGTGTCTATGCATGCAACTAGTATTGAGACTTTTCAGATTCTGACCTCTGCTTAAGCTAGTTGAACATTTTTGACAGATGACTTTGCGCTGATCAATTGGATGTTGTTTAAAAAAATGCCAGACTGCACTCTTCCTAGCATCGGATCCCTTTTCAGGGATTGCAGACTGAGCTTTAACCGGATGGCCACACTGTCCTCCAACAGGTTTTGGCTTTGACACGCGTTTTGGCCCAGATACGGGACCGGCAGATGAAACCTGTTGCGATGTTGATGCCTGCTGCGGCCCCTCCTCCACCTCCGCTTCTGAACTACTGCCGCCTGCACCCTGTTCCCCCAATGGCTGCCAATCGGGGTCAACAACTGGGTCATCTATTACCTCCTCTTCGAGCTCGTGTGCAACTTCGTCTGTGTCACCGTGTCGGTCGGTGGTATAGCGTTTGTGGCGGGGCAACATAGTCTCATCAGGGTCTGATTGTGGATCAGTACCCTGAGAGGGCAATGTTGTGGTCTGAGTCAAAGCGGTTTTCCTACTCCCAGAAAAGAGAGCGTTCGAGGCCTTGTGTAGCCAGACGACGAAACTGGCTCCACAGCTCCAGACTTAGGTGGAATATTTTTATCCCCATGACCACCTGATGCTCCACTACCACTACCATCATTACCAGCTGACAATGAACGCCCACGGCCACGACCTCTTGCACAAGACTTCCTCATTGTTTTAAAAACTTAACCAAAGTAACTTTATTTGTTGCTGTCAAACAACTTACACGGTGAGCTATAACTTCAGTATGATTTCAATATCCCTTTACAGGTTGGTGAGACCACAAGGAAAATCAGGCCCAATGTTACACACTCTGTTTTCTGTGGCACCAAATCACAGAGATGCCACACACGCAGGACTGTCACTCAAGCACAAATGTCAATATTAATCTCCCACCTATTTTTTTTTTTTTTTTTGAGGGAGACTTTAGAAACCAAATAAGATAAAATGATTTTTTCAGGGACAATTTAGAAACCAAATAATAATAATAATAAAAAAGGCTTTCTATGGCCCACTGAGTGAGAGATGGCACACACAGGAGTCAGGAGTGGCACACAAGCCCTGAGGCCAATATTTTTCTCCCACTGATTGATGTAGTGATTTTTTTTCAGGTAGATTTTAGAACCCAAATCAAGCAAAAAAATTTATAGGCTTTCTATGGCCCACAATTTGAGAGAGAGAGATGGCACACCCATGAGTCAAGACTGGCACACAAGCAGAAAGGACAATATTAATCTCCCACTGTTTTAATTTTTTTTTTTTTTCAGGGAGACTTTAGAAACCAAATAAGATAAAATGATTTTTTCAGGGACAATTTAGAAACCAAATAATAATAAAAAAAAAGGCTTTCTATGGCCCACTGAGTGAGAGATGGCACACACAGGAGTCAGGAGTGGCACACAAGCCCTGAGGCCAATATTTTTCTCCCAATGATTGATGTAGTGATTTTTTTTCAGGTAGATTTTAGAACCCAAATTAAGCAAAAAAATATAGGCTTTCTATGGCCCACTGAGTGAGAGATGGCACACACAGGAGTCAGGAGTGGCACACAAGCCCTGAGGCCAATATTTTTCTCCCACTGATTGATGTAGTGATTTTTTTTCAGGTAGATTTTAGAACCCAAATCAAGCAAAAAAATTAATAGGCTTTCTATGGCCCACAATTTGAGAGAGAGAGATGGCACACCCAGGAGTCAAGACTGGCACACAAGCAGAAAGGGCAATATTAATCTCCCACTGTTTTAATTTTTTTTTTCAGGGAGACTTTAGAAACCAAATAAGATAAAATGATTTTTTCAGGGACAATTTAGAAACCAAATAATAATAAAAAAAAGGCTTTCTATGGCCCACTGAGTGAGAGATGGCACACACAGGAGTCAGGAGTGGCACACAAGCCCTGAGGCCAATATTTTTCTCCCAATGATTGATGTAGTGATTTTTTTTCAGGTAGATTTTAGAACCCAAATCAAGCAAAAAAATTAATAGGCTTTCTATGGCCCACTGAGTGAGAGATGGCACACACAGGGATGGCACTCTAGCAGAAATGCCAATCTTAATCTCCCACAAAAAAAAAAAAAAACAGGGACTGTCCTACAATTACTATCTCCCTGCAGTAATCTCAGCCAGGTATGGCAGGCAGCAATAAGGAGTGGACTGATGCACAAATTAAATAAAAAGTGTGGACAAACAAAAAAGATAGCTGTGCAGAAAGGAAGGAACAAGAGGATTTGTGCTTTGAAAAAAGCAGTTGGTTTGCACAGTGGCGTACACACAGCAATGCAGCTATCAGGGAGCCTTCTAGGGCAGCCCAATGAGCTACAGCGCTGAGGAAAAAAAAAAAATGTAGCTTCCACTGTCCCTGCACACCGAAGGTGGTGTTGGACAGTGGAAATCGCTACAGCACAAGCGGTTTGGTGGTTAATGGACCCTGCCTAACGCTATCCCTGCTTCTGACGAAGCGGCAGCAACCTCTCCCTACGCTCAGATCAGCAGCAGTGAGATGGCGGTCGGCGGGAACGCCCCTTTATAGCCCCTGTGACGCCGCAGACAGCAAGCCAATCACTGCAATGCCCTTCTCTAAGATGGTGGGGACCAGGACCTATGTCATCACGCTGCCCACACTCTGCGTTCACCTTCATTGGCTGAGAAATGGCGCTTTTCGCGTCATTGAAACGCGACTTTGGCGCGAAAGTCGCGTACCGCATGGCCGACCCTGCAGAGGGGTCGGATCGGGTTTCATGAAACCCGACTTTGCCAAAAGTCAGCGACTTTTGAAAATGAACGACCCGTTTCGCTCAACCCTACTCCATAGCACTAGCCCTACTTCACAAATCTTTACACCTGGCCAAATTCAGTCAGACAGGTAATATTCTCCTTGCATTCTGCAAACCAAAACAGGTCCATCAGATGCTAGATAGAGAAGTTTGATCTGTCGCTCCTGAGATTCTGCCTTCAGAGCTTATTTTAAATGAAATGTGTGAAACATGTCAGCCCATAGATCTTAACAGCTCAACTACATATTAGGAAAAAACATGGTTTTCTATGGAATAAAACATTGGATCACAGATATTAAAGTATCATTTTATTAATCTTCCTATGAAGTAAATGCCCACATAGATGGCTTAGGAGAGCTGATCCTACTTCAAATTTAAATTATCAGCCTCAGAATTGCCCTAGACTACTCCAAAGTGACCACTTTTGGGTGTAATCTTGCTAAGCCTGCCTTTTTTACTATTTGGATCCAAGAACTGCCTTTCCAAAATCAAGATTGTTGGCAAATATGTACAACCACACTGACCACGCTCAACATAAGAAGGTGGTACTTTTCCTCTTCTTTTTTCCAACTATGACTTGATACCCTGGGCCCTTGTTTGCTAATGTTGCACAGTGAGGGATTCTCCCCATCTCTTTCAATAAGTGATGAAGCTAACCTGGGCTAGGACACATATGCCTCCGGGCTAATAGCAGCCAAGTGGGCTAATTCTATGTTACGCAAATTCTTGACTCAATACACAGAATTCTAAGATCACTTGTCGCCTATGATTACATTCATCATCATATATGAGAACCTAAATATAAGAACTAGCTCATATTTAATCTATGACCCTATGTTTAGTTCACTTTGTATCCACAGCAGTACTTGGGTGAATGTGCGTAAAATGACGTTCAAACTATTCATAGTTCTAGAACCGTTTGAGTTTGGTAAGCTATATTTTTGTTTCCATTATCATCAAGGAGCAGCAATCATTTTCTTTCTCCTTTTAAATAATAAATCTCAATACACAAATATTTCTTCCACATAAATGTGCTGTATGTCCCAAAGGTAAGTGCGGAATGCATATTTGTAATCTAATTGTTCCATTAGAAGTGTACTGTGTAGAATATATACCCAATAAGTACTTCAATAATTTCCTCATCTATATGGGTTGCCAAGAAAAAGGAACATGCTGCATGTGAAATCTTTCTCCATCTGGAAGTCTTGCATTTAATTCTTAAGAAACGTAAGGAGACGAGAGGTCACTTAATTATATCCTAATGTATAGAGCTGGAAGGCAGAGAGAAGTGCATGAGAATAAATTACATTTATAGTCAGTATCTCTGGCATGGCAGGTCAATAGATGACCTTGGCAGCTTGCAGAATTATTAGTTCATTTAACTTATGATGTTTACATAGACTAGTATATTATATTTTGCCAACTTTGAAGATTTGCACAGGATTAGCTTTAGTTTGATAAAGGGGAAGTATTATCAGAAAATGACCTATTGGTTAAATAATGATTTTATACTGCACACATTTTTGAATACTTTTGATAATTTTGGAAAAGGGAGCGACAAAATAGAAAGAGCTGAGGGAAGTGAAATGCTGGCTGATGATTGGGGCGGAGAAAAGAGGCCACAGAATCTGACACAGGATTACAGTGGAGGAGTTGGAAAACACCACAAAAAGGTAAAGATAAAGATAAAGAACCTAATATGAGGGAGTTAATGACCCCTGCATCACAGGGCAACCAGTCTACTAACACATTGTCCTTGCATGTGGGCAAAAGAGAATCAGGCTTGATCTGCAAAAACTGAGCTAAAGAGTCACTGCTGTGGAAATCAGAGTCTCAACAGTAGAAAATTATCTAGATAAGGTGGGGAAAGCAGCTAAGAAATCTACTGGAGAGGTGGCTGAGCTATGGTCCAAAATGGATAACCTAGAAAATAGATTCCACTGCAATAACATTGGAATAGTGGGGCTCCCTGAAAAATCTGAAGGCTCGCGCCCCACTGAATTGATAGAATTCTGGCTGCTGCAAAAATTTGGAAACGAGACCCCTTCCTCTCTATATGCCAAAGAGAGGCCCCATTGGGCCCCCCACTCACCCGTTCTCACCAGTGACACCATCAAGACCAATTTTAGCCAAGACCATAAGCAGAGATATAATCATGCTGATGGCAAGAGACAATCAAGACCTTATCTTTAACGGGAGTAAGAAACATTTACGAGATGTGGGAATGACCTACTCCATGATGTATCTGGCCAGGTTAAGAGTTACTGCATTTGATACTACTCACTTTTTCGAAGTTTCAATGGAAGCCTTAAAATTGTTAGACCTCAATGAGAAGAAGCTGGGTGATATCCGAGGAACCATTGGACTGTTTTCCACTGGAGAAATGTCAGGTCCAACGCTCCTCAAAAGGTCTGAGCTGAATCCAATAGGAACTGAAGGGAACTTGTGAGAGAGGAGGGTGAGTTTCTCCCTCTCTCCTTCCCCTCTCTTTACTCTATTTCCTTGTCTTTGCCTTCCCCCAACTTGGCTTTACCCTACTTTCCCACTCTCTTTGCATATCTCTCTCCATTAGATTGAACCAACATATTGTGTGTTGACATTGCATTAGCATCATGGCATACACTGTTAAACGAAAACAACCTTCCATATTGTGCCTAGTTGGTTTAATACCCACAATTACTCCCACTCTTCAGAGCAAACAGGAATTTACAGATATGTTCATATGTACGTATTGTATATTTTATGTAGCTTCTTTTCTTTGGGGAATACCATTTATGTGAAAGAATGTAGATCACTGATGATTAGTGTTGAGCATTCCGATACTGCAAGTATCGGGTATCGGCCGATACTTGCTGTATCGGAATTCCGATACCGAGATCCGATATTTTTGTGATATCGGGTATCGGTATCGAAACAACATTAATGTAAAAATGTGTAAAAGAGAGAATTAAAATAAAAAATATTGCTATACTCACCTCTCCGACGCAGCCTGCACCTTACCGAGGGAAGCGGCAGCGTTCTTTGTTTAAAATTCGCGCTTTTCTTTCCTTTATGTGAGTCCCGGCTTGTGATTGGTTGCGTGCCGCCCATGTGACCGGGACGCAACCAATCACAGCAAGCCGTGACGTAATTTCAGGTCCTTCAGGATTTTAAAATTACGTTCCGGCGTTGTGATTGGTTGCGTCGCAGTCACATGGGCGACGCAACCAATCACAGCAAGCCATGACGTAATTTCAGGTCCTTAAGGATTTTAAAATTACGTCCCGGCTTTGTGATTGGTTGCGTCGCAGTCACATGGGAGACGCAACCAATCACAAGCCGTGACGTCACGGGAGGCTGGACACGCGCCCATTTTAAAATTTTAAAATGCGCGCGTGTCCAGCCTCCCGGCTTGTGATTGGTTGACCGCGGCGCACAAAATGAGTGAGGATGAACTAAACCAAACAAGGGGAAACTGCCAATGTTGTCAAAACATCAATTATTGCATAATAAGTTTGGTCGAATTTGCAGGATGTGTCTCACATTCCCATGTATCACCTCTCAGCTGATGTATTATACAAGCCTCCCGGCTTGTGATTGGTTGACCGCGGTGCAACCAATCACAAGCCGGGACGTTACGGGAGGCTGGACACGCGCCCATTTTAAAAAGCGCGCGTGTCCAGCCTCCCGTGACGTCACGGCTTGTGATTGGTTAATGGCGGCCATGTTGCGGGACGCGGACCAATCACAGCAAGCCGTGACGTAATTTCGTCACGGCTTGCTGTGATTGGTCCGCGTCCCGGCAACATGGCCGCCCTGACCAATCACAAGCCGGGACTTCACGTAACCAAGTAAAAGCGCGAATTTTAAACAAACAACGCTGCCGGTTCCCTCGCTGAGGTCCAGGCTGCGTCGGACAGGTGAGTATGGCGATATTTTTTATTTTAATTCTTTCTTTTACACATTTATATGGATCCCAGGGCCTGAAGGAGAGTTTCCTCTCCTTCAGACCCTGGGAACCATCAGGAATACCGTCCGATACTTGAGTCCCATTGACTTGTATTGGTATCGGGTATCGGTATCGGATTGGATCCGATACTTTGCCGGTATCGGCCGATACTTTCCGATACCGATACTTTCAAGTATCGGACGGTATCGCTCAACACTACTGATGATTGATCTATATGTACGTATTCTTGTGACAATACAGCCAGTTCAATTAAGACCTCCAAGTTATAATGGGTAAGAAACTATCTATAGTGAGTTGGAATGTTAGAGGGCTATCTAATGTCACTAAGCGAATGGCTGTATTTCAATATTTTAAATGCTTCACACCAGCCATATATATTCTACAAGAAACCCATTTAACACAAGATAAAATGAATCTCATGGGGGGTACAAGTTTGATTGGATACTCTTACCACTCTGTATACTCTTCATTTTCAAGTGGAATTAGTCTGTTAATATGCAAAAACATCCGCTTTGTAGCTCTAAAAGAAGACAGGTACCAAGTCCTGCTGAAGAATGAAATTTCCATCTCCAAAAAGCTTATCGGCAGAGGGAAGCATGAAGTGCTCTAATATTTCCTGGTAGAAAGCTGCGCTGACTTTGGTCTTGATAAAACACAGTGGACCTACACCAGCAGATGACATGGCTCCCCAAACCATCACTGATTGTGGATACTTCACACTAGACCTCAAGCCGCTTGGATTGTGGCCTCTCCACTCTTCCTCCAGACTCTGGGACCTTGATTTCCAAATGAAATCCAAAATTTACTTTCATCTGAAAACAACACTTTGGACCACTGAGCAACAGTTCAGTACTTTTTCTCCTGTGCCCAGGTAAGACACTTCTGGTGTTGTCTATTGGTCATGAGTGGCTTGAGACAAGGAATACAACACTTGTAGCCCATGTCCTGCATACATCTGTGTGTGGTGGCTCTTGAAGCATTGACTCCAGCAGCAGTCCACTCCTTGTGAATCTTCCCCCAATTTTTGAATCGCCTTTTCTTAACAATCCTTTCAAGGCTCCGGTTATACCAGTTGCTTGTACACCTTTTTCTACCACACTTTTTCCTTCCACTCAACTTTCCATTAGTATGTTTGGATACAGCACTCTGCGAACAGCAAGCTACTTTAGCAATGACCTTTTGTGGCTTATCCTCCTTGTGGAGTGTGTCAATGACCACCTTCTGGACATCTGTCAAGTCAGCAGTCTTCCCCATGATTGTGGAGCCTACTGAAACAGACTAAAGGACCTTTTTAAATGCTTAGTAAACCTTTGCAGGTGTTTTGTGTTAATTTTCTAATTTACAGAGATAATGACTTTTGGGTTTTCATTGACTGTAAGCCATAATCATCAACAATAACAGAAATAAACACTTGAAATAGATCACTCTGTTTGTAATGACTATATAATACATGAGTTTCACTTTTTGTATTGAAAAACTGAAATAAATTAACTTTTTGATTATATTCTAATTTTATGAGAAGCACCTGTATGTCTCTTGTGCAAAATCTATAATCAGCCCATTATTCTCATTGGGATCTTCAGTATATGATGTTGCCCTCCTGTTAAGATCCTCAAAAACAAAGCTGGATAAGGGCAGACTAAATGTTAACCTAGGTGACAGGTTCAGACATCTCTTAGCTGAGGTAGCGCTATTTGATATTTGGAGATGGAGATACCCGGAGGTTCGAGAATGCTCCTGTTGCTTGTCTACATATTCTTCTCTCTCCAGAACTGACATGACATTGGGAAATGAGTTAGTTCTCCCATATGTGAGTAATGTTGAGTATCTTGCTAGAACACTTTCTACATGTCGTTTTAACCAATTTTACATACCCCTTAAATTTTATCAAACCAGTTCCTCTAGGGAAGGGAGTCTTGCTCAGGTATCTCCCAGTAGAAAGAGGAACATTCATGTCTGTGCCCTTTGTTTCTAAGGCACCATAGATTTTGTATAGTCTGCCATTATGGTATGGACACCCTTGTTCTCTCTTAAAGGGGTAGTACCAACTCAAGACCTCAGTTACAAGAGAATGTAACAATGTCCATACATGTGTGCCATCACTGGAGGATGCAAACAGAAGAAGCCCCTGTGCAAGAGGTATAGATGGCCCTTTGCAGTCCAGTAGCTCATCACAATACACAATTCCACATTTTTTGGAGGTGGTATTGGCCCCCTTACCTCTTGGGACCCTGTTCAACTGCACAGGTTGCACCAATTATATATCCGCCTCTCTTTCATTAATTGTTTTTTGAACTGAGAAAGGTAGTTGAGCACAGTTCCTGGCAGTCCCATAGAGTATGAATGAAGTAGTGACTGGCATGCCCACAACATATATGCATGGGGGCATCACAATCTTAAAGTTTTTAATTTTTACACTACAAGCTTCATGAGTGCAGCATTTACATCCCATGTGTGCATGTGTCCTCCCTTTACTTTTTCTTGAATTTTGTTTAAGACTCCAATTTAACCCAATGCAAATTTAATATAATACCAGTGAAATATGGTAATTTACTTTATAACCACTGGGTGGCCACATGTAAGCATGTATAGAATAAACCTCCCCTTACAGAGTATCATAATTAGAGATGCGTGAATGTGTTTGGCTCCCTCCTAATTTGTCAAGCTATAGCAGTTACCGAATAAGCTGCAGAGGGAACCCGGATACCTGGGGCGCTCCGGCTGATCAGCTGTTCGGTGCCGCAGCTTCATGTGTCGTGCCTGTTTCACTGTCACAGTACATGCATGGAGAGCCCGTGTGTTGTGACTGTCACACAGCTGTGACACATGCAACTGTGGCACCGAACAGCTGATCAGCCGGAGCGCTCCAGGTATCCGGGTTCCCTCTGCAGCTCATTAGGTAAGTGCAATAGCTTGTCAAATTATGGGGGAGCCAAACATATTCGCTCATCTCTAATCATAATGTCATTGGTTTTTTTAAACTGGTCAACTCTGACACACATGTCAGGATACGTTGAGCCGAGAAAAAAGTAAGAAAATACATATCTGTAAATATATAGATAATTTAATAGATTTTTTTTTTTTACATTTACAGTGACAAGAAATGCATGAAAAGTCCAAGTGGCTTTTTAAGAATTGTATGCAGTATATAGTAATTATAGAAGCGTTAGAAGTCTGGAGTAATGCTCTTTGTGCCTCAATCTTTAACACAAGCTGTTTGAATGTTTCATCTAAATCAGTGTGTATACTGTAGATAATACTCTTAAAATGTGTGCAAATTCCTCCTAAGGTTTATTTCCAGTGTATGACATATTTGCCTGTAATCACATTGAATGAATGAAATGCTCCATTTTGTGATATATCTACATATAATCCTCCTTTCTTGGGTTTTAAGCTTCTCAGCTCTTATCGCTTGTGCTTACAGAACAGGGTCTTAGAACCTAAATCTTGCATGACATTCCACTTCAATCTATAAGCACAGAGTGCATACATCTCAAAATACCTTTTCCTTCCATGTTAAACTGGAACTGACAGTGTTTCTCTATTATCTAGGTATAAATGGCTATATATATATATATATATATATATATATATATATATATATATATATACAGTATATTAATGCCAAAATGCATGCATGTGCAAAAACAGTACAAATAAAGTTCGACTCCTTAAACTACTAGGATCTGAGTTCCGAAAAATAAATACATTTAGAAACCTCTCTCTCCACCTCTTAATGATGCTACTGAAGATAACTTAACTGTAAATTAAGTTTAGTTTAAGAAAACATTGTTCCATAGGTTAAAAAAAGACCTAGGTCCATTAAGTTCAACCTTTCTCCATCAATTGTACATTTTGTCGCAAATTTAACTATAACCCGCAATGTTATATGTACTGAGGAAATCGTCCATCCCTTTTTAAAAGCTGTTATAGTGTCTGCCATTACTACCTCATGTGGGCGGCATTCCACAGACTGACTGCTCTAACTGTAAAGAACCCTTTCCTATTTAGCTGCTTTTATTCCACCCATAATGAGTGTCCCCTTGTGCTTAGTATGTTCTTATGAAGCAATAAGTAATGTGCGAGTCCATTATACTGACGACATATATTTACACATATAAATGAGATCTCCTCTGAGACATCTTTTTTTCTTCCAACTTGTCTAACCTTTCATCATATGAGAGGCTTCCACCCCTTGTAATAATCCAGTTGCCCGCCTTTAAACTGTCTCTAACTTTTGAATATCCTTTTTAAAATGTGGAGCCCAAAACTGGATCCCATATTCTAGATGTGGCCTCACGAGTGATTTACAAAGGGGTAATAATTTGTTGGGATCATGAGATTTTAGCTCTCTTTTTATACACCCTAATGTCTTGTTTGCGTTTGCAGCTGCTGCCTGACATTGAGTACTGCTGCTCAGCTTATTGTAACCAGAATACCCAAGTCCTCCTCCTGTTCTGTAGTCCCACGTATACTCTCATTTAATGTATATGCAGAAATAGAATTACTCCATTTCAGGTACATTACTCTGCATTCATCAACATTAAATCTCATTTGCAAAGTGTTTGCCCATTCAGACATCTTATCCAGATTATTTTGTAACATTGTAATGTCAAGCTCAGATTTTAGTATCCTACATAGTTTGGAGTCATCAGCAAGGACTGACGCTTTACTCTGAATCCCATCCACAAGGTCATTAATAAAGAGATTAAAAATAATTGGTTACAGTACATGTAGGGGGTAGATAAGGATGTTGTGGCAAGAAGGAATTAATGTGAATAGTGTTGTTACATGAAAATTTTATGCTTATATGTTTGGCAAAAAGTTTTGCATTTTATCCTTATGGCCGGTTTGTGTCTCGGGACTCCTGGAGGCTCTGCCTCATAGAATCAAAGAAATGGAAGGGACCTCCAGGGTCATCTGGTCCAACCCCCTGCTCAATGCAGGATTCACTAAATCATCTCAGACAGATGTCTGTCCAGCCTCTGCTTGAAGACTTCCATTGAAGGACAACTCACCACCACCCGTGGCAGCCTGTTCCACTCATTGATCACCCTCACTGTCACAAAAGATTTTTTTCTGATATCTAATCTGTATCTTCTCTCTTTCAGTTTCATTCAATTGCTTCTCTTGTTTCCATGTGCAAATGAGAATAATGATGATCCCTCTACACTGTGACAGCCCTTCAGATTTTTGTATACAGCCATTAAGTCTCCTCTTAGCCTTCTTTTTTCCAAGATAAACATTCCCAGATCCTTTAACAGTTACCTGTAGGACATAGTTTGCAGTCGTTCACCATCCTGGTAGCTCTTCACTGAATTTGCGCCAGTTTTTCAATTAATTTTTAACCCCTTTCCGACATCGGGGGTAATAGTACACCGATGTCGGACTCCTTCCCTTTGATGTGGGCTCCGGCGCTGAGCCCACATCTTTCCGGGGACATGTCAGCTGCTTTGTGTGGCTATTAACCAGTTAAATGCCGCTGTCAAACTCTGACAGCAGCATTTAAATCGCATTTCCGGCAATCGCAGTGGAAAACGCACACCGGTGACCCCATCACATGATCACGGGTCAGCAGTGTGTTGGCATGACAACGTGAGGTCTCCTGGAGACCTCTATGGTTGTCAGTGCTGGCTTGCTGTGAGATCCACTCAGTGATCGGTGCTCATAACAAGCGAGTAAATCTGCTATATAGAGGCGATCTGATCATCGCCTCTATAAAGCAAAGCCGTTTGGGTTGTGGCAGCTTCTAGTCTCCCATGGAGTCTATTGAAGCATGGCAAAAGTAAAAAAAAAAAAAGGTTTTAAAAATATTAAAAACAAATAAAATAAAAGTTCAAATCACACCCCTTTGCCCCATTCAAAATAAAACAATAAAAATAAAATCAAACATACACATATTTGGTATTGTCACATTCAGAATTGCCCGATCTATCAATAAAAAAAAGGATTAACCTGATCGCTAAACGGCATAGAGAGAATAAAAGTCAAAACACCAGAATTACTTTTTTTGGTCATCATGACATTGCATTAAAATCCAATAACGGGCGATCAAAAGATCGTATCTGCACCAAAATGGTATCATTAAAAACAACAGCTCAGCGCACAAAATATAAGCCCTCACCCAACCCGAGATCATGAAAAATGGAGACGCAACGGGTATTAGAAAATGGCGCATTTTTTTTTTTAAACAAAGTTTGGAATTTTTTTTCATCACTTATATAAAAAAGAATCTAGACATTTTTGGTGTCTATGAACTCGTAGTGACCTGGAGAATCATAATGGCAGGTCAGTTTTAGCATTTAGTGAACCTAGTAAAAAAAGCCAAACAAAAAACAAGTGTGGGATTGCACTTTTTATTGCAATTTCACCGTACTTGGATTTTTTAAATCATTTTCTCGTACACAATATGATAAAACCAATGGTGTTTTTCAAAAGTACAACTCGTCCTTCAAAAAACAAGCCCTCACTTGGCCATATTGACAAAAAAATAAAAAAGATATGGCTCTGGGAAGAAGGGGAGTGAACAACGAAACCGAAAAAAGCTCCGGAGGTTAAGGGGTTAAAATGTGGTGCCCAGAACAGGACACAATATTCCAGATGAGGCCTGACCAAGGAGGAGTAGAATGGGATAATTACTTCACGTGAATCATGAATCAGGTGGATTTTAATTGTTTGATACTAATGGATAGTGTTGAGCGATACTTTCCGATATCGGAAAGTATCGGTATCGGAAAGTATCGGCCGATACCGTCAAAATATCGGATCCAATCCGATACCGATACCCGATCCCAATGCAAGTCAATGGGACGAAAATATCGGAATTAAAATAAACCCTTTATAAACTTGTAGGTTCATTCTACATGAAGGAAAACAACTAAGAATAATGTAGGATGTATTGGGGGACGTGGCGGAGATATTAAAGGGACAGAGGTTTAGCCCAATGTAATAGAATAGCAGGATTTTTAATTTTTTTTTATGAAGTTCGGCGTTAGAAAGAATTTGACTATGTTATTATTTTTTTTTTTTATGTCAGATATTGATGTTTCACTACTTCCACGCCCTTCACCTTCTTTTTTACTTCTCCCACGCTTTCTTCTTAATTATCCTCATCATCAGCTTCTTTGACATCAACTTCTTCACCTTATTCATCTTCTTCTTCATCTTCTACCTATTATTTTTTGGGTTACATTGTTCATATTCTTTTTATTTTACTATTATCTTCATCATATTCAACTTCTTCATCATATTCTTATTTGTGACAGGCATTCCCGTAGTTGTTATCTATAAAAGTTTGAAGATTACACCTTCCGTTCTGCCTGTCACAAACCAGTTACATTTGTCCGCGTTCAGTTTGGCCTGCAGCATCAGGCTTTATCCAGGGGCACCACGAGGAGGAACGGACTCACCCCCATACACTGCTTAGTCTTCTTCTGCTTATAATTTACATAATATTTTTTTGCTCTGATATTTTGTGTTATGCTTAATGTCCTTCTGCTCTTTGTTCTGCAGCCTCTTGTTCTTCTGCTTCTCGGTCTTCCAGGTCGTCGTCGTCTCCAGGGTCGTCGTCTCCGGGGTCGTCGTCATCGGGGTGGTCTCCGGGGTCGTCGTCATCGGGGTGGTCTTCAGGGTCATCGTCTCCAGGGTCGTCGTCATCACGGTGGTTGTCGTCTCTGGTGTCGTCGTCATCTTAGGGGTGTTCTTCCGGGTCATCGTGTTTAGTCTCTTGAACTTGGAAATGTAGCAGAAGGTACAAGAAGGCTGAGAAAATGCCGAGAACCAGCTGATGGAACTGGAACTCGGATGGCTACCCGAAGGTCCAAGAGCCAATGGAACTACCGAGGACCAGCTGACGTTACTGGAACCCGGTTACTAAGCAGGAAGTACCCGTGCCTGAAAGCACTACCAAGGACCACCTGACGTTGGTGGAACTCGGATACCCAGAGGGAGGCACCTAAGCCAAAGGCTCTGCCCGGAACCAGCTGACGGTACTGGAACCAGGATGGGGAGCAGAAGGTACAAGAGCAAAAGACACTGCCGAGAACCAGCTGACGGTGCTGGAACCCGGATGGGTAGCCGAAGGTCCAAGAGCCAATGGAACTACCGAGGACCAGCTGACGTTACTGGAACCCGGTTACTAAGCAGGAGGTACCCGTGCCTGAAAGCACTACCAAGGACCACCTGACGTTGGTGGAACTCGGATACCCAGAGGGAGGCACCTAAGCCAAAGGCTCTGCCCGGAACCAGCTGACGGTACTGGAACCAGGATGTGGAGCAGAAGGTACAAGAGCAAGTGTCTGCGTGGCTTTTGCAGGACACGTTGCCGGCTGCACAGCAGGGGAACAGCTGGCGGTGCTGGACCCCACTGACACATTGGCGAGGTGTTTGGCTCTGTGCAGCCAGCACTTCCGGACAGCAACGAGCGGTGTTGTAGCCCGGGCTCTGCAGGGGGAGCAGAGTGTAGGCCGAAGCCTACTTGAACCAATTTCAAAGGTAACCTTTAACCCCCCCTCAGGGGTTAGAAAGTAGAAGAGCCACAGCTTATGCAGCAGTAGTGCTGCACAAGTCAAAGGTTGCTCTTTTAATTTCGCTCCTTGCACACGCTGAATGAAACACGTATAACATTTAGCCCTTTATACAGTCAAACTGTGTTGGAGGCGCGAGTTCCCTTTGTAATGAGACGCAGCACAGATGTCAAGAATCCCACCTTGGTGCTGGGTGCAGCCTCCTGAGCGTTGTTATTTGCTGTACAGGAGTCTGCGCTGTCGTGTTATCCCCTGGCCTAGCGCTGTTAGCGCTGCCCATCTTCTGACCTCATTTAATGTTGGCCGGTGCGGTTCGCGATGCCCATGAATCACAGCCCCGCAGTGTATTGACATAGTTTAAACACTGCGGGGCTGGGATTCATGGCCTGGCGCAGTACATATGTTCGCCTCTCGCTTGGGTTCTTACACCTGCTTCAGACTATGTGGCGTCAGCTGATCCCTTATCGCATGCCACGGCCATGAAGCCGCACAGTCCGAAGAAGGCGGAAGGAGAGGAGGGACAGGCGAACTGATGCACTGATCCTGCCCATCAATCACACCCTCGCAGTCCCAATAAATAAGACACCGAGGGGCGTTGTGTGGGTCAGGGCGGCCGCAGAGACGCAGGCAGCCAAACAATGATGCCAGAAGACGGGCAGCGCTACCAAGGGGGTTGCAGCGTGTCATTACAAAGGAAAGTCACACCACCGGGACGGTTAAATGGTCACACAGAGGACACATTGCAGACGTGTTTTCAGTTCCACATGTGCGAGGAGAATACGTTTCTGAGCCACCTTGCACACATGCAGCATTACCGCTGTACAAGGTGGCTGGATAACGTAAAAACGCCTGGGGGAGGGGGGACAGGTTCCCTTCAATTTCAGTTCTTGTGTCTGCGTGGCTTTTGCAGGACACGTTGCCGGCTGCACAGCAGGGGAACAGCTGGCGGTGCTGGACCCCACTGACACATTGGCTGGTGTTTTTCTCTGTGCAGCTAGCACATCTGGGCAAAAACTGGCGGTGTGTTAGAGCCCAGGGACAGCAGGAGGAGGAGCAGGAGGAGGAGGAGCAGGGGGAGGGGAGTGTAGGCCGAAGCCTGCACAGGCGGCAGCTTTGGGTGTGTTGTGTCTGCGTGGCTTTTGCAGGACACGTTGCCGGCTACACAGCAGGGGAACAGCTGGCGGTGCTGGACCCCACTGACACATTGGCGAGGTGTTTGGCTCTGTGCAGCCAGCACTTCCGGACAGCAACTAGCGTTGTTGGAGCCCGGGCTCTGCAGGTGGAGCAGAGTGTAGGCCGAAGCCTAATTGAACCGATTTCAAAAGTCACCTTTAACCCCCCCTCAGGGGTTACAAAGTAGAAGAGCCACAGCTTATGCAGCAGCAGTGCTGCGCAAGTCAAAGGTTGCTCTTGTAATTTTTCTCCTTGCACACGCTGAATGGAACACGTATAACATTTAGCCCTTTATACAGTCAAACTGTGTAATGGAGGCGAGAGTTCCCTTTGTAATGAGACGCAGCACAGGTGTCAAGAATCCCACCTTGGTGCTGGGTGCAGCCTCCCGAGCGTTGTTATTTGCTGTACAGGAGTCTGCGCTGTCGTGTTATCCCCTGGCCTAGCGCCGTTAGCGCTGCCCATCTTCTGGCATCATGTAATGTCGGCCGGTGCGGTTCGCGATGACCATGAATCCCAGCCCCGCAGTGTCTTAACATTGTTAAAACACTGCGGGGCTGGGATTCAGGGCCTGGCGCAGCACATATGTTCGCCTCTCACACTCGGGTCCTTACACCCGCTTCAGACTGTGCGGCGTCATCTGATCCCTTATCGCATGCCACGGCCATGAAGCCGCACAGTCCGAAGAAGGCGGAAGGAGAGGAGGGACAGGCGAACTGATGCACTGATCCTGCCCATCAATCACACCCTCGCAGTCCCAATAAATAAGACACCGAGGGGCGTTGTGTGGGTCAGGGCGGCCGCAGAGGCGCAGGCAGCCAAACAATGATGCCAGAAGACGGGCAGCGCTACCAAGGGGGTTGCAGCGTGTCATTACAAAGGAAAGTCACACCACTGGGACGGTTAAATGGTCACACAGAGGACACATTGCAGACGTGTTTTCAGTTCCACATGTGCGAGGAGAATACGTTTCTGAGCCACCTTGCACACATGCAGCATTACCGCTGTACAAGGTGGCTGGATAACGTAAAAACGCCTGGGGGAGGGGGGACAGGTTCCCTTCAATTTCAGTTCTTGTGTCTGCGTGGCTTTTGCAGGACACGTTGCCGGCTGCACAGCAGGGGAACAGCTGGCGGTGCTGGACCCCACTGACACATTGGCTGGTGTTTTTCTCTGTGCAGCTAGCACATCTGGGCAAAAACTGGCGGTGTGTTAGAGCCCAGGGACAGCAGGAGGAGGAGCAGGAGGAGGAGGAGCAGGGGGAGGGGAGTGTAGGCCGAAGCCTGCACAGGCGGCAGCTTTGGGTGTGTTGTGTCTGCGTGGCTTTTGCAGGACACGTTGCCGGCTACACAGCAGGGGAACAGCTGGCGGTGCTGGACCCCACTGACACATTGGCGAGGTGTTTGGCTCTGTGCAGCCAGCACTTCCGGACAGCAACTAGCGTTGTTGGAGCCCGGGCTCTGCAGGTGGAGCAGAGTGTAGGCCGAAGCCTAATTGAACCGATTTCAAAAGTCACCTTTAACCCCCCCTCAGGGGTTACAAAGTAGAAGAGCCACAGCTTATGCAGCAGCAGTGCTGCGCAAGTCAAAGGTTGCTCTTGTAATTTTTCTCCTTGCACACGCTGAATGGAACACGTATAACATTTAGCCCTTTATACAGTCAAACTGTGTAATGGAGGCGAGAGTTCCCTTTGTAATGAGACGCAGCACAGGTGTCAAGAATCCCACCTTGGTGCTGGGTGCAGCCTCCCGAGCGTTGTTATTTGCTGCACAGGAGTCTGCGCTGTCGTGTTATCCCCTGGCCTAGCGCCGTTAGCGCTGCCCATCTTCTGGCATCATGTAATGTCGGCCGGTGCGGTTCGCGATGACCATGAATCCCAGCCCCGCAGTGTCTTAACATTGTTAAAACACTGCGGGGCTGGGATTCAGGGCCTGGCGCAGCACATATGTTCGCCTCTCACACTCGGGTCCTTACACCCGCTTCAGACTGTGCGGCGTCATCTGATCCCTTATCGCATGCCACGGCCATGAAGCCGCACAGTCCGAAGAAGGCGGAAGGAGAGGAGGGACAGGCGAACTGATGCACTGATCCTGCCCATCAATCACACCCTCGCAGTCCCAATAAATAAGACACCGAGGGGCGTTGTGTGGGTCAGGGCGGCCGCAGAGGCGCAGGCAGCCAAACAATGATGCCAGAAGACGGGCAGCGCTACCAAGGGGGTTGCAGCGTGTCATTACAAAGGAAAGTCACACCACCGGGACGGTTAAATGGTCACACAGAGGACACATTGCAGACGTGTTTTCAGTTCCACATGTGCGAGGAGAATACGTTTCTGAGCCACCTTGCACACATGCAGCATTACCGCTGTACAAGGTGGCTGGATAACGTAAAAACGCCTGGGGGAGGGGGGACAGGTTCCCTTCAATTTCAGTTCTTGTGTCTGCGTGGCTTTTGCAGGACACGTTGCCGGCTGCACAGCAGGGGAACAGCTGGCGGTGCTGGACCCCACTGACACATTGGCTGGTGTTTTTCTCTGTGCAGCTAGCACATCTGGGCAAAAACTGGCGGTGTGTTAGAGCCCAGGGACAGCAGGAGGAGGAGCAGGAGGAGGAGGAGCAGGGGGAGGGGAGTGTAGGCCGAAGCCTGCACAGGCGGCAGCTTTGGGTGTGTTGTGTCTGCGTGGCTTTTGCAGGACACGTTGCCGGCTACACAGCAGGGGAACAGCTGGCGGTGCTGGACCCCACTGACACATTGGCGAGGTGTTTGGCTCTGTGCAGCCAGCACTTCCGGACAGCAACTAGCGTTGTTGGAGCCCGGGCTCTGCAGGTGGAGCAGAGTGTAGGCCGAAGCCTAATTGAACCGATTTCAAAAGTCACCTTTAACCCCCCCTCAGGGGTTACAAAGTAGAAGAGCCACAGCTTATGCAGCAGCAGTGCTGCGCAAGTCAAAGGTTGCTCTTGTAATTTTTCTCCTTGCACACGCTGAATGGAACACGTATAACATTTAGCCCTTTATACAGTCAAACTGTGTAATGGAGGCGAGAGTTCCCTTTGTAATGAGACGCAGCACAGGTGTCAAGAATCCCACCTTGGTGCTGGGTGCAGCCTCCCGAGCGTTGTTATTTGCTGTACAGGAGTCTGCGCTGTCGTGTTATCCCCTGGCCTAGCGCCGTTAGCGCTGCCCATCTTCTGGCATCATGTAATGTCGGCCGGTGCGGTTCGCGATGACCATGAATCCCAGCCCCGCAGTGTCTTAACATTGTTAAAACACTGCGGGGCTGGGATTCAGGGCCTGGCGCAGCACATATGTTCGCCTCTCACACTCGGGTCCTTACACCCGCTTCAGACTGTGCGGCGTCATCTGATCCCTTATCGCATGCCACGGCCATGAAGCCGCACAGTCCGAAGAAGGCGGAAGGAGAGGAGGGACAGGCGAACTGATGCACTGATCCTGCCCATCAATCACACCCTCGCAGTCCCAATAAATAAGACACCGAGGGGCGTTGTGTGGGTCAGGGCGGCCGCAGAGGCGCAGGCAGCCAAACAATGATGCCAGAAGACGGGCAGCGCTACCAAGGGGGTTGCAGCGTGTCATTACAAAGGAAAGTCACACCACCGGGACGGTTAAATGGTCACACAGAGGACACATTGCAGACGTGTTTTCAGTTCCACATGTGCGAGGAGAATACGTTTCTGAGCCACCTTGCACACATGCAGCATTACCGCTGTACAAGGTGGCTGGATAACGTAAAAACGCCTGGGGGAGGGGGGACAGGTTCCCTTCAATTTCAGTTCTTGTGTCTGCGTGGCTTTTGCAGGAAACGTTGCCGGCTGCACAGCAGGGGAACAGCTGGCGGTGCTGGACCCCACTGACACATTGGCTGGTGTTTTTCTCTGTGCAGCTAGCACATCTGGGCAAAAACTGGCGGTGTGTTAGAGCCCAGGGACAGCAGGAGGAGGAGCAGGAGGAGGAGGAGCAGGGGGAGGGGAGTGTAGGCCGAAGCCTGCACAGGCGGCAGCTTTGGGTGTGTTGTGTCTGCGTGGCTTTTGCAGGACACGTTGCCGGCTACACAGCAGGGGAACAGCTGGCGGTGCTGGACCCCACTGACACATTGGCGAGGTGTTTGGCTCTGTGCAGCCAGCACTTCCGGACAGCAACTAGCGTTGTTGGAGCCCGGGCTCTGCAGGTGGAGCAGAGTGTAGGCCGAAGCCTAATTGAACCGATTTCAAAAGTCACCTTTAACCCCCCCTCAGGGGTTACAAAGTAGAAGAGCCACAGCTTATGCAGCAGCAGTGCTGCGCAAGTCAAAGGTTGCTCTTGTAATTTTTCTCCTTGCACACGCTGAATGGAACACGTATAACATTTAGCCCTTTATACAGTCAAACTGTGTAATGGAGGCGAGAGTTCCCTTTGTAATGAGACGCAGCACAGGTGTCAAGAATCCCACCTTGGTGCTGGGTGCAGCCTCCCGAGCGTTGTTATTTGCTGTACAGGAGTCTGCGCTGTCGTGTTATCCCCTGGCCTAGCGCCGTTAGCGCTGCCCATCTTCTGGCATCATGTAATGTCGGCCGGTGCGGTTCGCGATGACCATGAATCCCAGCCCCGCAGTGTCTTAACATTGTTAAAACACTGCGGGGCTGGGATTCAGGGCCTGGCGCAGCACATATGTTCGCCTCTCACACTCGGGTCCTTACACCCGCTTCAGACTGTGCGGCGTCATCTGATCCCTTATCGCATGCCACGGCCATGAAGCCGCACAGTCCGAAGAAGGCGGAAGGAGAGGAGGGACAGGCGAACTGATGCACTGATCCTGCCCATCAATCACACCCTCGCAGTCCCAATAAATAAGACAACGAGGGGCGTTGTGTGGGTCAGGGCGGCCGCAGAGGCGCAGCCAGCCAAACAATGATGCCAGAAGACGGGCAGCGTTACCAAGGAGCTTGTTGCGTGTGTCAATACAAAGTCAAATCACACCTGAGGGACGTTTTAATGGTCACAGAGGACACATTTTAGACGTGTTCACTTCAACATGGGCAAGGAGAATAAGTTTCTGAGCCACCTTGAACACATGCAGCATTACTGCTGTTCAAGGTAGCTGTAAAACATAGAAACACCTGGGGGAGGGGGGACAGGTTCCCTTCAATTTCAGTTCTTGTGTCTGCGTGGCGGTCGCAGGACACGTTGCCGGCTACACAGCAGGGGAACAGCTGGCGGTGCTGAACCCCACTGACACATTGGCTGGTGTTTTTCTCTGTGCAGCTAGCACATCTGGGCAAAAACTGGCGGTGTTAGAGCCCAGGGTCAGCAGGAGGAGCAGGGGGAGCGGAGTGTAGGCCGAAGCCTGCACTCGAGCAAGTTGAAAGGAAACCTTTAACCCCCCCCCCCCCAGGCGTTTGTAGCTGAAAGAGCCATTGTGTACAGCACTAATGCTGGAAAAGGTAAACTTAGCTCTTTTAATTATGGTCCTTGTACATGCGGAACCAAACATTTATGAAATGTGTCTCCTCACAGCGTTAAACCGTCCGGTAGGTGGAACTTTCCTTTGTCGTGTGACGCAGCACAGCCATCATTTTTACCCCCTTGGCGCCGTGCGCCCCCTCCTCAGCGTTGTTTGAATCTGTCCCGGAGCCTGCGCTGTTAGGTTAGCCCTTGGCCATGCACACATGTTGCGCTGCCCGTCTTCTGACCTCATTTGGTGTCAGGCTGGCTGCGCCTGTGCGGGTGCGCTGGCCGAGATCCCGCCTCGCAGTGTCGTCTAATGTAATCCCACCGCGGGCCTGTGATCCGTGCCCGTGCACAGTGCATATCCTCTCCTCTCACTCCCCTCCCTACGGCTTTTTCAGACTGTGCGGTGTCACGGCCGTGGCATGCTATTAGGGACCAGCTGACATCGCACAGTCTGAAGAAGCCGTAGGGAGGGGAGTGAGAGGAGAGGATATGCACTGCGCACGGGCACGGATCACAGGCCCGCGGTGGGATTACATTAGACGACACTGCGAGGCGGGATCTCGGCCAGCGCACCTGCACAGGCGCAGCCAGCCTGACACCAAATGAGGTCAGAAGACGGGCAGCGCAACATGTGTGCATGGCCAAGGGCTAACCTAACAGCGCAGGCTCCGGGACAGATTCAAACAACGCTGAGGAGGGGGCGCACGGCGCCAAGGGGGTAAAAATGATGGCTGTGCTGCGTCACACGACAAAGGAAAGTTCCACCTACCGGACGGTTTAACGCTGTGTGGGGACACATTTCATAAGTGTTAGGTTCAGCATGTGCAAGGAGCATCACGAAAAGAGGCACTTTTTCCCTTTGCATTATTACTGCTGCACAAGGTGGCTCCTTCAGTAACAAACGCCTGGGGGGGGGGGGGTCAGGTTCCCTTACATTTAACTTGTTGTGTCTGCGTGGCGGTCGCAGTACACGTTGCCGTATACACAGCAGGGGAACAGCTGGCGGTGCTGAACCCCACTAACACATTGGCGAGGTGTTTGGCTCTGTGCGTACAGCACTTCTGGACGGCAACTAGCGGTGTTGGAGCCCAGGGACAGGTGGAGGAGGAGGAGGTTGGAGGAGGTTGGAGGAGGTAGGAGGGATTGCCACACACACAGCAGGGGAACAGCTGACGTTACTGAACCCCAATAACAGAGGAGGGACTGTTGACTGTGCGTACAGCACTTCTGGACGGCAACTGGCGGTGTTGGAGCCCAGGGACAGGTGGAGGAGGAGGAGGTAGGAGGAGGTAGGAGGGATTGCCACACACACAGCAGGGGAACAGCTGACGTTACTGAACCCCAATAACAGAGGAGGGACTGTTGACTGTGCGTACAGCACTTCTGGACGGCAACTGGCGGTGTTGGAGCCCAGGGACAGGTGGAGGAGGAGGAGGTTGGAGGAGGTAGGAGGGATTGCCACACACACAGCAGGGGAACAGCTGACGTTACTGAACCCCAATAACAGAGGGACTGTTGACTGTGCGTACAGCACTTCTGGACGGCAACTAGCGGTGTTGGAGCCCAGGGACAGGTGGAGGAGGAGGAGGTTGGAGGAGGTTGGAGGAGGTAGGAGGGATTGCCACACACACAGCAGGGGAACAGCTGACGTTACTGAACCCCAATAACAGAGGAGGGACTGTTGACTGTGCGTACAGCACTTCTGGACGGCAACTGGCGGTGTTGGAGCCCAGGGACAGGTGGAGGAGGAGGAGGTTGGAGGAGGTAGGAGGGATTGCCACACACACAGCAGGGGAACAGCTGACGTTACTGAACCCCAATAACAGAGGAGGGACTGTTGACTGTGCGTACAGCACTTCTGGACGGCAACTGGCGGTGTTGGAGCCCAGGGACAGGTGGAGGAGGAGGAGGTTGGAGGAGGTAGGAGGGATTGCCACACACACAGCAGGGGAACAGCTGACGTTACTGAACCCCAATAACAGAGGAGGGACTGTTGACTGTGCGTACAGCACTTCTGGACGGCAACTAGCGGTGTTGGAGCCCAGGGACAGGTGGAGGAGGAGGAGGTTGGAGGAGGTTGGAGGAGGTAGGAGGGATTGCCACACACACAGCAGGGGAACAGCTGACGTTACTGAACCCCAATAACAGAGGAGGGACTGTTGACTGTGCGTACAGCACTTCTGGACGGCAACTGGCGGTGTTGGAGCCCAGGGACAGGTGGAGGAGGAGGAGGTTGGAGGAGGTAGGAGGGATTGCCACACACACAGCAGGGGAACAGCTGACGTTACTGAACCCCAATAACAGAGGAGGGACTGTTGACTGTGCGTACAGCACTTCTGGACGGCAACTGGCGGTGTTGGAGCCCAGGGACAGGTGGAGGAGGAGGAGGTTGGAGGAGGTAGGAGGAGGTAGGAGGGATTGCCACACACACAGCAGGGGAACAGCTGACGTTACTGAACCCCAATAACAGAGGAGGGACTGTTGACTGTGCGTACAGCACTTCTGGACGGCAACTGGCGGTGTTGGAGCCCAGGGACAGGTGGAGGAGGAGGAGGTTGGAGGAGGTAGGAGGGATTGCCACACACACAGCAGGGGAACAGCTGACGTTACTGAACCCCAATAACAGAGGAGCGACTGTTGACTGTGCGTACAGCACTTCTGGACGGCAACTGGCGGTGTTGGAGCCCAGGGACAGGTGGAGGAGGAGGAGGTTGGAGGAGGTAGGAGGGATTGCCACACACACAGCAGGGGAACAGCTGACGTTACTGAACCCCAATAACAGAGGAGGGACTGTTGACTGTGCGTACAGCACTTCTGGACGGCAACTGGCGGTGTTGGAGCCCAGGGACAGGTGGAGGAGGAGGAGGTAGGAGGAGGTAGGAGGGATTGCCACACACACAGCAGGGGAACAGCTGACGTTACTGAACCCCAATAACAGAGGAGGGACTGTTGACTGTGCGTACAGCACTTCTGGACGGCAACTGGCGGTGTTGGAGCCCAGGGACAGGTGGAGGAGGAGGAGGTTGGAGGAGGTAGGAGGGATTGCCACACACACAGCAGGGGAACAGCTGACGTTACTGAACCCCAATAACAGAGGAGGGACTGTTGACTGTGCGTACAGCACTTCTGGACGGCAACTGGCGGTGTTGGAGCCCAGGGACAGGTGGAGGAGGAGGAGGTTGGAGGAGGTAGGAGGAGGTAGGAGGGATTGCCACACACACAGCAGGGGAACAGCTGACGTTACTGAACCCCAATAACAGAGGAGGGACTGTTGACTGTGCGTACAGCACTTCTGGACGGCAACTGGCGGTGTTGGAGCCCAGGGACAGGTGGAGGAGGAGGAGGTAGGAGGAGGTAGGAGGGATTGCCACACACACAGCAGGGGAACAGCTGACGTTACTGAACCCCAATAACAGAGGAGGGACTGTTGACTGTGCGTACAGCACTTCTGGACGGCAACTGGCGGTGTTGGAGCCCAGGGACAGGTGGAGGAGGAGGAGGTAGGAGGAGGTAGGAGGGATTGCCACACACACAGCAGGGGAACAGCTGACGTTACTGAACCCCAATAACAGAGGAGGGACTGTTGACTGTGCGTACAGCACTTCTGGACGGCAACTGGCGGTGTTGGAGCCCAGGGACAGGTGGAGGAGGAGGAGGTTGGAGGAGGTAGGAGGGATTGCCACACACACAGCAGGGGAACAGCTGACGTTACTGAACCCCAATAACAGAGGAGGGACTGTTGACTGTGCGTACAGCACTTCTGGACGGCAACTGGCGGTGTTGGAGCCCAGGGACAGGTGGAGGAGGAGGAGGTTGGAGGAGGTAGGAGGAGGTAGGAGGGATTGCCACACACACAGCAGGGGAACAGCTGACGTTACTGAACCCCAATAACAGAGGAGGGACTGTTGACTGTGCGTACAGCACTTCTGGACGGCAACTGGCGGTGTTGGAGCCCAGGGACAGGTGGAGGAGGAGGAGGTAGGAGGAGGTAGGAGGGATTGCCACACACACAGCAGGGGAACAGCTGACGTTACTGAACCCCAATAACAGAGGAGGGACTGTTGACTGTGCGTACAGCACTTCTGGACGGCAACTGGCGGTGTTGGAGCCCAGGGACAGGTGGAGGAGGAGGAGGTTGGAGGAGGTAGGAGGGATTGCCACACACACAGCAGGGGAACAGCTGACGTTACTGAACCCCAATAACAGAGGAGCGACTGTTGACTGTGCGTACAGCACTTCTGGACGGCAACTGGCGGTGTTGGAGCCCAGGGACAGGTGGAGGAGGAGGAGGTTGGAGGAGGTAGGAGGGATTGCCACACACACAGCAGGGGAACAGCTGACGTTACTGAACCCCAATAACAGAGGAGCGACTGTTGGGACTGTGCGTACAGCACTACCAGGCAACAACTAGCGGTGTTGGAGCCCAGGGACAGGTGGAAAAGCAGAGGAACACAATGTAGGCCGAAGCCTGAGAAAGTCGAAAGGGAACCTTTAACCCCCCCCCAAGGCGTTTGTAGCTGAAAGAGCCAGCTTGTGCAGCACAAAAGATGCAAAAGGAAAAGGTGGCTCTTTTCATCATGCTCCTTGCAAACACAGAACTAAACACTTATAAAATGTGTCCCCTGCAACCGTAAAACCGTCCCGGAGGTGGGACTTTCCTTCGTAATGTGACGCAGCCCAGCCGTCATTCCTACCCCCCCGGCGCCGCGCACCGGCTCCTCAGCGTTGTTTTATTCCGTCCAGGAGCCTGCGCTGTTATGTTATCCCGTGGCCAGGCACACTTAGCGCTGCCCGTCTTCTGGCATCATTTGGTGTCTGGATGGCTGCGCCTGTGCGGCCGCGCTGGCAGAGAGCCCGCCTCGCAGTGTCTTCTGATTTAATCCCACTGGGGGCCTGGGATCCATGGACATGCGCAGTGCATATCTGAACCTCCACCTCTCACTCATCTCCCTATGGCTTCTTCAGACTGTGCGGTGTCACGGCCGTGGCATGCTGTTAGGGACCAGCTGACACCGAACAGTCTGAAGAAGCCATAGGGAAATGAGTGAGAGGTGGAGGTTCAGATATGCACTGCGCATGTCCATGGATCCCAGGCCCCCAGTGGGATTAAATCAGAAGACACTGCGAGGCGGGCTCTCTGCCAGCGCGGCCGCACAGGCGCAGCCATCCAGACACCAAATGATGCCAGAAGACGGGCAGCGCTAAGTGTGCCTGGCCACGGGATAACATAACAGCGCAGGCTCCTGGACGGAATAAAACAACGCTGAGGAGCCGGTGCGCGGCGCCGGGGGGGTAGGAATGACGGCTGGGCTGCGTCACATTACGAAGGAAAGTCCCACCTCCGGGACGGTTTTACGGTATCAGTGGACACATTTTATAAGTGTTAAGTTCTGCGTGTGCAAGGAGCTAAACAAAAATAGCTACCTTTTCCTTGGGCAGCATTACTGCTGCACAAGGTGGCTCTTTCAGTAACAAACGCCTTGGGGGGGGGGGGACAGATTCCCTTACATTTCAGTTGTTGTGTCAGCGTGGCGGTCGCATGACACATTGCCGGCTACACAGCTGGGGATCAGCTGACGTTACTGAAACCCAATAACACTGGGTCGTATGTTTTGACTGTGCAGACGGCACGTCTGAGCCTCAACTGGCGGTGTTGGAGCCCAGGAATTTAAGTTCAGGTGGTAGAAAGATGAACACAACAGGAGACCTGGATAACGTATACAGTGACCTAATTATTCAATCAGGAGGAGGAGTGGCAAATTCCGGCGAGATCCAGGCCTTGTTCATTTTCAGGAAAGTAAGCCGGTCAACGTTATCGGAGGATAGTCGCATGCGACGGTCAGTTAGTACACCACCTGCAGCACTAAAGACACGTTCCGATAATACACTGGCCGCAGGGCAAGACAGCACCTCCAATGCATACTGGCTTAGCTCTGGCCATGTATCCAGCTTTGAGACCCAAAACTTGAAAGGGGAAGAGCCGTCTGGGAGTACAGCAAGAGGGCAAGACATGTAGTCTGTCACCATCTGACGGAACCGTTGCCTCCTGCTGACTGGAGCCGTCTGTGATGGTGTAGACTTTTGTGGCGGGCACAGAAAACTGTGCCACAGTTCGGCCATACTGGTCTTGCCTTGGGCAGAGGCACTGCTTCTGCTCCCTCTTTGTGCAGAGCCTCCACCACGGCCTGGACGCACTGAGCTGCTTTGGAATGCACTAGCAGCACTTCTCTCAGTTGGAATGGAGAAGATGATGGAATTGACCAGTGTGTCTTGGTACTCCCGCATTTTTCGCTCCCGGTTCAACGGTGTGATGAGGCTTTCTACGTTGTCCCGGTAGCGAGGATCGAGGAGGGTGAACACCCAATAATCAGACATGTTGAGAATGTGGGCGATGCGGCGGTCGTTTCTCAGGCACTGCAGCATGTAATCCACCATGTGCTGCAGACTGCAAACTGCCCAAGAAACGCTGTCCCCTGCTGGAGGCGTGATCTCTGCCCGCTCGTCATCACCCCACCCTCGCTGTACACACTGAGTACTGGACAATTGTGTAACTCCCTCCTCTGGACGGATGTCTTCCTCCTCCATTGACTCCTCCTCATCCTCCTCACAAACGGTCCCCTGCCTACGCGTTTGTGAGGAACCACGTGGCGCTGACTGTCCAGAAGATGATGGAAATGGTGAATCCTCATCCTCCACCTCTTCCACAACATCATCCCTTAGCGCTTGCAGTGATTTTTCAAGCAGGCAGATAAGGGGGACAGTCATGCTGACTAGTGCATCATCTGCACTCGCCATCCGCGTGGAATAATCAAAGGGACGCAAAACCTGGCAGACGTCATTCATAGTGGCCCACTCTGTGGTTGTGAAGTCTGTACGGCGCTGACTGCGACTTTTTTGCGCCTGAAGCAGCTGGTACTCCATTACAGCTTGCTGCTGCTCACACAACCGCTCCAACATATGTAACGTGGAATTCCACCTGGTAGGTAGGTCACATATGATGCGATGTTCCGGCAGGCGGTGTCGGCGCTGCAGAGCCGCAATGCGCGCTTTTGCCGTGCTGGAACGCCGCAAGTGAGCACACTCTAGGCGGACCTTGTGCAGCAGTGCATCAAGATCCGGATAGTCCCTCAAAAAGCTCTGCATGACCAAATTGAGCACATGTGCCAGACATGGGATGTGAGTGAGGTTGCCGAGGCCCAGAGCTGCCACCAGATTTCGGCCATTATCACACACTACCATGCCTGGCTGGAGATTCGCTGGCACAAACCACACATCGCTCTCCTGCTTGATGGCATTCCAGAGCTCCTGCGCTGTGTGGCTACGATTCCCCAAGAAAATTAATTTCAAGACGGCCTGTTGACGTTTGGCCACGGCTGTGCTCATGTCGGTCGTAACAGGTACACGTTCATCACGGGTCCATGTGGAGGTGGACTGTGACGGCTCCTGCAGCGATGATTCTGAGGAACTGGTGTAAGAGGAGGAGTCAATGCGTACAGAATGGATTCCTGCAATCCTTGGAGTGGGCAGGACACGTCCTGCGCCACTCGCACGGTCTGTACCCGGCTCAACGACATTAACCCAATGGGCAGTGAGGGAAAGGTATCGCCCCTGTCCATGTTGACTGGTCCACGCATCGGTGGTGAGGTGGACCTTGCTACTGACGGCGTTCAGTAGCGCGTGTTTTATGTGTCCCTCCACATGCTTCTGCAGGGCAGGGACGGCTTGCCTGCTGAAGTAAAAGCGGCTGGGCACATTGTACTGTGGGACTGCCAATGACATCAAGTCACGGAAGCTGTCAGTCTCCACCAGCCTGAATGACAGCATTTCCAGTGACAGAAGTTTGGCAATGCCTGCAGTCAGAGCCTGTGCTCGTGGGTGGTTTGACGAGAAAGGCCGCCTTTTCTCCCATGCCTGTACTACCGATGGCTGTAGACTGGGCTGGGAGTGTGTGGATGACTGGGAAAGTGGCGCTGCGGGTGGAATTACAGCGGGTCTCTGGACAACAGGGGCAGAGGTTCTTCCACGGTGATCCTGGGAGGACGCCGAACCAGCTGCGTGTGAGGTAGAGGAAGAGGCAACACGAGCTGAAGAGGTGGTAGCTGCCGCTGTTGGTTGGCCTACCTCTTCAGTGTGTTTTTCTAACTCCGCCGGGTGCCTGTTGCGCACATGTTTCCACATGTTGGAGGTATTGAGGTTGCTGACATTTTTCCCTCTTTTGACTTTTTGATGACACACGTTGCATCTGACATAGCAAATGTCATCTGCAACTGTGTCAAAAAAGGACCAGGCACTGCAAGTCTTGGGAGCGCCCTTTTTGGCTTTTGGAAGAGACATGCTCCTAACGGGTGCCAAAGCGGAGGCTGCAGGATCCGCAGTCTTCCCCCTCCCTCTCCCTCTTTGGGCCGTACGGGGAATCTCTTCCTCAGAGCTGCTCCCACCACCTTCCTGTCCCTCACGCCAAGATGGGTCGAGGACCTCATCATCTACACTACCCTCTGCCCCCAACTGCTCCTCCTGGGTAGTCTCAGCAGCAGAGCACGCACCAGTAAGTGGCACCTGAGTGTCATCATCAGCTGATGCGGCCTGCGATGTGGTGACCGGAGCCACTGGCCCACCCGCCTCTTCAGAGGAAGACAGAAAAAGCTGTTGGGCATCACTGCACCCTGCCTCTTCTTCCATTTCTCCAATGCTGCTTGGCTGGCCCCCTGTTTCCAAGCCAAGAGATTCAGAGAACAGAAGTAGAGACGGCTCCTGTCCTGGGCTCTCTGTCTGCCTGGGCAATTTGGCAGGTGGTGAAGAGACAGATGGCTGCTCTCCAGTGCTCTGTGTCTGAGAGGATGTGGCACTAATGGAAGTTGATGCATTAGCTGCCATCCATCCGACAACAGCTTCAATTTGTTCTTCACGCAGCAGCGGTGTACGGCGCTCGGACACAAAGCTTCGCATGAACGACTGTTGCCTGGTGAAAGTGGGTGCTGATGAGTCACCGGTGCCCGCAGCAGGCACAGAATCCCCACGTCCCCTCCCTGCTCCGCGACGGCTCCCACGCCCCCGTGCCTTACTCACTGCCTTCTTCATCTTGGTTGACTGATAAAGATAAGCAGAAAAGTACTAACGGATTTGTGTGCTTATTCCTGAGCAACTCCTCCTAACAGGTATAAGAAGCACTAATTATCTAAAGTGTGGACTAGACTTTAATATGAGCTAATGTGGCCTACAGAAATGTAAAGTGGTGTAACTGGTGTGTTTGGTGAACTTTATTATTTATTTATTTTTTGGGGGCTGAACTGACAACAGATAGAGCTGCAGTCACACGGAGACCGTGCAGACAGACGTAAACGGCGCTACAAGGCCCAAAAACCCTCCTCTACTTTATCCTATGTAGTGTTTTTCCACAAATTAGCTGGAGACGGGTGGAAAGACACTAATAGGATTTTTTTGAATAAATTAGCAGCAGACTACACTATTTGGAAAAAAAAGAAAATTGATTTGGCGGTATGACGCAGTGAAAAACCCTGAGCTGGAGACAACCAGGCTATAGCTGCTCACAGATTACAGGGCGAGCTGCAGTCACACGGAGACCGTGCAGACAGCCGTAAACGGCGCTGCAAGGCCCAAAAACCCTCCTCTACTTTATCCTATGTAGTGTTTTTCCACAAATTAACTGGAGACGGGTGGAAAGACACTAATAGGATTTTTTTAAATTAATTAGCAGCAGACTACACTACTTTGAAAAAAAAGAAAATTGATTTGGCAGTATGACGCAGTGAAAAACCCTGAGCTGGAGACAACCAGGCTATAGCTGCTCACAGATTACAGGGCGAGCTGCAGTCACACGGAGACCGTGCAGACAGCCGTAAACGGCGCTGCAAGGCCCAAAAACCCTCCTCTACTTTATCCTATGTAGTGTTTTTCCACAAATTAGCTGGAGACGGGTGGAAAGACACTAATAGGATTTTTTTAAATTAATTAGCAGCAGACTACACTACTTTGAAAAAAAAGAAAATTGATTTGGCGGTATGACGCAGTGAAAAACCCTGAGCTGGAGACAACCAGGCTACAGCTGCTCACAGATTACAGGGCGAGCTGCAGTCACACGGAGACCGTGCAGACAGCCGTAAACGGCGCTGCAAGGCCCAAAAACCCTCCTCTACTTTATCCTATGTAGTGTTTTTCCACAAATTAGCTGGAGACGGGTGGAAAGACACTAATAGGATTTTTTTAAATTAATTAGCAGCAGACTACACTACTTTGAAAAAAAAGAAAATTGATTTGGCGGTATGACGCAGTGAAAAACCCTGAGCTGGAGACAACCAGGCTACAGCTGCTCACAGATTACAGGGCGAGCTGCAGTCACACGGAGACCGTGCAGACAGCCGTAAACGGCGCTGCAAGGCCCAAAAACCCTCCTCTACTTTATCCTATGTAGTGTTTTTCCACAAATTAGCTGGAGACGGGTGGAAAGACACTAATAGGATTTTTTTGAATAAATTAGCAGCAGACTACACTACTTGGGAAAAAAAAAAAAAAAGGAACAGTATGAGGCAATGAACCACCCTCCCTGAACTGAATACAACCAACTATGGATGGCCTATGTGGCTGCACTCAGACTGGAGACTGGGCTGCACTCACACACACACACACACAGACCCTGCAGATCGCTGTGAAAACAGCGCTACAAGGCAAAAGCAAGGTGAATAGTAGGTGAACACAGCGGTTGCTAAATTAGCCTTTGGAAAGCACAAAGAAGCAAATCGCTATCTCTAAACTGTCCCTCAGTCAGCAAACAGCGTCCTGTCACTAACTGAATTCACAGCAGAGTGATCGCAAAATGGCGCCAGCGACTTTTAAACTGCATCATGACATCATTACACCAGCCAATCACAGCCTTGCCAGTAGTTTCATGCCCTCCATGCTAAACAGGATGTGCCCACACTTGGAATCAATCTCATTGGCTGAATTTCTGCTTTTTGAATCTTAGAACTTCCGATTCCGGTATCCGATACGCGGCAAGTATCGGAATCCCGGTATCGGAATTCCGATACCGCAAGTATCGGCCGATACCCGATACTTGCGGTATCGGAATGCTCAACACTACTAATGGATTAAAGTATGAAAATATCATCTGTTTTTTGGATGTGCCGATCAACTTTACTTTTTTTGGACAATAGTCCTTTCTGATTGGCTATACTTTACCATCAAGATCAGCGATGCCCATTGGACTGGACTGCTCTGTATGGGGGTATAATACATGGCATCTTTTGTTATATGCAGAGGAGATTGGGGACTAGACTGATGTAAAATAGGCCTTAATACTTTATATTGGGAAGCCTGGTGACACATTCTCTTTGAGCCACATACACCTTTGTACCTACCAATTACTATTTAGTGTCAGTAGCTGTTAGGACTGGCGGAACTCACCGAGTAAAAGGTGAGATGTTATTAGGTGCGTTTGCAGTCCGGGGTCCACCGTGCAGGTGAGAACTTGCTGCTAGCAAATGGCAGCGCTATATGGCGGTGGAAGCGAACTCTGTTAATTCACAGGGTCGCAGTACCGCACAAAACAGCGTAAGCAAGGAGTCACCGAACTCAGTCCCAAGACTCGGGATTTGAGTCCATCTAGACTACTTGCGCTCGACACCGCTACTGGGTGTAAGGGTATGTGTCCACGTTCAGGATTGCATCAGGATTTGGTCAGGATTTTTCATCAGTATTTGCAAGCCAAAACCAGGAGTGGAACAATTAGAGGAAAAGTATAACAGAAACATATGCACCACGTCTGCATTTATCACCCACTCCTGGTTTTGGCTTACAAATACTGATGAAAAATCCTGACCAAATCCTGATGCAATCCTGAACGTGGACACATACCCTTAGAGATAAATAGAAATAATAATTTTGAGCACAAGAGTGCGAACTGTGCCGTACTGGCAGATGCCACTAACCACCCAGACTTGGGATAGGGAAGTGCTCTAATGGCGCGTGGCACTGTATTGGCGGTCACAGTAGTAGACGCTGTTTCGTGTGTTATAACGCTGAGAGTTCAGTCGGGCACTAGATAGCAGCCATACACCTTACTCTTGCTCAGAAGAAGAAAAGCAGGACTTAGTCCCAAAAGCATCTGTTCGCTGCTGCCCAGCACTGGCTTCAATGGCAGAAGCTGGAAAAGCAGCAGTAACCCATTGCACAGAGTGAGACTGAGCAAGACACTGGGACCGACGTCTCCACTGAGCAGGCTCCACGGCGGCAGAAGAATGGGAGACCGCAGAGGAGACGGCCCGAGATTCCCCCTGTGCAGAGGCGGGAACTCGACCCCTAACATTACCCCCCTCCTAGGGCCCCCCTCCTTGGACCTCGCTACGCTTGAAGGCAGCAATGAGCTGTGGAGCCCGAATGTGCTCAGCGGGCTCCCAGGACCTGTCCTCAGGACCACAACCCTTCCAATCCACCAAATAAATTTTTTTGGCACGTACCACCTTGCACCCCAAAATAGCATTCACCTCATAATCGTCCGTAGACGAACCCAATGTCACGGCAGATGACTCGGAAAACCGGGACATGTATACGGGCTTCAAGAGGGACACATGAAAGATGTCGGTGATACCCAGGCGTGGCGGAAGGGCTAAACGGTAGACCACAGGGTTAACCTGTTTGAGGAGCTTGAAAGGACGCAAGTATCAAGGTGCAAACTTAGTGGACTCAACTCGCAGCCTGACGTTACGGGTGGAGAGCCACACTAAATCGCCAGGAGCAAAGGTCGGAGCGGGGCGCCGATGTGCATCGGCGGACATTCTTATTCTCTCCTTGGAGGCCCAAATGGCATCCTCAGTGCGGTCCCAAATGTCCCGTGCCTCCACAGCCCAGTCTGCCACCCTGGAGTTGGTGGAAGACACGGGCATGGGCAAAGGTACCCGCGGATGCTGACCATAGTTAAGGAGGAATAGAGTCTGTCCAGTGGAGTCAGCTACAGCGTTGTTCAGCGCAAACTCTGCCCATGATAGCAAAGATGCCCAGTCATCCTGCCTGGCTGAAACAAAATGTCGCAGTTATGTGACCAAGGTCTGGTTGGCCCTCTCTACCAACTCATTCATCTCGGGATGATATGCAGAACAGAGATTTAACTCAATGCTGAGAAGATGACAAAGCTCTCTCCAGAACCGAGATGCAAACTGGGGACCCCGGTCACTGACAATTTTTTCTGGCATACCGTGTAGGCGGAAGATGTGTTTTATAAACAATGCTGCCAAGGCCCGTGCAGAAGGTAGCTATGGAAGCAGCACCAAGTGCACCATTTTAGAAAAATGATCAGTGACAACCCAAGTGATGGTACAGCCACGAGACTTGGGCAAACCCACCACAAAGTCCATCCCGACCATCTCCCAGGGCCTGTCTGCCACCTGCAGGGGATATAATAACCCAGCTGGCTGTTGTCAAGGAGACTTATTTTTGGCACAGGAGACACACGCCTGAATATAGTCTCCGACGTCATGGACCATATGTGGCCACCAGTACGTTCTCGCCAGCAGCTCAGATGTCCTCTTTGCCCCAAAGTGTCCGCCCACTCTGGACGAATGAGTCCAAGAGAGAACCTCCGGTAGCAAATTAATGGGTACAAAAGTCTTGCCCGGAGGCACAGACTCTAGCGAAACTGGAGTTACGGTTCTCAGGCTCTCAGAAGGGACAATAAGCTGAGGCTCCCCTTCCTCCTCCTCAGATGACACAACGGAGCGAGAGAGGGCATTAGCACGAATGTTCTTCTCCCCGGTGAGATAATGGAGAGGGATGTGGAACTGGGAGTAGAACAAGGACCATCTGGCCTGACGAGAATTCAGCCGCTGAGCTGTACGTAAATAAACCACATTTTTGTAGTCCGTGAAGACTTGGAAGGGAAAGTGAGCTCCCTCCAAAAGATGTCTCCACTCCGAGAAGGCCAACTTCATTGCTAGCAACTCCCTATCCCAGATGGAATAATTCCTCTCTGCTGGTGTGACGGTCTTGGAGAAGAAGAAGCAAGGATGCTTCCGACCTTGAGCATCCTTTTGGAAGAGGACTGCTCCAGCACCAACGGATGAGGCATCCACCTCCATTAGGAATGGCTTATCAACATCAGGACGATGTAGGATGGGAGCACTAGCAAAATGAGACTTAATAGAAGTGAAGGCCTTGGAGACCTCCTCAGACCACAATTTGGGATTTGCTCCCTTCTTGGTGAGGGCTACCAAAGGAGCTATCAAAGTTGAGAAGTGGGGAATGAACTGGCGATAGTAATTAATGAACCCCATAAAGTGCTGCACCGCTTTAAGAGAATGGGGTTCTTGCCAGTCCATCACAGCCTGTAGTTTGGCAGGATCCATAGCCAATCCCTTGGTGGAGATGATATAGCCCAGGAAAGGTAATGAATCCCGCTCAAACATACACTTCTCCAACTTGGCATAGAGGGAATTAGCCCGTAAGAGGTCAAAGACTCTGCCAACATCTCTCCGGTGGGAGTCAATATCTGGAGAGAAGATGAGAATATCATCCAGATAGACTACGACAAAGGTGGAGAGCATATCCCAGAAGATATCGTTGACAAAGTCTTGGAAAATGGCTGGGGCATTACAGAGCCTGAAGGGCATCACCAGATACTCATAGTGCCCATCCCTGGCATTAAAAGCGGTCTTCCATTCGTCCCCCTCACAGATGGGAATCAAGTTATAAGCACCCCGCAGATCTAATTTGGTGAATACCCTTGCTCCCCTTAGCCTGTCAAAGAGCTCAGAAATCAGGGGCAACAGGTACTTATTTTTAATGGTGATGGCGTTAAGACCCCTGTAATCGATGCATGGATGTAATTCCCCATTCTTCTTCTGCGCAAAGAAGAACCCCGCCCCTGCAGGTGACACTGACTTCCTAATGAACCCTCTTGCCAAATTCTCCTGGATGTATTGAGACATAGCCTCCGTCTCAGGGAGAGAGGGGATAGACCCATCCCCGAGGAGGTTCAGCTCCAGGCATGAGATCAATAGGACAGTCATAGGGGCGATGAGGTGGAAGGGTCTCTGCAGCCTTTTTGGAGAAGACGTTTGCATAGCACCAATAGCACTTGGGAAGGGATGAAAGATTTGCGGGTTTCTCGGTAGTGGAAACCTGTACGCACTCTCTCACACATCTGCCCTTACAAGACTCACTCCAACCCAATATCCTCCCAGAGGTCCACTCAATATGTGGGGAGTGGAAACGGAGCCAGGGTATTCCCAGCAGAATCTCATCCATTCCCTCAGGAAGGACAAGAAGGGAAATTATCTCCTGGTGGGAAGGGGACATGAACAACGTGAAAGGGACAGTCTGGTGTGTGATCTGTAAAGGGAGTGTCGACGCATTCACTACTCTAACAGTTATCGGTTTGGCGAGCATCAGCAGAGGTATTGCGTGGCGCAGAGCAAAAGCAGAGGACATGAAATTTCCCTCGGCCCCAGAATCCACACATAGCTTGACTGATAGAGAGGATAAGCCTAACATGATTGTCCCTTTGAAGGACAGCTTGGAGGAAAACACCGCTGTGTCTAGTGAACCCCCTTCAATCGTTACTAGACGCGATCGTTTACCCGACTGCCGTGGACATTTATTGGCATAATGTCCTTGCTGTTGGCCACTTCTACAAACCACGGGTACTCGAGCGGTTTGAGATTTAGGTTCCGCTCGAGAAACCTCCATGGCCTCATGGGAGTCAGACGCCAGAACAAGAGATTCTAGAGGTCTGGCGAAGGTGGGAGCCAGCCGAAACCTCTGCCTACACTGGGTCCGTTCTAACCTCCGCTTAATAAAATGGAGGTCTATGCGGGTAGATATAGAAATGAGCTCCTCCAGTGTGGCGGGAATCTCCCTGGTGGCCAAGGCGTCCTTCACATGGTCTGCCAGTCCTCTCCAGAACACCGGAATATGAACTTTATCTGGCCATTCTAGCTCAGAGGCTAGAGTCCAGAATTGGACGGCAAACTGGCTGACCATGGACGAACCCTGAGTTACTGCCAACAATTGGAGCACGTTATCATGGGTGACACGGGGGTCACAAAAAGACCTGCCTCAGAGTGTCCAGGAAGAGAGGAGCACTCTGCACCACACGATTATCACGCTCCCAAAGAGGCGTTGCCCACTCCAACGCCCTGCCCGACAAAAGAGATAAAATAAATCCCACTTTCGCCCGTTCCATAGGAAAACGTGCAGCCAGGAGCTCAAGATGTATGGAGCACTGGCTCACGAATCCCCGACATAGCTTACTGTCACGGACAAACTTGTCTGCAAGTGGGAGACGGGAAATAGTCGGAGCAGGGGTTGCAGCAGACAAACTGGCTGCAGCTACACTTGCAGCCTGAACAGCGACTGCAGTGACACCCACAGCTGAGGTTGTACGCTCTAGTGCCACCAACCTACCCTCCAGCTGCTGGATGTACCGCTGTAGACATTGATCGTTCACCATTTACTAGCCAGACCCTGGCGCTAGTGTTCTGTTAGGACTGGCGGAACACACCAAGTAAAAGGTGAGATGTTATTAGGTGCGTTCGCAGTCCGGGGTCCACCGTGCAGGTGAGATCCTGCTGCTAGCAAATGGCAGCGCTATATGGTGGTAGAAGCGAACACTGTTAAGTCACAGGGCTGCGGTACCGCACAAAACAACGCAAGCAAGGAGTCACCGAACTCAGTCCCAAGACTTGGGATTTGAGTCCGTCTAGACTACTTGCGCTCGACACCGCTACTGGGTGTAGGAGATAAATAGAAATAATAATTTTGAGCACAAGAGTGCGAACTGTGCCGTACTGGCAGACGCCACTAACCACCCAGACTTGGGATAGGGAAGTGCTCTAATGGCGCTGTACTGGTGGTCACAGTAGTAGATGCTGTTTCGTGTGTTATAACACTGGGAGTTCAGTCGGGGGCTAGATAGCAGCCATACACCTTACGCGAACAGTCACACAATTGGGAAGGGATATTTAAGAATGGCTTGCACTCATCAACACACACACGTATACAAATGTACACTAGCGCATGGCCGTGCGGTCATGCAAACCTTTTATAGCTGCAGCATGTACAGGACCTTCCCAAAAGGACCAATGGGAGGCTGCCACAGAAGTTGAGCATCTTCAGGACCTTCCTGGAGGACCAATGGGATCTGCTGCAGTATCTGAACATGTGACCCTCGATCTCCAATGGGAGATCTTGCCCTGGGCATGCTCAGAAGAGGAAAAGCAGGACTTAGTCCCAAAAGCATCTGCTCGCCGCTGCCCAGCACTGGCTTCAATGGCAGAACCTGGAAAAGCAGCAGTAACCCTTTGCACAGAGTGAGACTGAGTAAGACGCTGGAACCGACGTCTCCGCTGAGCACTGTGGCAGAAGAAGAATGGGAGACCACAGCGTAGACGGCTCTAGATTCCCCCTGTGCAGAGGCGGGAACTCGACCCCTAAGAGTAGCTGCTGTAAACGGGTTATTATTGATCTACTTGTTGATCACAAGGGTTTGAGAATCACACTGATTGTTCGAATGGGGAAAGTTAGTCCCCTTTAGAACTGAGTAGCAGCGCGCATGCTCGATACATTCACAGTGGGGTTGCCGAGCACTTCACTTGACTTTTCGCATTTGCACGGCTGCTCAATTTTGTAATGGGGATAAAACTGTCCCATTGGAGATAAAAATAACATCTTCTACCAATTTGTGCTGGACCTAGCGGTCGATCCCCCCATCAATCAGTAAGTATTCACGTACTCTAGGCAAAGGTTATAACCGGACAAAATCTTTAAAGAAAGGGGGGAGGTTATTTTATTACTACAGATGGATTCCATTACTATAGATTAAGTATTTGCTTCATTCTTTTCTTTACCCTTTGTTCTCTTTGGTCTTCTCGGCTTTATTTACTTGCTTTGTTTCCTCCCTCCAGCCTTTGATTCATATTGCTTGCTCAGTATTTTATTCTTTGTTTACTCATTGCGTCCTGCATCTTATCGCTCCCCATTGAGCTTGACGTTTACTTTATTTGTTAGGTTTTTCATCTTATCGCTCACCATTTACTTTGCCAAACCCACAGTACATCAGAGCCCCAGGACACATAATACACAGCAAGGACAAAATCATGACCTGAGCTGCATTCATAGCCGAGGCAAAGCCACAGTGCAATTTGCTTTAATTCCTCACCGTCTCTTAATCACCGTATTAAATGGATTAGTTCTGCCACCTGATTTACAATGAATCATATTTCTAGAGGAGTCAGCTTTTGTTAAATCTGCACAGTTTCAGATTTGTGATAGATTTTTGTAAATTTCTAGGTAAATTCTCTACTGTATGTGGTTAATTCGTATGGCTTATAGTGAGCAATTCCCTGTAGGATTCGTATGGAATGTGTCAGAAATACAATTGCGCTGTTCTCCTGAGGATGTTGTATCATTGAGGTAATCTATGATATGAAGGCAATGTTCAATATGGAGGCATCATTGTGTGAGGCTATAGCCGTCCGAACACATTAGATGGCCAAGCAATCTCTGATGGCTACTTATTCCCTAGAGAACAATGCAATCGGCATACTGTCCGACCAAGACTGACTATATAGAGAGACATACTGTTGACAATGGCAATTATAATACCCAACTATCAATTTATTAATTTCCAGAAGGAATGATAGAAGTATAGTGGCCAGCACGGTGGATCAGTGGTCAGGACTGTTGCTTTGCAGCTTTGTGATCCTGGGTTCAAATCCCTCCATTGACTTCATCTACAAGGAGTTTGTATATTCTCCCAGTGTTTGCGTGGATTTCCTCTGAATACTCCAGTTTCCTCCCACACTCCAAAGACACACTGATAGGGAATCTAGTCTGTGAGCCCAAATGGGGACAGTGATGATAACGAATGTGAAGTGCTGTGGAGTTAATGGCGCTATATAAGTGAGGAAAAAAATAGGAGCATGGCATAATGTAGTACTACAAAGCATACTCCATACTATGTAAAGAAATGTTATACTGCTGATGTGCACGCATTTCATCACAGGTCACTTGCAAGGTTTAAAAATGGGCTAAGGAGCTGAGCATAGTGAGCAGATGCTGGCTGTATTTTACAGTCAGCATTTTCCTCTGGCAGCATCAACAGGAGCTAACTCTGATCACTGCTGTTTAACCATTTAAATGTTGCTAACAATTACCAACAGTGGCATTTACATGTTGTGCTTGATTCCAGGACCTAAAGGGTTACAATAACAGGTAGAAGTCTACTGAAAGCCCCTACGGCTGCTATCTAGTCCTCTTTTAAACAGCAGGACTGCAGGAGGATTATATAGTGCAATATTGCAGTATACGTGATGGAACAATTGAAATAACGGATTATATATATAAATATATATATCCATACACTCCACTCACACATATATACTATATATATATATATATATATATATATATATATATATATATATGTATAAACACGTCATAATGAACATGTTTTTAATCTTGTGAATAGTTAATCTGAATGGAAGACTTAATTTTTTTTTTTCTTTTGTGATGCTGATCTTTTTTACTTATTCCTCTATTACCGATGGTCTTCAAGCATACCTAATGAAAGCAGCCATATGACATATCGCAGGATGAGGCTTTTTTTTCTCTTTTTAGATTTGTATCTATTCTAACATATGCCCTGGCTCAGTTTCTTTGGTCTGGTATTGTTATTTTGTGTTTTGTTATGCTGTAACAAATGTGTTAAGCTATTAAAATTATTCTTGTTTGATTCTTTAATTGCAAACAGCTGACGATTTGTAAATGTTGCTAATAAATCTAATTGGCAATGGGAATTTAATAATTTTGTATTATAGTTTTTTTTTTATTGGGACTTCCACTTGCTTTTTTGGTAATTACTTTCGCATATCTTTTAGGCTATGTGCACACGCTGCGGATTCTCTGCGGATCCGCACCGTTTTTTGAGGTGCAGAAATGCTGCAGATCCGCAATTGATTTACAGTACAATGTAAATCAATGAGAAAAAAAAATGCTGTGCACACTTTGCGGAAAATCCGCTGCGGAAACGATGCGGTTAAAAAGAAGTAGCATGTCACTTCTTTTTTGTGAATCTGCAGCATTTTTGTACCCATTCCATTATAGAAAACTGCAGGGGTAAAAAAACGCAGCAAATCCGCAAGAAAACCACAGCAAAAACGCACAAAAAAACCGCCGCGGATCTGCACAAAAAAACGCAGGTGCGTTTTCTGCCAGGAGAGACAGAATCCGCACCAGAAATTCCTAAGCCTAATCCGCAACGTGTGCACATAGCCTTACTACTAACCAGCAGAGAAACAAAACAAAGCAAAACAACATGACGAAAATGAAGCAGAACCTACAAAGGTGTCTAAATATCAGAGAATTTCTTTACAATTGCCTGTTGTACATCGAGAGTTACTCTGTTCTGGCACTTTGCGACCACCTATCTGTCACTGTCACACGATTAGCCCAGGTTATGAACTATGCTGGAACCTGGTGGTGGAAAACAATTAACAGTTGCAAACTCAATACTCAGGACTAGTGTTGAGCGATACCGTCCGATACTTGAAAGTATCGGTATCGGAAAGTATCGGCCGATACCGGCAAAATATCGGATCCAATCTGATACCGATACCCGATACCAATACAAGTCAATGGGACTCATGTATCGGATGGTATTCCTGATGGTTCCCAGGGTCTGAAGGAGAGGAAACTCTCCTTCAGGCCCTGGGAACCATATAAATGTGTAAAAGAGAGAATTAAAATAAAAAATATCGCTATACTCACCTGTCCGACGCAGCCGGGACTTCAGCGAGGGAACCGGCAGCGTTGTTTGTTTAAAATTCGCGCTATTACTTGGTTACGTGAATTCCCGGCTTGTGATTGGTCAGGTCGGCCATGTTGCCGGGACGCGGACCAATCACAGCAAGCCGTGACGAAATTACGTCACGGCTTGCTGTGATTGGTCCGCGTCCCGGCAATATGGCCGCCCTGACCAATCACAAGCCGTGACGTCACGGGAGGCTGGACACGCGCTCACTTTAAAATTGGCGCGTGTCCAGCCTCCCGTGACGTCACGGCTTGTGATTGGTTGCGCCGCGTTCAACCAATCACAAGCCGGGAGGCTGGACGCGCTCATTTTAAAATGGGCGCGTGTCCAGCCTCCCGTGACGTCACGGCTTGTGATTGGTTGCGCCGCGGTCAACCAATCACAAGCCGGGAGGCTGGACGCGCTCATTTTAAAATGGGCGCGTGTCCAGCCTCCCGTGACGTCACGGCTTGTGATTGGTTGCGCCGCGGTCAACCAATCACAAGCCGGGAGGCTGGACGCGCTCATTTTAAAATGGGCGCGTGTCCAGCCTCCCGTGACGTCACGGCTTGTGATTGGTCAGGGCGGCCATATTGCCGGGACGCGGACCAATCACAGCAAGCCGTGACGTAATTTCGTCACGGCTTGCTGTGATTGGTCCGCGTCCCGGCAACGTGGCCGACCTGACCAATCACAAGCCGGGAATTCACGTAACCAAGTAATAGCGCGAATTTTAAACAAACAACGCTGCCGGTTCCCTCGCTGAAGTCCCGGCTGCGTCGGACAGGTGAGTATAGCGATATTTTTTATTTTAATTCTCTCTTTTACACATTTTAACATTAATGTTGTTGCGATACCCGATACCCGATACCACAAGAGTATCGGAATCCCGGTATCGGAATTCCGATACAGCAAGTATCGGCCGATACCCGATACTTGCAGCATCGGAATGCTCAACACTACTCAGGACTCATACCGATCCACAACTGGGAGCCATTTTGCAATCGAAAGTCTAACGCTAAAAGTTGTAAATACTGCTTTACTGTCCAAAATAAAGCAGCATTTTGCTCTGGAGAATTGTCTGATTGCCTGCAGGGTTAGGAAAAATATTATAAACTGTCCTTTCCTTTTGTGTGTTACGTCTTACCAGGTGAGGTGGGTCCTTGCATCCTCTGATCCACATGATCAGTTCTTGTACAACACAACAGGTAGCACTCATCTAGCAGGAGAGTATAGTAGGGGAAAAGAACTAACAGTACAGAACTGCTGTAATTGGTGGCTGATTTGCAGTCCTTGAGCAACGATTGCCAAAACAGCAGATTTGTAGCAGCGGTTGCTGATATAGCAGACTTTTAGTGATGCTGGGGCACTTAGTAGTGGATGGAAGAAATATACGGTACTTGAATGTTCTAGCCGTGTCCCAGGTTTAAATGACCAAGGAGCATGATGTTGTCTGTGCCCCTCATGACCAGCCAGAGAGGGGATTTGGCTCTGAAATAGGAGGAAGTATGCAACATTTTAAATTGACTAGACCTATCGGGATTTTGTAAACATTTAGGGTTTAAAGCTTTACTTGAAGTACAAGTATTTTCAACACACTACTTTATTATCCATTTAAGGCCCAGTGAATTTGTAATTTTTGACAATTTGTTTTTTTACCTCCCTCTATTTCAAGAGCCATAACCTTTTTATTTTTCTGTAGACATATGAGGACTTGTGTTTTTGCAAAACAGTTTGAATTGTTGATCAACATCATTCACTTTACCATATAATGTACTGAAAAATGGGAAAAAAGATCTCAAGTGCAATTCCGCCATTGTTTTGGGGGTCTTGATTTTACCATGCTTATTTTGCGATTATTACTACATCTAATGGGGGTCTCCGGTTTTCAGCAGGTTCACAACTGTCATAGTAAATCATTAGCATCCCTTGATCATGATCGCAGTGGGCTGATGGGAGCTAGTATATGCAAGCAAAGGGGTGCAATTAAATTAAACACCATGTCAGAGATTGACAGCAGTATATAAATGGTTAACAGTTATATCTGAAATATCGCTCCAGACACAGCTGATAAAGCTATGTATTACAAGCGTTGTCTGATGCAGGTGGAGGGAGCTCAGTTCTTGAGTATCCTCAACACATTTGGACCTCTTCCAAGGACATAAATTAAATTTCTAAGTGGTAAGGGGTTAATAATGCACAGTAATAAACAATAATAAACATTACAAACAGAGATGAGTGAAACTTTCAATATTCAAGCTCTGACAGATTTGTTCAAATTGGCCAGCAGACTGGATTTGGTTGTAATAGAATTTCATTTAAATCTGCTCCCAAAAGATGTTTATTATTGATGATACGTTTTAGCTATTATTGATGCTTTTTAAAGTCCTTTTTAGTGATTTCAGTCCAATAACCATTCCACATGAGTCACAATAAATGCCATTGACATACAGGTGCTTCTCACAAAATTAGAATATCAATAAAAAGTTAATTTATTTCAGTTCTTCTCTACAAAAAGTGAAACTCATATATTATATAGTGTCATTACAAAGAGAGTGATCTATTTCATGTGTTTATATCTGTTAATGTTGGTGATTATGGCTTACAGCCAATGAAAACCCAAAAGTCATTATCTCAGTAAATTAGAATAATTAACAAAAAAACCTGCACAGGCTTCCTAAAAGTCTAAAAAGGTCCCTTAGTCTGTTTCAGTAGGCTCCACAATCATGGGGAAGACTGCTGACTTGACAGATGTCCAGAAGGCAATAATTGACACACTGCACAAGGAGGGTAAGCCACAAAAGGTCATTGCTAAAGAAGCTGGCTGTTCACTGAGTGCTGTATACAAGCATATTAATGGAAAGTTGAGTGGAAGGAAAAAGTGTGGTAGAAAAAGGTGCACAAGCAACCGGGATAACCGCAGCCTTGAAAGGATTGTTAAGAAAAGGCCATTCAAAAATTTTGGGGAGATTGGACTGCTGCTGGAGTCATTGCAACATGTCGCTGTATGTCACGCACCACGTGGCCAAATGATATCTCATCAGTGCTGAAAGAATGAGGCCTCAGATTAAATAAAAGATTGATGTGAAGACCAATCCTAAGCAAGTGGAGGACCGATTGGGGAGCTATGGTGGCAGGACAGATGAAGAGTGGATCTAGAACTGGTGAGGATAATCTTTCATTACTTTTTAAATAGCAAAAAATTCAGCTCACTACTCCTGTGTTAGAAATGAGTATTACATAAGACTCCCAGGGTATGCAGTCTGTGGTCTGGGTGTGGTTTACCTGTAAGGGTGGGGGACTGTGCTGTTGAATTCCTGCCTCTGAAGAAACCTATCTCATCATTTGTAGTATGTCATCCATCTTTGTATATATTGTGTCATGTAAATTGTATTGCATTGTGGTGTTTGCCTGTGTAATGTATAGTCTGTGATAAGTATTGCTAATATAATATGCATAGTATGTAGTATAAGGAAGTTCTGCCTAGCAACAGGCAGCATGGTCAGAAGTAGATTAGTGTTGGGACTGGCCCACAGGGGAAGGGCTTAGCATATGAGACACGACTGTGATTCCTCAATAGAGATAAATAAAGTTTAAAGAGTAACAAGTGTGCAGTGCTACCAAAAGGTCTGGTGCCTCCCATCTTCATGCGATGACATCCTCTTCCTTGCTTCCTGCCGTGGCTCCTGTGCAGGCATACTTTATCTGCCCTGTTGAGGGCAAGGAAAATTACTTCAGTGCGCAGGTGTCGGGAAAGGTCTGAGAAGCCCAGCACCTGCGCAATGCATTACTTTGCGCTGCCCTCAACAGGGCAGATAAAGTACACCTGCGCAGGAGACGCGACAGGAAGCAAGGAAGAGGACGTCATTGCATGAAGATGGGACCGGACCGGTCCGGACCACCCCCCAGGTGAGTATAATCTTACTTGTTTTTCTTACCTTTCAGGATACATCGGGGCTTATCTATAGCATTACAAAATGCTGTAGATAAGCCCTGATGGCGGTGGCCGAAGCTTATATACGAAAAAGTAGGTGACAGATTCCCTTTAACCTCCTGGTGATAAAACACTGATTTTATTGAAACAGCAACACACAGCCTAGTTAGTAACATGATGAAGGGGCTGAGAGTCTGATTTCAGCGATGTGTCACTTACTAGGCTGTGTGTTGCTGTTTCAATAAAATCAGTGTTTTATCAGTAGGAGATTGTCCTTACAGGACTAGGTGTCTCGTGCCTCCTTGTCAACTGCTCTGTGTAACCCCGCCCCCACCACTGATTGGCAGCTTTCTGTTTATATACAGTGTATACAGGAAGTTGCCAATCAGGGGTGTGGGCGGGGTTACACAGAGCTCAGCTTTCTGAGCAATGTAACATCTACAGGAGAAAAAACAGAGATTCTATCAAATCACAAGCAGCACCAATCAGTATAGTAAGTGACACATTGCTTGAATGAGGGTCTCTTCTCCTACATCATGCTGCTCTCAGATTTCAGATCAAAATCCTGCTGGCAGATTCCATTTAATATTTTCCAAATACAAAAGAGTTTTGATATAATGGTTGTAAATTTCAATAATTCACATCATAGACTGATGAAGCGTTTAATTAAAATGCTATTGTAATACATAATGACAGATACCAAAGAAGAAGGAATCTGCTTCTCTTACTGTTGTATAAAAAATATTTCTTTTTTGTCTTTTGTAGCCTTTGCTATTATTTATAATGTACAGCAGCCGAAAAAATTCTGTATCACTAAACAATGTTGTCATAATGTTAAGGCATTTAAACATCCTGTCACAGATGATAAAAACACATTTCCTCTGACTTTTGTCTCTTGATTTAATTTAAGATATATTTGAGAAGACTTTGACTGAAATTGCTTCAATTACTTTAAAGTTGCTGATCAGCACATAAGTGTTTTATGTGAAATCACTGCACATTGCAACAGATTGTCACTGTTTTCCTAACCTTCAGGGATTAATAGCAGTAATTCTAAATCAAACCTAGCTTTGCATCCTATTTGGCGCAGTGGTGCTATATCCAATGCTAAATAATTCCAAGCCCACGGGTGTTAAATATTTGTCATACCAGCTCTGAAAGGACAATTTGTAACCTGGGAAATATACTATCCATCTAAGTTCTAGAAAGTAGCATTTTGCAATAATAACCCAAAGCCTTTACGATAAAATCGTATCCATAACATATTTCATTTAAACACATTTCCTTCTTTTCTTTTATGCCGAACTGTAAAACTAAACAACTTTCAGTGTAGAAGCATAGATCAGCTGCACGACGTCCACAAATACTAGTCCATTAAAGAGAATCATTTTTAGAGCACTTATATCATATAATGAAAGTAACTATTAGTTCTTCTAGATTGTGTAGCACCATTTTGTTTCAGAAGTAGAATAAATAAATGTGAAGACAGAAAAGTAGCAAATGCCGTGTCAGTGAAAAGTTAAAGGGGACAAACCTATTGTTTTTTGGGTGCAAATAATCTTAGATATTAGACACTAAAGATTACACTTTTTTCTTATAAAGAATATATTTCTAATTCTATTTCTATTTCATTATCTCTCACTCACTTTGTCTAATTCTCTCTCATTCATTTTCATTCTCATTCTCTCTCATTCTCTGTCTCTCCTTCAGAGTCTTTCTGTCAAATTCTCTTTCTCATTCTCCCTCTCATTCTCTCTCTCATTCTCTCACTCTCTCCCATTCTCTTTCATTGTCATTCTCTCTCATTCTCTCTCTCCTTCACTGTCTCTCTCATTCTCTTTCTCATTCTCTCTCTCTCCTTCACTGTCTCTTTCATTCTCTTTCTCATTCTCTCACTCTCTCCCACTCTCTTTCATTCTCATTCTCTCTCTCATTCTCTGTCTCTCCTTCACTGTCTCTATCATTCTCTCTCTCTCCTTCACTGTCTCTCTCATTCTCTTTCTCATTCTCTCTCTCCTTCACTGTCTTTTTCATTCTCTTTCTCATTCTCTCTCATTCTCTCACTCTCTCCCATTCTCTTTCATTGTCATTCTCTCTCATTCTCTGTCTCTTCTTCACTGTCTCTCATTCTCTTTCTCATTCTGTCTCTCTCCTTCACTGTCTTTTTCATTCTCTTTCTCATTCTCTCTCATTCTCTCACTCTCTCCCATTCTTTTTCATTCTCATTCTCTCTCCCTCATTCTATGTCTCTCCTTTACTTTCTCTCATTCTCTTTCTCATTCTCTCTTATTATTTCCGTTATAAAAACATTAAATAGAATACTTTAAGAACTCAACACTTTTTTGCTTCAGTCATCTTTCCTTTGTGTGATTTCATACTTTGAATTTTTTTTTTCAACCTAGAAGCTGATAGAAATAGAACATTCTTACTTGAAAGTTTTGAGTTAATCAAGTAATTAATTAAATATCTCATATGCTAAAAACAGTAAAAAGAAATCAAACTGTTTTTATTAAGGAGAAAAACCTCAAATTGCCTAAAATACAAAATAGAGCTGTCCTCAAATGGCAAAACAGTCTACTGACTAAACTAAATCTTACCTTCCAGGCTAAATTAACAGACAGAAGCATGCTGTCCACCAAAAATAACCTAGTGTTTTCTGATTTAATGTGGTTCTTCTCTTTATTTAGTTTATTTAGTCTCATCAGGATGTGGCGCAGTAGGTTAGAAGACTCATTAAAATAAGGGCTTGTACCATGAAGAATGTAATTTATTCTCTCTACTGTTCCAATATCAATATACTGTAAATGAGCAGAATATCACAGGCAGCACATGAAAATGAAGGGAACACAGGAAATGAAAAAATATATATATATTTTTTTTACTCATGATACAAATACTGATTTCCTATTCTTTTGCACGTTTTTTACACTTAAATGTTTCAGCTCACCAAACAACTTTAAATTTTAGACAAAGATAACACAAGTAAACACAAAATACAGTTTTAAATTAAGGTTTTTAATATTAAAAGGGAAAAAGACATCCAAACCTACAGTACCCTGTATGAAAAAGTGATTGCCTAACTAAACCTCATAACTGGTTGGGACACCATTAGCAGCAACAACTGCAATCGAGCATTGGGATAGCTGGTAATGAGTCTTTTACAATGCTCTGGAGGAATTTTGCCTCACTCTTGTTTGCAGATTTGTTGTAATTCAACCACATTGGAGGGTTTTTGAGCATGAACCACCTTTATAAGGTTATAGGTTAAGGTCAGCTTCTCAGTCAGATTATGGTCAGGATTTTAACTAGGCCACTCCAAAGTCTTAATTTTGTTTTTCTTAAGCCATTCAGAGGTGGACTTGCTGGTGTGTTTTGGATCATTGTCTTGCTGCATAACCCAAGTGCACTTCAGCTTGAGGTTATGAACAGATGGCCGGACATTCTCCTCCAGGATTTCATGCTGTGAGTTCTCTCTGCTGCCGGCTCCATACTGTGTGCCTCTTGTCTCCTGCTTGCTCTGTGCATGCTTTCTGTCTGTGTGCATAGGGGGCGGCGCTGGCAATTCCTGTTTCTTTTTGAGATTGTGTGCACCTTCCTAAGGTTCTCCCAGCCAATTGCCAAAAGGTCTCTAGTACTTACGGCATCCCCACACATTGGTGGGGGCCCTGTGTAACTAACTTCCTCAGTCAGTTTCTCGATGCTGAGGTGCCAGGTCCCGTCTCTTTCTCTTGTGTTAGCCACCCAGTGGGGCATTATACCCTTGCCTGTACCTGTGTTCTATTACTCCTGTGTCTGCCACCCAGTGGGGCATCGTACCCTGGCCTGTAACTGTTTTCGGTTACTCCTGTCTGCCACCTAGTGGGGCCTTGTACCCTGGCCTGTGTCCTTGCTTCTGTGCCTTGTCCCATTCCTGACCCTGTCCAATTCCTGTGTCCATTTGTATCCCTGTCTTGAGCCTTCCCTATCTCTCTGTGTGTTTTCTCGTGTTCACTCCTTCTGCTCTCAGCCCCGCCTCCTGTAGTTCTGCTCCACCTCCTGTAACTTTGCTCTGAGGCTTTGCTCTGCTCTTGGCTCTGCACTCTGCAGCTTTGCTCTGCACTTAGCTCTTCACTCTGTTGTGAATTCTGTTCTTGGGCTCCCTCCGGTGGTTATGAGTGGTAGTGCTGCTGTCTGGTCTGTCCTTCACAGCAGTTATCAGGTGTGTCCACTCTGGACTGGGCTATTTAGTCTGGCCTCACCCTTTAGTCAGTGCCAGTTGTCCATTGTATTCTGGAGGATTCACATCCCTTCATGGTTTCTCCTGCTTCCTGGTCTTTTCACCAAGATAAGTTCTGCTTGTTTGCAGCCCACATGTTGTGGGCTTCATTGTTCAGTGCATTTCATGTTTTTTCTTGTCCAGCTTAATCTGTGTAAGGATTTATGCAGTCAAGCTGGAATCTCTAGAGAGGCAGATATACCCTCCATATCTTTAGTTAGATTGTATTTTCTGTGGTGGATATTTCCTAGTATTTTAATACTGACCGCATAGTTCTCTGTCCTATCTTTCCTATTTAGCTAGATTGGCCTCCTTTGCTAAATCCTGTTTTCAGCCTGTGTATGTTTTTTCCTCTCCTCTCACAGTCAATATTTGTGGGGGGCTGCCTATCCTTTGGGAATTTTCTCTGAGGCGAGATAGTTTTCCCTTTTCTATCTATAGGGTTAATTAGTCCTCCGGCTGTGTCGAGGTGTCTAGGATCAGTAGGTACATCCCACGGCTACTTCTATTTGCGGTGTTAAGTTCAGGGTCCGCGGTCAGTATAGATACCACCTTCTCCAGAGTACGTCCAATGCTACTCCTGGGCCACCAGATCATAACAGTACAACTGGCCAACAATGAGTTAACCACATCTCAGAAGAAGGTAAAGAAAGTGCTGAGCCATTTTTTTTTCTGTACTCTGTTGTGTTTTTTTTTCCCTCTTTACATCTGGGTGGTTCAGGAGTTTGGCGCTGACATGGATGTTCAGGGACTTGCTTCTCGTGTGGATCAACTTGCTGCTAGAGTACATGGTATTTCTGATTATATCGTTCAGACTACAGCTTTAGAGCCTAGAATTCCAACTCCTGATCTGATTTTTGGGGACAGGTCTAAATTTCTGAGCTTTAAAAATAACTGTAAACTGTTTTTTGCTCTGAAGCCCCGTTCCTCTGGTGATCCCATCCAGCAGGTTAAAATTGTCATATCTCTGTTGTGTGGCGACCCCCAGGATTGGGCATTTGCCCTGGAACCTGGGAATCCGGCGTTGCTTAATGTAGACACCTTTTTTCAGGAGCTTGGGTTATTGTATGATGAACCTAACTCTGTAGAGCATGCTGAGAAAACCTTGTTGGCCCTGTGTCAGGGTCAAGAAGCGGCAGAATCATATTGCCAGAAATTTAGAAAATGGTCTGTGTTGACTAAATGGAATGAGGATGCTTTGGCGGCAATTTTCAGAAAGGGTCTTTCTGAATCCTTTAAAGATGTTATGGTGGGGTTCCCCACGCCTGCTGGTTTGAGTGATTCTATGTCTCTGGCCATTCAAATTGATCGGCGCTTGTGTGAGCACAGAGTTGTGCACACTATGGCGTTGTCTTCCGAGCGGAGTCCTGAGCCTATGCAATGTGATAGGATTGTGTCTAGAGCTGAACGACAAGGATTCAGACGTCAGAATGGGTTGTGTTTTTACTGCGGCGATTCTGCTCATGTTATTTCTAATTGCCCTAAGTGTGTCAAGAGAATCGCTAGTTCTGTTACCATCAGTACTGTACAACCTAAATTTCTGTTATCTGTGACCCTGATCTGCTCGTTATCGTCATTTTCTGTCATGGTATTTGTGGATTCAGGCGCCGCTTTAAATTTAATGGACTTAGAATTTGCCAGACATTGTGGGTTTCCCTTACAGCCTTTGCAGAGTCCTATCCCTTTGAGGGGCATTGATGCTACACCATTGGCTAAAAATAAACCTAAGCTTTGGACACAGTTAACCATGTGCATGGCGCCAGCCCATCAGGAAGATTGTCGTTTTCTGGTGTTGCATAATCTGCATGATGTTATTGTGCTGGGGTTTCCATGGTTACAGGTGCATAATCCGGTGTTGGATTGGAAATCTATGTCTGTGACTAGTTGGGGTTGTCAGGGGGTTCATGATGATGTTTCTTTGATGTCAATTTCCTCCTCCCCCTCTTCTGAAGTTCCTGAGTTTTTGTCAGATTTCCAGGATGTTTTTGATGAGCCCAAGTCCAGTTCCCTTCCACCGCATAGGGACTGTGATTGTGCTATTGACTTGATTCCAGGCTGTAAGTTCCCTAAGGGCCGACTTTTCAACCTGTCTGTGCCAGAACATGCCGCCATGCGGAGTTATGTTAAGGAGTCTTTGGAGAAGGGGCATATTCGGCCATCTTCTCCATTGGGAGCAGGTTTCTTTTTTGTTGCCAAGAAGGATGGCTCCTTGAGACCCTATATTGATTATCGCCTCTTGAATAAGATCACGGTCAAATTCCAATACCCTTTGCCTTTGCTCTCTGATTTGTTTGCCAGGATTAAGGGTGCTAGTTGGTTTACTAAGATTGACCTTCGAGGGGCATATAATCTTGTTCGTATTAAGTAGGGCGACGAATGGAAAACTGCGTTCCATACGCCCGGGGGCCATTTAGAATATCTTGTGATGCCATTCGGACTCTCTAATGCTCTATCTGTGTTTCAGTCCTTCATGCATGATATATTTCGGAATCATCTTGATAAATTCATGATTGTATATTTGGATGATATTTAGATTTTTTCGGATGATTGGGAGTCTCATGTGAAACAAGTCAGGATGGTATTTCAGATCCTTCGTGATAATGCCTTGTTTGTGAAGGGGTCTAAGTGCCTCTTTGGAGTACAGAAGGTTTCTTTTTTGGGCTTCATTTTTTTCTCCTTCATCTATAGAAATGGATCCGGTTAAGGTTCAGGCCATTCATGATTGGATCCAGCCCACATCCGTGAAGAGCCTTCAGAAATTTTTGGGCTTTGCTAATTTTTATCGCCGTTTCATTGCCAACTTCTCCAGTGTGGTTAAACCCCTGACCGATTTGACGAAGAAAGGCGCTGATGTGACGAATTGGTCCTCTGCGGCCGTTTCTGCCTTTCAGGAGCTTAAACGCTGATTTACTTCTGCCCCTGTGTTGCATCAGCCGGATGTTTCTCTTCCTTTTGAGGTTGAGGTTGACGCTTCTGAGATTGGGGCAGGGGCCGTTTTGTCTCAGAGGAATTCTGATGGTTCCTTGATGAAACCGTGTGCCTTCTTCTCTCGAAAATTTTCGCCCGCGGAACGCAATTATGATGTCGTAATCGTGAGTTGTTGGCTATGAAGTGGGCATTTGAGGAGTGGCGACATTGGCTTGAGGGGGCAAAACATCGTATTGTGGTCTTGTCCGATCATAAGAATCTGATTTACCTCGAGTCTGCCAAACAGCTGAATCCTAGGCAGGCTGATAAACCTGACCGCTGTCCAGTGGGGAAACTGTTTGTTCCTGATAGATGGACTAGCAAAGTGATTTCTGAGGTTCACTGTTCTGTGTTGGCTGGCCATCCTGGGATTTTTGGTACCAGAGATTTGGTTAGTAGGTCATTTTGGTGGTCTTCTTTGTCACGGGATGTGCGCTCCTTTGTGCAGTCCTGTGGGACTTGTGTGCGGGCCAAACCTTGCTGCTCACGCGCCAGTGGGTTGCTTTTGCCTTTGCCGGTCCCTGAGAGGCCTTGGACGCATATTTCTATGGATTTTATTTCAGATCTTCCGGTTTCCCAGAGGATGTCTATTATCTGGGTGGTTTGTGACCGGTTTTCTAAGATGGTTCATTTGGTACCTTTGCCTAAATTACCTTCCTCTTCTGAGTTGGTTCCGTTGTTTTTTCAGCATGTGGTTCGTTTGCATGGCATTCCGGAGAATATTGTATCCGATAGAGGTTCCCAGTTTGTTTCCAGGTTTTGGCGGGCCTTTTGTGCTAGGCTGGGCATTGACTTGTCTTTTTCTTCTGCATTTCATCCTCAGACAAATGGCCAAACCGAGCGAACTAACCAGACTTTGGAAACTTATTTGAGATGCTTTGTGTGTGCCGATCAGGATGATTGGGTGGCTTTCTTGCCATTGGCCGAGTTTGCCCTTAATAATTGGGCTAGTTCTGCGACCTTGGTTTCACCTTTTTTTTGTAATTCTGGGTTTCATCCTCGTTTTTCTTCGGGGCAGGTTGAGCCTTCTGATTGTCCTGGGGTGGACTCCATGGTTGACAGGTTGCAGCAAATTTGGGCTCATGTTGTGGACAATTTGGTCTTGTCTCAGGAGGAGGCTCAGCGTATTGCTAACCGTCGGCGGCGTGTGGGTTCCCGGCTTCGGGTTGGGGATTTGGTCTGGTTGTCTTCCCGTCATGTTCCTATGAAGGTTTCTTCCCCTAAGTTCAAGCCTCGGTTTATTGGTCCTTATAGGATTTCTGAGATTATCAATCCAGTGTCTTTTCGTTTGGCCCTTCCAGCCTCTTTTTCCATCCACAATGTTTTTCATAGATCTTTGTTGCGGAAATATGTGGTACCCGTCGTTCCCTCTGTTGATCCTCCTGCCCCAGTGTTGATTGATGGGGAGTTGGAGTATGTTGTTGAGAAGATCTTGGATTCTCATTTTTCAAGGTGGAGGCTTCAGTATCTTGTTAAGTGGAATGGTTATGGCCAGGAGGATAATTCTTGGGTTGTTGCCTCTGATGTTCATGCTGATGATTTGGTTCGTGCCTTCCATTTGGCTCGTCCTGATCGGCCTGGGGGCTCTGGTGAGGGTTCGGTGACCCCTCCTCAAGGGGGGGGGGTACTGTTGTGAATTCTGTTCTTGGGCTCCCTCTGGTGGTTATGAGTGGTAGTGCTGCTGTCTGTCCTTCACAGCAGTTATCAGGTGTGTCCACTCTGGACTGGGCTATTTAGTCTGGCCTCACCCTTTAGTCAGTGCCAGTTGTCCATTGTATTCTGGAGGATTCACATCCCTTCATGGTTTCTCCTGCTTCCTGGTCTTTTCACCAAGATAAGTTCTGCTTGTTTGCAGCCCACATGTTGTGGGCTTCATTGTTCAGTGCATTTCATGTTTTTTCTTGTCCAGCTTAATCTGTGTAAGGATTTATGCAGTCAAGCTGGAATCTCTGGAGAGGCAGATATACCCTCCATATCTTTAGTTAGATGTGGAGTTTTTTGTATTTTCTGTGGTGGATATTTCCTAGTATTTTAATACTGACCGCATAGTTCTCTGTCCTATCTTTCCTATTTAGCTAGATTGGCCTCCTTTGCTAAATCCTGTTTTCAGCCTGTGTATGCTTTTTCCTCTCCTCTCACAGTCAATATTTGTGGGGGGCTGCCTATCCTTTGGGAATTTTCTCTGAGGCGAGATAGTTTTCCCTTTTCTATCTATAGGGTTAATTAGTCCTCTGGCTGTGTCGAGGTGTCTAGGATCAGTAGGTACATCCCACGGCTACTTCTATTTGCGGTGTTAAGTTCAGGGTCCGCGGTCAGTATAAATACCACCTTCTCCAGAGTACGTCCAATGCTACTCCTGGGCCACCAGATCATAACAGCACTCTGTGGCTTTGCTCTGCTCTTGGATCTGCACTCTGTGCCTTTGCTCTGCTCTTGCTCTGTGGCTCCACTCTGCTCTTGCTCTGATGCTCCGCTACTTGCAGTTCTGCCTTGCTCCGCTCCTTGTAGTTCTGCTCCACTCTCATTCCGCACCTCACAGGCCTCTTTCCTTACTGTCTGAGTAGGTTCCTACCTGTTCCCTTATATCTCATACTTGTCTGTGCTCCTGTCCTCCCTGAATCAGTCCCTGCTCCTCCAGTCTAAATGGGCCCCAACCTGTTTCCACATATCTCTCACACCTGCCGTGTTCCTATGCCTTCCAAGTCAGTTCCTGTCCCTTCTGTCTCAGCCATGCCTGCCTGCCAGTGTCTCAGAGATGCCCACCTGTCAGTGTCTCAGCCATGCCCACCTGCCTGCCAGTGTCTCAGCCATGTCTGCCTGCCTGCCAGTGTCTCAGCCATGTCTGCCTGCCAGTGTCTCAGCTGTGCCCGCCTGCCAGTGTCTCAGCCGTGCCTGCCTGCCAATGTTCCGTCCCCCAGTGGGATCAGCAGCCACAGCCAGACACTACCCTGGAGTGGTACCTGGTAGTTACCTGCCGCACAAGTCTGACCTCTCCATCAGAGGCTCCAGTGAACACCTAGGTAGCTACTTAGTCACACCCCTTCCAGGGTAGTTGGGGCGCTAGCGTAACGCAGGCCATTTTTGCCCAGCCTCTTTCTTATGGTGGAGTCATGCACACTTACCTTAATTAAGGCAAGTGAGGGCTGCAGTTCTTTGGATGTTGTTGTGAGGTCTTTAGTTACCATTGGATGAGGCATTGCTGCGCTCATGGATTAATTTTGATCTGCTGGCCACTACTGGCAAGGTTATACACTGCTTTATGCTTTCCCAATTTGTGGATAATGGTTCTCTCTGTGGTTTACTGGAGCCCAAAGCTTGAGAAATGACTTTATAACAAATTCCAGAATTTTTTTGGATCACGACATAGAGTCTAGCTTTTGAATATCTTTTGGTCTACTTCACTTTGTCAGACAGGTCCTATTTAAGTGATTTATTCATTGAGAACAGGTGTGGCAGTAATCAGGCCTGTGTGTTGCTAGGGAATTTGAACTCAGTTTCCAAAAGATGTGATAAACCACAGCTAATTTATGTTTTAAGGGGAGGCGGCAAACACAGGGCCCTGTAGGTTTGGATTTATTTTTCCCTTCCCTTCCCACTTTGTGTTTACTTGTGTTATTTTTGTCTAAAATTTAAATTTGTTTGGTGATCTGAAACATTTAAGTGTGACAAACATGCAAATGTATAGGAAATCAGGAAAGGGGCAAACACTTTTCTAACAACCATATACTGGATGCTATTAAACTGAAGACATGGGGTTTATCTTGTATTTAATAGTGTTCAGAACTTACCCGGTGCTGGCCCTTACAAATCCAATGCCGGGAGGAAACTAACTTAATTCCTTCCGGTAGCATTTGGGTTTCAGTCATGGGTATGGTGCCAGCGTAAGTTCAATCACCACTCTGTATAGAGAAAAGTGATTTTCAACACGTACCTGGCACTGACTGACAGGAGACCATAATGCTGATCCTCTTGTCAGTCAGTGTCAGGGTCACGGTTACAGCCGTCACTATTCATACATTGATGGTGACCAAACCCCGAATGGCAGCGGGGCATCTTAGTGTCAGCGTGAGGCAGTTCAAAATGTTTTTTCACTTTACACATTTTTCTTAAAGGCCTGAATTATACCCTGCTATGATACCAAAATCGATTAGACACTGCTTCAATAATAATTTCACTCTAAAAATCACATATTTATACTAGTTAATGTGAAATAAATTTATATTATCTAAAAAGAACATGGAATAAATGGGAATAGCACTCCAGATAGGATAATTTAATGACACCCTAGTGGTTGAATGTCCATGTTCCCCAACACATGTCAAATTGATAAAATAAAAAAAGAAAGCTATTACTCAAAAAAATACAAAAAATGTGTATTGTATCTAGTAAAGTAGCGATGCTTGATATAAGCTAATATGTAGCCAAAATTTTGCATCATTCTGGCTGCAATTACTTTAATCAAGCCGCAATGACTTTTGACTGGACGATTATTTTTTATGTACTCCATCTCTCCTAACTTAAGCTCATTTGACTATGCTTTATATATTAAGGCGGCCTCGATGGCAAATTTCTTGAAGGTCTTGATGAGAAGGCGTGATGGTGTCTAACGTTCTCCTATTTATGAATCAGGAATATCTGATAAGCAGCGTGCACCTCTGTGCACCACGCCATCAATTTTACACAATCCCCTGACTACAGTAATATTTCTGATGTAAATATCACCACATTTTGCCATGAATTAGACATGCCATGGCATCACACTCTGGCCACTCTCCAACTCTACCCATATTGGTGTAGCTGGCTGATCTGAAAATGGCAAAAGTCACAAAATTTTGGTGCAACTCCAAATTATGCCAACATTTTGCAACCTTTCAAAGCAATTTAAACCAGAATTCTGGCAAAATAGCTTTGATGAATCAGAGCCTAAGATTTGGTCCTGCGTTTTTGATGCCATCATCTGTCAGCTATTGCTAGCAACGACTATTGTGAGTTCATGATCCTTGCATATTAGCTAAAGAGAACTCTGTGTAGCTAACTAACTGGAGCAATGCATAAAGGGAGAAGGCTACGTTTTATTCACGTTTTATTAGCTGCTCTCTACTAATTTTTGGGGTGATAAAGGGACCAGTTACACTCACCGGTCCCTATAGAGTGAGCTCACTGTAATCCCTTCCTGGCATTTAGATTAACAGCCTCATCTGCACTCATGTTGCACATTCACTCTGCAAAGCAGACTGTCAAAGAAAATCCTGTGGAGCGATTGCAGCGGCGCTCACTCAGTTCACCGCCCAGATGACTGGAAGCTGTTAGGAGAGGAAAACTTAAAGCTGGTACTTCAGTTAGCTGGCTACACAGGGTTTAAAGAATATTTGCCTGCAGATCAACCATATATCTGCAGGTATATAGCAATTCTCGAGGTCACTGGCTCCTTTAAAAGATTAATACCAAAGGTTACCTTAGATTCCAATCATGATTCCCTTGTAACTTACTTCCTTCAGATTAACCCACCAATTTTACAAAGTTTTAGAAACGTAAAAGTCAGCTTTAAAAAAATTATTTAAAAAGCTGTGGCTAATGGTGCTGTACTCGTGGATACATATATTTAAAGAGCAAAGACTTTATTTAGAAATTCAGATTCTAATAACTACTTTACCATGAATTATTCTGCTTTATGTCTGATATTTTGTGAACATCCTAGAAGAGGTCAGATCATTATAGATCAGATCATAATATGTAAATGAGAAAGATGTTCTCCGATAATGAATCTGCTTGGAGAAAAAAAGCCTTTACTCTAGACTCTGTCTACAGCCATGAATCCAATATGCAAATGAGAGCAATTGTAAAAATCTATATTTGAAAGAGTTATGCATTTTCCTGTAAAGGATTCGTTATTGCTTCCAATTTTCCAAGTCATAACTATTGGCATGAAATGGATATTGTCCCATTTGACACATTGATATGTCTTAGGTCACATCAATAGTGACCATTCCTCCCTACATTTTACACGTCTCTGATCAATGCTCTAGAATACCATTTATCTCTCATTTTATTGAAGTTAAGTCATGAAAAGATTATTAAAATATTATCCGCACTAAGAAGAGAAAGGTCAACAATTTTCTATTCTGCTTCTAAGTTATTCTTTCTCTACTTGCTTATAAAGAAACATCAGGGGTCGTTATCAGAAACGAGGGGACGTTATCTCATCATTTGAGCTTCAATGGGATTTCTAACCATTAACATTGTTTGATAAAATTTAGATATCTTCTGCCATATAAGTAAATCATAATTTTAAATGTTGAGAAAGAGCATGTAAGGGTGTTTTCACATTGCGTTCTTGCCCACGTTCAGTGGTTCCATCAGGGCTTGTGTCCGAAGTACTCCCGCAGCTCCAGAATGAGGCACCAAGTGTAGACCTGCGTTACCTATCAGACCGAGCTGCTTTGATTAGCATACGGTGGGGGAAGAATTATGAAAGGATTAATTTTTTCTCCCTTGATAAGCTGACCACAGATAAATTTGCAAAAGTCATTTGACACCAAACACATTGCTTGCATAACCAGTCTGACCACTTTTGAGAATAGTAGCCATGGAAAAGGCTGAAAAATTAAATCAAATTTTTAAAAATATTAAAATTTGAGAGTTCTCTCTGCCTGATAACTTTTAATGGCTAACTGAAAAGATGATAACAATTTGTAAGCTTTCAAGACTACTCAGGTCTCTTCATCAGGCATAAATATTTTTCTATCTAATAGCTAACATGGTACAAATATATACATTTTCCTCTATCCAATTTTTGGATACAGGAACTCTCAATCCTAAATATTTTCCAATTTTGAAGAAATTGTCTGAATTAAATAAATAATTGAATTTTATTTGTGCTCTATGAGCTCCTTTCCTGGATTCTGTGGATACTGTTTACACTGGGACCTTGTTCTGCAGTCCCATGTCCCACGAACTACCATCAGATGACAGGTGAAAGGGTCTTAAGTAGTGTTGAGCATTCCGATGCTGCAAGTATCGGGTATCGGCCGATACTTGCTGTATCGGAATTCCGATACCGGGATTCCGATACTCTTGTGGTATCGGGTATCGGGTATCGGAACAACATTAATGTTAAAATGTGTAAAAGAGAGAATTAAAATAAAAAATATCGCTATACTCACCTCTCCGACGCAGCCGGGACTTCAGCGAGGGAACCGGCAGCGTTGTTTGTTTAAAATTCGCGCTATTACTTGGTTACGTGAATTCCCGGCTTGTGATTGGTCAGGTCGGCCACGTTGCCGGGACGCGGACCAATCACAGCAAGCCGTGACGAAATTACGTCACGGCTTGCTGTGATTGGTCCGCGTCCCGGCAATATGGCCGCCCTGACCAATCACAAGCCGTGACGTCACGGGAGGCTGGACACGCGCCCATTTTAAAATGAGCGCGTCCAGCCTCCCGGCTTGTGATTGGTTGACCGCGGCGCAACCAATCACAAGCCGTGACGTCACGGGAGGCTAGACACGCGCCCATTTGAAAATGAGCGCGTCCAGCCTCCCGGCTTGTGATTGGTTGACCGCGGCGCAACCAATCACAAGCCGTGACGTCACGGGAGGCTGGACACGCGCCCATTTTAAAATGAGCGCGTCCAGCCTCCCGGCTTGTGATTGGTTGACCGCGGCGCAACCAATCACAAGCCGTGACGTCACGGGAGGCTGGACACGTGCCCATTTTAAAATGAGCGCGTGTCCAGCCTCCCGTGACGTCACGGCTTGTGATTGGTCAGGGCGGCCATATTGCCGGGACGCGGACCAATCACAGCAAGCCGTGACGTAATTTCGTCACGGCTTGCTGTGATTGGTCCGCGTCCCGGCAACATGGCCGACCTGACCAATCACAAGCCGGGAATTCACGTAACCAAGTAATAGCGCGAATTTTAAACAAACAACGCTGCCGGTTCCCTCGCTGAAGTCCCGGCTGCGTCGGAGAGGTGAGTATAGCAATATTTTTTATTTTAATTCTTTCTTTTACACATTTATATGGTTCCCAGGGCCTGAAGGAGAGTTTCCTCTCCTTCAGACCCTGGGAACCATCAGGAATACCGTCCGATACTTGAGTCCCATTGACTTGTATTGGTATCGGGTATCGGTATCGGATTGGATCCGATACTTTGCCGGTATCGGCCGATACTTTCCGATACCGATACTTTCAAGTATCGGACGGTATCGCTCAACACTAGTCTTAAGCTTTCTGTTTGCCTAGAAGTATTACAAAGCATGGGATCCTCATCCTTGCTAAAGCTAACAGTTCTTCCTTATGAAGAATGCTACGACTACAAATTCTCACTTTCTTCTTGTAGACATGGCACCAGAGGCATGGCTCTTTTGCCATTCCCTACTTAACAAAAGCAGACATCACACTGAGCTGCACTAAACAAAGCCCTGGGGTCCTGGGTTCAAATCCCACCAAGTGCATCTGCAAGGAGTTTGCATGTTCTTCCCATACTTGTGTGGGTGTCCTCTGGGTTTTCCGGTTTCCTCCCATATTCTAAAGACATAAAGATAGGGATTCTAGATTGTGAGCCCCAATGGGGACAGTACCTATAATGTTTGTAAAGCGCTGTGGAATTAATGGGACTATATAAATTATTAAAATAAATGCAAAAAGTAAATAAAACAACTTCTGACACAACCTTTCACATGTCCAATATATAGAATTGATGTAAAACTAAAACCTTGTGACAGACAATATATAATCACACAACACTTATAACATAGGACTAGTGCAACCAACTAGTTCAGTCTAGTATAACAAATACTTTTCTGTATTTATTATTAGTCACTAAGTTTTGTCAAGAATAGCTGCCATCACAAAGATTAGTAGAGTAAATAAAAGATCCAGGTTTAATTAAATTTTTTAAAGAATGACCAATAAAGTCCCTTTAAAAGATATAATTTCCACTAAAGAAACCCATTTATGTCACCATTGCTCTATTAAAATAAAATATTGGCTGTGTTTGGTACCAGTAATTGACTTACATAAAAATGAAATGAAGGTCATCAGAGACAATTCACAACGGTATGTACAAATGTTAGGCTTCTGGCTTTACGAAATTGCTAATCCTTTTACATGAATTTGACTTTGGGTGATGATGTCGAATTTTTGTTTTGTGCATTATGTAATTGTCGTTGTTACAAACCGGAATCAATAACCTAAAAGGAAAAGCACTCCCCTAAAAAAGTATCATTACCTTTCATCAGCAAACACATCACACAATTATAGAGCTTTCCATTCAGGGGTTGTAATGTAAGATAACTATGCAGCAAAGCATATTGTAACAGTCCCAAATGTTAAAGCAATAGCAGCTCAGCGGTGGGAGCGGAGACACAAAACAAAATAGAAATGCAATGTGAAATATCATGGTGCTGCTCACACGAGTGACCGGCTCTTTATCGGATTGAATCAGATTCTGAGGTCTAATTTGTATTCTGTCACATAAAATCATACACATGGCAGATGGCTTTTCTGCAGCTATTTTCTATTTTGTTTGGGCATTTTCTAACTTTCACAGAAGATAAAAAAAAATGCACACAATATAAATAAAATGCAGAATTATAACTAGGGTTGAGCGACCTTAGCTTTTTTAGGATCGAGGTGGGTTTTGTGAAACCCGACCTTCTCGGATGTCGGATCGTATGGAATCGGCCGATTCTACTGTAAAGTCGGGTTCTCTCTCTCTCTCTCTCTCTCTCTCTCTCTCTCTCTCTCTCTCTCTCCTCCGTGCAAGGCATATGTTATTTTTTGACTCCGGAAATTACTACGTCCGAAAACGTAACATAGCACTATGATGCCGCAGGAGCCAGAACCTATGTCATCACGCTGCCCACAATTAATTGGCTCAAAAAAATGGCGGGGAAGGCGTCATTCGAAACGCGACTTTGGCGCCAAGTTCGCGTTCCACGTGGCCGACCCACACTGGGATCGGATCGGGTTTCATGAGACGCCGACTTTGCCAAAAGTCGGCGACTTATGAAAATGAACGACCCGTTTCGCTCAACCCTAATTATAACATGTTTCCAAACACTATTTTCTTAGAGCCTAGGAAAGAAAATAAAAGTTCTACCTACAAAGTCATCACATCTAGAAAGAAGCAGTTCAGCAGCTGGAATATTGTGATTTTGACCAATTGAAGCCTTGGAAATGCAAAATAGCTCTTCTCTAGAAAAAGGGAAAGTCTCTCTTGGTTTGTCTATTAGGCCTCTTTCACACTTCCGTCTTTTTTTTTCAGTCAAAATGTGTCGTTTTGTGAAAAAAAAACGGATCCAGCAAATGTTTCTGCTGGATCCTTTTTTTTCTCATAGACTTGTATTAGCGACGGATTGTGACGGATGGCCTACTGTTTCATCTGTCGTGCGCTGCATCCATCATAAAATTGCTGTACGTTGGGCTGAGAAAACGCACATAGAAATGTTTTTTGTGTACGTCAGAAAATCGCTCAGCGTCGCTGACTGTCAAAAGCTGGAATCCAGCGATGGATGCCATCTTTTGAAACTGAGCATGCGCGGCAGAATTTCCAGTCAAGGAAATTCTCTCTCTCTTTTTACTATTGATGCTGCCTATGCAGCATCATTAGTAAAAAGATATAATGTTAAAAATAATTTAAAAAAATAAAAAATCATGATATTCTTACCTACCGGCGTCCCCCGCAGCCTTCCCGATGCTCGCGATGCTCCCTGCAGCTCCCGTTCCCAGTGATGCCTTGCGAAATGACCCGATAACGTAGCTGTCTCATGAGGCATTACTGGGAACAGGAGCTGACGGGAGCATCCCGAGCATCGGGAAGGCTGTGGGGGACACCAAAAGGTAAAAATATCACGATTTTTAATTTTTTTTTATTATTTTTAACATGGGTTGTGTTGTGTATGCGTTTTTGCAGCGGAAAAATGCCACAAAGATGCATACACAATGTGTGCACATAGCCAATTCTGGCAACAACTGCCTCGCTGGGTCCGTCAAAAAAATGGACCCAGTGCACCCGTTTTTTACAGTCTGCACAGTCTGATTGTAAAAAAAGGAAGTGGGAAAGAGGCATTAGTGAAAAGGAAAGTCTACAGTCTAGACTGGTTTGGCTGATAATACTAGTCATGTTTCATGATCCTTAAGGGGTTAAGCATTGGGTGGTTATTAAGATGTAAGCCTGATGATTTCTACCTTCTTTTTTCCATATGTTAAATGTATCTGCAATATGATTTGTCTCCTGCATTTTTCACCAGTTTTCAGCACTTCAGGTTTTATTTCTAATTTTCAGTTTTCTCTGAAATAGTGGGTGCTATGATATCTCCTAATAAACAGGAGACAGAAACATGAAGGATTCCTGTTCTCCTGTTTGTGTATAGCTCACACTGAGAAGGAGCAATAGTATTGAAAATATCATACAGGGTGATTTAAAAATGATGCTGCAAAATTAATGCTTTAGCATGCAAACCGGAGAGAACATTACACAAATATATTTCCAAGACACATTTTCTATCCAAGTTTTAGCTATACGCTACAAATGTTCAAAGTGATTCTCATTGGTGACACAGCAGATGTTTGGACAGTTGTCCAGTTGTGTCCAGACGCTTGACAGAGAATTCCAAGTTATGAGGTGCAATTCAGTGTTATGATTGCGCCATTTTTTTGTTTAGTGTTGTGTGTTTTGCACCTATTTTGAGGGCACCCAGTTCATTTTTCTAGTTGTGCCTTTGTTAAGTCTATTTTGCATGGGATCATCTGTATGGTTTCCACTTTGTGGGCAGAGTCTAGCAACTCTAGATGTTTTAGCCTGATTCATAAATTGCAACTTTTTAAAAAGTCACAAAATGTGGTCCATTTTACAAACTTTTTCAGCCAAAAATTCAGAAAAAGAATTCAAGACAGGAAGGAAGCCCATTTTCGGCTTATCACTGAATTCATGAATCACATTTACCATTTTTGTAAATTTGGCATCAAAATTGGCAAAAGCTCAAGAAAAAAAAGAGACATAGAGAAAATGCGCATAAAGTGAAGGAAATAAGTATTTGATGCCTTGCTGATTTTGTAAGTTTGACCACTGACAAATACATGAACAGTCTATAATTTTAAGGGTAGATTAATTTTTACATTGAGAGATAGAATATCAAAAATAAGATCCAGAAAACTACATTGTATAAATTATATAAATGTATTTGCATTTTGCAGTGAGAAGTAAGTATTTGATCCTCTACCAACCATTAAGAGTTCTGGCTCCGACAGACCAGTTAGATGCTCCTTTTCAACTCGTTACCTGCTTTAAAGACAGCTGTCTTACTTAGTCACCTTTATAAAAGACTCCTGTCCACAGACTTAATTAACCAGTAAGACTCTAACCTCTACAACATGGGCAAGACCAAAGAGCTTTACAAGGATGTCAGGAACAACATCATAGACCTGCACAAAGCTGGAATGCGCTACAATACCATAAGTAAGATGCTGGGTGAGAATGAGACAACTCTTGGTGCAATAGTAAGAAAATGGAAGAAATTCAAAGTGAATGTCAATCGACATCGATCTGAGGCACCATACAAAATCTCACCTCGTGGAGCATCCTTGATCATGAGGAAGGTGAGAGATCAGCCTAAACCTACATGGGGAACGTACTAATGATCTCAAGGCAGCTGGGACCACAGTCACCAAGAAAACCATTGGTAACACAGGTTTAAAATCCTGCAGTGCCCGCAAGATACCCCTGCTCAAGAAGGCACAACATTTAGGTCTTTGTCATTAACTCAATTCGCCGTGTTTGGAGGAAGAGAAATGCTGCCTATGACCCAAAGAACACCATCCCTACTGTCAAGCATGGAGGTGGAAACATTATGTTTTGGGGTGTTTCTCTGGTAAGGGCACAGGACTACTTCAATGCATCAATGGGAGAATGAATGGAGCCATGTACCGTAAAATCCTGAGTGACAAGCCTCCTTCCCTATGCCAGGACATTAAAAATGGATCATGGCTTGGTTTTCCAGCAAGACAATGACCGAAAACATACAGCCAAGACAACAAAGGAGTGGCTTAAAAGAAGCACAATAACGTCATAGAGTGGCCAAGCCAGTCTCCAGACCTTAATCCCACAGAACACTTATGGAGGAAGTTGAAGCTCCGAGTTGCCAAGCGACAACCTCAAAATCTTAATGATTTAGAGATGATTTGCAAAGAGGAGTGGGCCAAAATTCCTCCTGACATGTGCACAAACCTCATCTTCAACAGCAAAAAATGTTTGACTACTATGCTTGCCAACAAGGGTTTTGCCACAAAGTCTTGCTTGCCAGAGGGATCAAATACTTATTTCTAACTGAAAAATGCAAATACATTTATATAATTTATACAATGTGATTTGCTGGATATTACTTTTATAATTATAGACTGTCCATGTTTTTGTCAGTGGGTAAACTTACAAAATCAGCAAGGGATAAAGTAATTATTTCGTTCACTGAAATGAATCAGGGCCTTGGACTTCTTTGTTTCAGTGAGGCATTGACTCAGGTAGGTGAGATCCTGTAGCCGAAGGGACAAATACATTATGTCTTAGATGTAGCCCAACAGAAAGAATTTGCAGGGTGTTAGATCTGGCAATTGCATATTAAAAGGAACCTGTCACGGGAAAAGTGGTATTAATCTGCAGATATGGGTTTAATCTGCAGGTTAATAGCATCATTAACCTGCCCGGCATCCGCACTTAGCCAAACGCTGCGGGGAAAAAAATGAACTTTATTCTCCGGCACCGTTCTGGTTTCAGTCATGGGGCGGTCTCGGCGCTGATTCAGTCATGGCTCTGAGTATATAGAGCAGTGGCTGTTGCCCAAGCCAACTCTGACTGACACTAGCTCAGCATTGGGGCTGGCTGTCAGTCACGGCTGGGGACAGGGTTACAGCCACCACTCTATTCTCAGAACGATGACTGACCTTGTCTGGCGCTGTCCCGTGACTGAAACCAGAACGCTGCCTGGAGGAATAAAGTTAATTTTGTTCCTTGCAGTGTTCGACTAAGTGCAGGCGCCGGGTGGGTTTATAGCTCTATTAACCTGCATATTATTCCCATATCTGCAGGTTATTGGCTTTTCACGTTAACAACTCGTGTTTTTTCCTCTCGGTCATGAATACCGGAGCTATAATTTTGCATTTTCCTTTTTGAGTCACCATGCACACCAGTACTGAGTGGTGTACATGTAAGTCCAGCACTGGGGTATTATAAAACACTTAATAGATGGTAGCAGCATGATTTGTCAGTCTGTGCCTTCTTTTCATTCTGTTCTTTTTTCTATAAGTGAGCTGGAAGTCTATCTTGCTTTGACTAAAAAAGGTTTTATCTGTTTTTTGGAGTGTATGAGCTCGAGAGTCAGAGGGATGAAGAAATGTTTTGAAAGTGGAGAAAGCAAGCGTATTTTTCAGATTAAATTTAACACAAAGCTTCTTGTACTTTTGATGTATGCAAAGCTTGTTGAAACATCAGTGTCAATATAAATTGCTTTATAGACTGCCTAGCTCATGCTGGATTACCAAAAGAAGATTATGTTAGTATTTTTGTGAGTTTATTGTAGAGATTCAACATGTCTGTTTCAGGAAATAATTATGTTGTCCAATGAAATAATATTTCTGGGGCATTTCTTTTATTACCCTGCATTGCTGCATGCTTCTGTTATTGCCCCTGAATAAATTGGCAAGTAGGTGTTACTATTCCTTGAACCACCATTACCTTAGTTAAAGATGGTTTTCCACTTTCAGGAAAGTGAAACATAAGTGCTCTAAAATAGATAAAATAGCAAAACAGGAACTCACCCTCTTCGAGTCCCGTCCAGCCTGGCTCCTGCACCCATGCTTAGGTCTCAGTGTTTTGGCTGCACTTTTGACATCATGTTGGGAGCAAGCATCACAGTTTTAGTCATCTGAGCTCAATGGTTGTGCTGAGGAGAATACGAGCTCTGTTAGTTATATATTTTATGTATTTTAAGTTTGAAGTCCACTTTCCTGAAAATGGAAAACCCCATTAAGCCTGTAGGGTTTTGTTCTGTGCTACTATCACTTTGATTGCAGGAACAGATCTGCTTGCTGTGCTACTCTGCTGTATCTAATGTGATAAATATGCTTAATGGAGGCATGGAGTCTTTGTAGGTATAATCAATGGATTTGATTTAGTTTACTAAATGATATAAACTGTTTTGTCAATAAAGAAAATAGGTAACCCGATCATTAATTGCTCCTATTGGATGCTGAATTAATGAATTGCTATATTACATTCATATTAGTATAGATACAGTATATACACTGCATTGTACATTTCTTTGTCTTTCAGACTTTCAGTTTTTGATAGAATGACCAAGGAATCTACTGTAGGTTCCTGGTCTTTTCATATAAAATAATTCTTAACCCCTTCCCGACATGTGACGGTATAGTACGTCACATGTCGGGACCCCCGCTTTGATGTGCGCTCCGGCGGTGAGCGCACATCAAAGTCGCGACATGTCAGCTGTTTTTTACAGCTGACATGTGCGCGCAATAGCGGCGGGTGAAATCGCGATCACCCGCCGCTATTAACTAGTTAAATGCCGCTGTCAAATGCAGACAGCGGCATTTAACTACCGCATCCGGCCGTGCGGCCGGATATGAGTGCATCGCCGACCCCCGTCACATGATCGGGGGTCGGCGATGCTTGTACATTGTAACCATAGAGGTCCTGGAGACCTCTATGGTTACTGATCGCCGGTGGCTGTGAGCGCCCCCCTGTGGTCGGCGCTCACAGCACACCTGCATTTTAGCTACATAACAGCGATCTGATAATCGCTGTTATGTAGCAGAGCCGATCGGGCTGTGCCTGCTTCTAGCCTCCCATGGAGGCTATAGAAGCATGGTAAAAGTTAAAAAAAAAGTAAAAAAAAATGTGAAAAAAATAAAAAAAATATAAAAGTTTAAATCACCCCCCTTTCGCCCCAATCAAAATAAATCAATAAAAAAAAACCCCAACCTACACATATTTGGTATCGCCGCGTTCAGAATCGCCCGATCTATCAATAAAAAAAAAGCATTAACCTGATCGCTAAACGGCGTAATGAGAAAAAAAATTGAAACGCCAGATTTACGTTTTTTTGGTCGCCACGACATTGCATTAAAATGCAATAACGGGCGATCAAAAGAACGTATCTGCACCAAAATGCTGTCATTGAAAAAGCCAGCTCGGCACGCAAAAAATAAGCCCTCACCTGACCCCAGATCACGAAAAATGGAGACGCTACGAGTATCGGAAAATGGCGCAATTTTGTTTTGTTTTGTTTTTTGCAAAGTTTGGAATTTTTTTTCACCACTTAGGTGAAAAATAACCTAGTCATGTTAGGTGTCTATGAACTCGTACTGACCTGGAGAATCATAATGGCAGGTCAGTTTTAGCATTTAGTGAACCTAGCAAAATAGGCAAGCAAAAAACAAGTGTGGGATTGCACTTTTTTTGCAATTTCACTGCACTTGGAATTTTTTTCCCGTTTTCTAGTACACGACATGGTAAAACCAATGATGTCGTTCAAAAGTACAACTCGTCCCGCAAAAAATAAGCCCTCACATGGCCAAATTGACGGAAAAATAAAAAAGTTATGGCTCTGGGAAGGAGGGGAGCGAAAAACGAAAACGGAAAAACGGAAAAAGCTCCGGGGGTGAAGGGGTTAAGAAAATTAAAATGAACTTATGCATGTTGTTTTTTTGGTTTTTAATAGTTTATAAAGAGGCTCCACTACTGGCAAATGGCCAATGCATCTCTTTAACCCCTTCACCCCCGGAGCTTTTTTCATTTTTTCATTTTCATTTTTCGCTCCCCTTCTTTCCAGAGCCATAACTTTTTTATTTTTCCGTCAATATGGCCATGTGAGGGGTTATTTTTTGCGGGACGAGTTGTACTTTTGAACAGTAGCAATGATTTTACCATGTCATGTAACAGAAAACAGGAAAAAAAATTCAAAATGCGATGAAATTGCAAAAAAAAGTGCAATCCCAAAATTGTTTTTTGTTTGGCTTTTTTTGCTAGGTTTATTAAATGCTAAAACTGACATACCATAATGATTCTCCACGTCATTACGAGTTCATAGACACCAAACATGTCTAGGTTCTCTTTTATTCAAATTAGCTTTAAAAAAAAAAAAAAAAAAAAAAAAAAGCTCAATTTTCTGATACCCGTAGCATCTCCATTTTTTGTGATCTGGGGTCGTGTGAGGGCTTTTTTTTTTTTGCATGCCGAGCTGACGTTTTTAATTATACCATGTTTGTGTAGATATGTTCTTTTGATTGCCCTCTATTGCGTTTTAATGCAATGTCGCGGCAACCAAAAAAATGTAATTCGGGGGTTTTGATTTTATTTCTCGCTACACCGTTTAGCGATCAGGTTAATTCTTTTTTTCGTTGATAGATCGGGCGATTCTGAACACGGCAATACCAAATATATGTATGTTTGATTTTATTTTTTTCATATTTTTAAACATATTTTATTTTTATTTTGGCATGCTTCAATAGCCTCCATGGGAGGCTAGAAGCATCCACTACTCGATCGCCTCTGCTACATAGAGGTGATGCACAGATCACCTCTATGCAGCAGTATTACAGCATTGCTATGAGCACCGACCACAGGATGGCGCTCATAGAAATCTGCGATCAACAACCATAGAGGTCTCGAGCAGACCCCTGGTTGTGATGGCAATGCACCGCTGACCCCCCATCATGTGATGGGGGTCAGCGGTGCAAGCAATTCCGGCCGCGTGGCCTGCACCACTTGTTAATTGCCGCTGTCAGAGTTTGACTGCAGCATTTAACTGTTAATGCAGGCACATGTCAGCTGTTGAAAACAGCTGACATGTCGTGGCTTTGAGGTGGGCTCACCGCCGGAGCCCACCTCAAAGCGGGGGATACTGCCAGCTGACGTACTATTCCATGAGCTGGCAGAAAGGGGTTAAAGACCAACTTTGAGAACAGAGAGTACATTCTTCAATCATCTTCCAATGTAGGAGGCTTCTATGGCCTTGTCTTTATTTCTCTCTAACTCTTTTGCTGTAAATTAATTTATAAATAAACTTTCTAATTGCTGCACTACACACTACTGAGACTCCTTGAACGTTTTCTGTATCACAGTACATGGCTGCACACTGAAGTGGCCTGTAATGTCAGCACATAAAGTGGACTTGTTCAGAAAATCTGATCACTGCCTCCTGTTGCACTTGGTTAGGAGAGTGGGGGACTTTGACATCCAGCTAGCCCTCTACCCTTCTCTCAATGTACCACACAAGACTTAATATATCCTCACATTACTACTCCTACTCTGTGTCTAGTCGGAGACATATAACTGCATTTTAGTTGTATAATTATCATTACTACAACTACTACTAATAGTAGTAGTAGTAGTGTAGTGCTAACATTACATCAAGAATAGTGAATACAGGACATAAAGGAAGAAAAGAAGCTGTTAATTATGGTGCTAATTATGGTACTTAGTGTAATAACACTGGTCTACAAAAAAAAAAATTCTGGCATGGACTTTAAGAACAGTTTTAGACTAATTTGAGGGTGCTGAATTCAAATCTGATATTATAATTTCTCTATAAATCTGATATTATAATTTCTCTATCACATCACGTTTTTGCTCTACAGGTATATAGCCCATTTTTATGAATTCCATGATAAATATAAGTAGTGTATGAAAAGTGCCGGTTTATACGGTTCACTAAGGTAAATTTAGTATTCGTTTAGTCTCCCAATAAACGTGAGAATATCTTTGTTTTCTTTGAACATGCATAATTCCCATTTGTTATGATAACACCCTTGTTTTCTCTGCTACTGGACAGTAGAGCTACAGCAGAGCATTGGGTGAAAACTGAATGGCCTCAGTGACAGAGTTTGGCATCTGGCGATAAGAATGTCATCCATGATCCTCTAGTGGATAGGAAGGACATTGTCTTTCCTCCCTTACACATAAAACTTGGAATGATGAAGCAGTTCATCAAAGCTCTCAATCACAGTGGAGAATGCTTTAACTATATATGTTCAACTTTTCCTAGTCTTAGTGAAGAGAAGAAAAAGACTGGAATATTTGATGGACCTCAAATAAGAACACTTATGAGAGACCCAAATTTTATCACATCAATAAATGAGACAGAAGAAAGAGCTTGGAATGCATTTTGTAATGTGGTGCAGAATTTTCGAGGGAATAAGAAAACACACAACTATGAAGAGATTGTGGAAGAGCTACTAATGAGTCTGCAAAATCTTGAATGTAGAATGAGTATCAAGATTCACTATTTACACAGCCATTTGGGCTTTTTTCCAGAGAACCTTGGGGATGTGAGCGAGGAACAAGGGAAGCGTTTTCATCAGAACATTAAAACAATGGAAGAATGGTATCAAGGCCGGTGGGACTCACATATGATGGCTGACTATTGCTGGAGCTTGATGAGAGACAACCCAGAAGCTGTACATCACAGATCAGCCAAGAAAAGAAAGTTCAAATAACTGCCATTTGTCATTCATCTGTGTGCCATACATACTGTATGTGTTTTTATATTTTGTAGTTTAATTCTGTAAGTATATTTGATTTGCTCTACATAGACTTTGTAATCTTTGTTATTCCTTGATTAAAAATATACAATTTAGTATCGAAAATCATGTGTTTTTATCATAAAAGATTAGGAGTAATTTTCATCAAAAATTGAAAATATCTCGAAATCCTGATGTGATAGCCAAAAACAGAGTTCATATTCGTAATCAGCAGTCATAATGGACTTAAAATATGTTTTAAAACCTTTTGCTAGAAAAATTGCGTTGACCAGTGTAATGCTACTAATTAAAATAGTTATATTTATTATTCAATTATGACAATTAATTTTAATAAATAATATTTATGATTATTATTATTATTACTTTTTATTTTTGTTATTAATTATGCAAAACATAATTAGCAATCTATTTTCGATTGTATCTTATATTCTCTATTCATACTGTTAAAGGAGTAGTAGTAGTAGTACAACCCTGGCAAAAATTATGGAATGACCGGCCTTGGAGGATGTTCATTCAGTTGTTTAATTTTATAGAAAAAAAAGAAGATCACAGACATGGCACAAAACTAAAGTCATTTCAAATGACAACTTTCTGGCTTTATGAAACACTAAAAGAAATCAAGAACAAAAAATGTGGTAGCCAGTAATGGTTACTTTTTTTAACCAAGCATAGAGGAAAAATTATGGAATCACTCAATTCTGAGGAAAAAAATTATGGAATCACTCAATTCTGAGGAAAAAATTACGGAATCATGAAAAACAAAAAACAAAAAAAACACTCCAAAACAAGTACTTTGTTGCACCACCTCTGGCTTTTATCACAGCTTGCAGTCACTGAGGCATGGACTTAATGAGTGTCAAACAGTACTCTTCTTCAATCTGGCTCCAACTTTCTCTGGTTGCTGTTGCCAGATCAGCTTTGCAGGTTGGAGCCTTGTCATGTACCATTTTCTTCAACTTCCACCAAAGATTTTCAATTGGATTGAGATCCGGACTATTTGCAGGCCATGACATTGACCTTATGTCTTTTTTCAAGGAATGTTTTCACAGTTTTTGCTCTATGGCAGGATGCATTATCATCTTTAAAAATGATTTCAGCATCCTCAAACATCCAGTCAATTGATGGGATAAGAAAAGTGTCCAAATATTCACAAAAACTTGTGTCTTTATGGAAGATGTAATGACAGCCATCTCTCCAGTGCCTTTTCCTGATATGCAGCCCCATATCATCAATGACTGTGGAAATTTGCATGTTCTCTTCAGGCAGGCATCTTTATAAATCTCTTTGGAACGGCACTAAACAAAAGCTCCAGCATCATCACCTTGCCCAATGCAGATTCGTGATTCATCACTGAATATGACTTTCATCCAGTCATCCACAGTCCAAGATTGCTTTTCCTTGGCCCATTGTAACCTTTCTTTTTTCTGTTTAGGTGTTAATGATGGCTTTCGTTTAGCTTTTCTGTATATAAATCCCATTTCCTTTAGGCGATTTCTTACAGTTCGGTCACAGACGTTGACTCCAGTTTCCACCCATTCGTTCCTCATTTGTTTTGTTGTGCAATTCCTGTTTTGGAGACATATTGCTTTAAGTTTCCGGTCTTGACGCTTTGATGTCTTCTTTGGTCTACCAGTATGTTTGCCTTTAACAACCTTTCCATGTTGTTTGTATTTGGCCCAGATTTTAGACACAGCTGACTGTGAACAGCCAACATCTTTTGCAACATTGCGTGATGATTTACCCTTTTTTAGAAGTTTGATAATCCTCTCCTTTGTTTCATTTGACATCTCTTGTGTTGGAGCCATTATTCATGTCAGTCCACTTGGTGCAACAGCTCTCCAAGGTGTGATCACTCATTTTTAGATGCAGACTAACGAGCGGATCTAATTTGATGCAGGTGTTATTTTGGGGTATGAAAATTTACAGGGTGATTCCATAATTTTTTCCTCAGAATAGAGTGATTCCATAATTTTTCCCCTATGCTTGGTTAAAAAAAGTAACCATTACTGACTACCACATTTTTTGTTCTTGATTTATTTTAGTGTTTCTTAAAGCCAGAAAGCTGCCATTTGAAATGACTTTAGTTTTGTGCCATGTCTGTGATCTGCTTTTTTTCTATAAAATTAAACAACTGAATGAACATCCTCCAAGGTCGGTGATTCCATAATTTTTGCCAGGGGTTGTAGTAGTACTCCTACTACTTTTCCTATGCCGACTACTACTACTACTGTAGAGATGGGTGAACCAGAACAGTAATGTTCGGTGTCCGTACTGAACACCAGTATGTCCATGTTGCTGTTTTAGTTCGGCCCCCATGACACTGCATGAAATACCTGGTGTTCTGGGGGCTGAACTAGAACAGTAACATGGACGTCCTGATGTTCAGTATGGACACCGAACTTTACTGTTCTGGTTCATCCATAAAAGGAAGTATTTATTTTCCATAACAGTTAAATCATTACCATCTGTCAGGCAACAGCAGTTCCCACCCTGTCAAATGACAGTGTCAGCCCATAGCTGTGATAGAAGGTAAAAAGTTTACCTTAGGTCACTGGCATCATTTGATGGGACTATTGCTCCCATCAGCCTACTCATGCTGCCACTAATAACAGCGACAGCAGGTGGCTGCTGATGGGAGTGTTCATCAGTCAGCGCCTGTGCAATAAATAAATAATTTTAAAAAATAACAGCATGGGTTATCCTGTATTTTGTCATCTTTGGTTATCAAGAATAGAGGGGTCCCCATTCTGCTTCTTTAATTATTTAAATAAATAATAAAAAAAAACAGCGTGAGGTCCCACCCAGTGTTGACAACCAGCAAAGCTAAAGCAGATAATTCAGGAATGGTATTCTCAGGCTGTTAAGGGTCCATGGACAGGTGAGTGATATGGTTGTTTATTATTTTTCTTCTTTTCATGGGCATGGATGGATTAGGTGTAAATGTGAGTATATTGTTGGTTATTATTTTCTGTTTTTTATAGGTGAAATGGGCTTCAATGAAATAGGCGTAACAGTGAGTATAAGTGTGCTTTTTATTTTTATTTCAAATGAAGGAGTGTAAGTTGGGCAAAGCACCAGAATTGGCGCATCTAATGAATGCGCCTTTACTGGGGCGGCTGTAGGCTGCTATTTTTAGACTGGGGGGGCAAATATCCATTGCTCCTTACCAGTCTGAGAATACCAGCTCCCGGCTCTTGGCTTTAGCTTGCCTGGTTGTCAAAAATGGGAGAGACCCCACACCATTCTTAAAAATAATTTATTTAAATAATTAAAAAGAAATGGTGTGGGGACCCTTCTATTCTTGATAACCAACCATGATAAAGCTGATAGCTGAAAGTTTCAGCCCACAGCTGTAAGTTTTACCTGTGCAGTTGATCAAAAATAGAAGCGACCACATGTCTTTTTTTATTAATTTATTTATTTATAGAGTGCAGGCATCGGCTGATGAATACTTCCATTAATGGTGCCTGCTCTCACAGTTATCAATGACAACAGGCATAGGCTAATGGGAGGAGTACTCTCCAATTAGCTGCATATGACCAAAGGTAACCTTTTTACTGCTGGTCACAGCTGCTGGCTCATATTGTTATCTGGCAGTGTGAGAACCTGAGATCTCTGACCAGCGGTAATGAACTTACCGCCAATCAGAGCCACATGGGAAACACCCATCATTTGGAGTGCCAAACCCAAGCAGTAACACAGACTTCCTGAAGAAGTCTGTGTTTGGGGTCCATGCAGGAACACTAAGTGTTTGGTTCAGACGTCGAACTTTAGTGTTCGGGTTCTATAATTATTAGTATTACTACTATTACTTGTGAGTTTTAATATCAAATAAAAAAATGAAAATAGAATACAAAGTACAAAAGGAAAGAATAGAGAATGAATGACAGAGTGGAAAAGAAAATACTTATTGCATGATTATTGCAATTCTATCTTTATTGTAATGAATTATTAATAACACTATTAGTATTACTACTATTACTACTGGGTTTTATTATCAAACAAAAATATAAAAAGCAGTGAAAATAAAAAGTAGCTAATAGAAAAACTAAGAATATAGAACACTGGGGAAAAGATAATGATTCATACTTATTGTTTGATTACTGTCATTGTTCTTTTATTATAATTTATAATTTATAATAGTTTTTATTGTGACTATTATGAAAATTATAAATGCGCAGTAATAAACTCATTAATTTTAAAATATTATTCCAGCTGCTAATTTACAAAATTAGATTAATTTGAGATTTCACAGCAAGACATCTGGCAAAAAAAAAATTCAATCATCCCTACTGTGTGATATCATACAATATGTAGTGTTATTTACAGTCACAAGGTGTATTTTCTTTCCTCGGGGAGATTGTGGGTTATCACCTGAGAGTTGCTGTGGCAGACTGGCAATCATTATGAATAATCAACCATACTGACACATTGGTCTCTGCTCACTAGAGCTTATGATCTAATTGTCTTTCTGTAGGAAGTACACAAATACCACTGGGATTCTACCAATGTCTCCAGCAAGTCATTCTTACAGTGATTGTCCGTAACCTCTGAGCCACCTCATTTTCAATGAAGCAAAGTTAATTAAAGAAGACATTTAAAACAGATCTGCTTCATTTTACTTAAAATTATACTGGAAAAAAAAGATCTTGTTGTGTCCAGTCAATTACATGAGTCACAGGTTAACTCATGGCGTCTCGACTGTTAAGTGTTAACTACCGAACATCATAACCAACACTATACCTGCAGCGCTAATCATTTAACATTAACCTAAGAAGCTGGCCAAGACAAATAAACTATTAATCAGTAATGGGGCTCTTCATAAAATTATTTTATAGGTACCTATGGAAGACAAGCAGACTTAGCTCCATATTCTTCTTTGTAAGACAGATTTATACTTAGGACTGCCTAAGGGTGTACTTACGACTCATGATGTCTGGGAACCTTGGTCAGGGGTTTCTAGGGGACACCGACAGATGGCATATTTAAGCAAGCATGGCAACTTGAGTGTCATAAAAAATGTTTAGCATGATGAAAGTCAGATTAAGGTTGGTCGAGTAGTCAAGTTCCATCTGTCATCACTAGGATCATCAGCCCCCTATATAAACGTCAGAAACTTCATCAGCCCCTATATAAACCAAATAAAAGATAGGTGACTAATAGAGATGAGCGCATCTGCCTAGATTTGAATTCAGCAGAACAGTAAAATTTTTAAAGACATAGGAATTTCATTGGCTTTGCAGTTATTTAATGCAAATCAAATGTTTCTTATAATGCTTTGAGGTGTACACAGATCCCAGATAATAAAAAATATGGGGTGAAAAAAACCCTCACCTCACCATGCTCCATACGTGCTCCCACATCTTCGTCTACGATCTTCACTTTGCTCTTGGACTTCTTGCACTGTCATGAGTTCTAAGGTATACTCAACACCAAAAGACTGTTACATAGTGGAAACCGTAGAAGAAGATGATCAAAGAAGCACTGAAAATCTGATGACAGGTTGTGAAAGCAGGAGAGGTAAGCACTGAAGTATTTAATTTTTACGATATGCTTGCTACAATTCAGAAAAATGAATGTGCAGTTCGCAAAAGATTTGAATACAGGCAAATAAGAATTTTTGTAAAATTTGATGTGAAAGTATTTCTTCTCCACTCATGACTAGAGATGAACAGAATGAGTTTGAGTAGAATTTCCCCAAATTCTGGTTTTAATATGATTTCTAACATTTTGAGATTTGATGTGTGGTTCACAAAAATTAAAATTTGCCTCTCACAATTTCCCATACTACTGAAACATCAAAGAGAGGGCTACAGTGAGCCTCCCCATAATGCCCTATGACATATGTACTGTACTACCTTATGGCCAATACCTGGGTCATCATACTTCAGCGGGTCCCAGTGGAGCACAGTTTGCATTCAGTCAGTTTCCATCTCCAAGTCACCAAGTAAGCTTCTCTCTTTTCTGTTAAGTGTAAGCTGTTATGGTCAGCAGGGTCCTCTCTTTATCCCCATGTGTAATATCCTGTCATGTGCCTGAATCCTAGAGCCTGTGCTCTGTTGTTGAATTTTCTATCCGCTGAGCCACAGCAGTTACACCTTTTCTCCCGGTGTTTATTGTCGGTTATCCTTGCTTTCATCTTTTATGGTTACAGGTCTTATCATTTATTTTTTTCCATCCCAAAAGCTTTTTGGGTGCAGCTATCTATGCTTTTCCCCTGCGGGTATTTCCTGCTGGAAAAATTTAAAATTTGGATGGCCATCCATACTGAAGGTGTGTATGCCAGTTAGTAAAAGACCAGCCAGGGTTTAACCATCTGCTGATTATGCTTTTCACTCTGCACCTATCTTTTGTTTCTTGTTTAGGAAGTAAGTGGCATACTCTCTATCGTTACGTATTTTATCTTCCAATTTTTTATTTTGTGGTTCGTTTTAACTCACTCTGGGATTTCTTTCTCAGCACTTCTTCCATTCTGTAGGTAAACTGAACTCCACGTTCCTCCTAAAGACCCAGTGGCCAGAGTACAGTGCTCAGTGGCCTTTCAGGCAGCATAGGTCGAGTCCAACCTGACACTGTTTAGTCTGTTGTTAGGGCTATTCCAGCCCATGTAGGAACCACTAGGGACTGTGGTATCAGAATCTCTGGTTTGTACAGGAACCAGCAGGGTCAGTTGCATTTTTTTGTGTTTTACCTATTTTCCAGTGTGAGTTGTTACAATCATAACAATTTCATAACAGGTTCATGATCGAACCCCCAAAAAACAGGATTAGGAAATATTCGTTGATGGGGCTATTGACAGTAATGATGCAGAAAGAGTAGCAGTGTGCTCTGTCGCACATCATTTTTGGCCTTATATGCCTAATAGAGGCAAGCACCAAGACATAGTAGACTGCATCTTGCTGCCAGCTTCAACTTGGAGTATGCGGCCTAAAATTAGGCCTGACCAAGCACTTTGTGACTCTTCCTGAGACATTACTGTTTATGTCCTCATCGGCATACACCAGTATCCTATTTTGTGGGGGTCAGACATAAGCCACGATGGAGCTAATGAACATAGGTTAAAACACAATGTGAACCTTGCCTAACCTCCACTTAATATTTATTTGTTGGCCCATAATCAGGATAGGTCATGAATGCAATAACCTCGAGAACTTCTTTAGATTTTATCCAGATGAAGCTTTGAAAATTCCTTAGAGACTGAAGGTACTGACTTGATTTCAGCTCTTGGATGTTGAGAAGTTTTCTTACCAGTGGAAATAATTGCTTCTCCTGATCAACTGCCTCCATCTTACTAGACTGTATGGATAGATTCTGTTCATAGTGTGTTACTGGGGTAATCTTCCAGGGCTCATTTTGTTTCTTTGTGTACAGTAGATGAAGCTGATGGCAATCAAGGACAGCAATTCTCCTGATAAGCCAGCCAAAGAAAAGATCTTTCCAGAGCTGAATTTGATAATATTGATGGGATACAGAGCAGGATGAATGAAATTGATTGTACCCATGGGGTGTTCTCGGCACCAGCTGAGAATAAACACATTTAGCAGAATATAATTTTTTTTCTACAAAAATATATTTATTTTTGACACAGTTTTTACATGATAAAGTCTCTGCAGTATAGCTGTGCTGCAAACTGTGACATCGACATCTTCACATTTATGTTATTTAGTGTATGAAAGAAAAGAAATGAGGTTAGTGCAATCCCTTGACGTTCGGATTGTACTGATAGAACGGATGTATAATAAAATAGAGCATCAATGTTTTAGGTTTATTTAAGTTATATTAGATTTTGTCACTGTGAATACATGACATATTGAAATAAATGTGATTACATGGTCTCTTCAATTGGAAAAACGTATCTTTAGAAGTGGTAGAACTATAAATACATACAACTGGGTGTCAGCGTCTGCAGTGATAAGGTACTATGGAGAGATATCGTATGATTTGAAACCATGATAGGAAAAGGTGATGTGGTCCGTGGGCTACTGCGCCGTGATATTTGCACTATATAGACATCTACATGTTCCATACGTGATTGTACTGCTGTCTTACTGACATATCTACATATGACCTGTACCAGGGACATACCCTGCCTTGGCCTTTTTGTTTATGGGTATTATCTTGATACCATCTTTTGGCCCCGTTGAGTCCGATTGTTTGACATAATATGCCTTTTATATATTTTACCAAATAAAGTTGTTATTGTTGGATTCCATGACTGCTTAGTAGTTGTCCATTTTTGCTTAGTTTGTTGCAGTTATCCATATATCCATGCATAGGTGGTAGATGGGCAGACTTATTCTTACATCTTATGCTTATTGTGATGATTAACACTCTCTACTACTGATTATGTTCATCAGAATTTGGTTCTCTTTCCAACAATGAAGTTATTTTTGAAGGGCAAGCATTTTCCAAATAATGAGACTCTGATTTCCGAAGTCACAACATGGCTTTCGGAGCAACATCTCGACTTCTATGAGCGAGGTGTTTACAGTTGCTTAAAGAGATGGTGGACACGTATGTCCCGAGGTGGCACCTATGTAGAGAAGGACTAATAACTTTAACTGTGCCAGGTTTCATTGCTCTCAGTCCACCGGATGAGGGTCAGGGGAACTCTTTAAAGAATGCCTCTCGTATATATATATATATATATATATATATATATATATATATATATATGTATATTCATTTTGGTATTGTGTTCTGTGGATGTGTGCCCTTATCACACACATTTACAGGTGTATGGCACTTTACTTTGACAGCTATTCATATTCAGCTTGTTGCCCATAACTGATAATCATGAGGACACCTTTCTGTTGGGAGCCTGTCATTAGAATCATGCTACCCAAACCTATTGATACCATGTATGTATTACTCTGAAACACTGCGGCATTTTAGAGAAAACAAAGTTTAAAAAGCCAACCATTGACTACAGGGAGAGACCAAGCTAGTTCGATGATGTTCCCTATCTGGTTCTCCTTGTCTTGCTACAATTGATTGATAAATATCTCTGATGAGCATTCATTGGAAAGATCTGCCACTTAACTGGATCAAAGTAGGGAAAATCTGGCCAGCAACATCATGGGACTAGTCAAGTCTCTCCCTTTAGTCCCCTAATGGCTTTTTAAACTCTGTTTTCTCTGAAACATAGTGTCAATTCAGAGAAAGATATACCTGACTGCAAAGACTCAACAGGCTCTGATTGATGTTTGTGCTTCCGGAATCATGAATCTGATGCTCTTTAAAATTATATATATTAGAATGTTATCTGTAGCTATATTTCAAAACATCTAAAGATAATTTTTGGGAAGTGTACTGTCTCTTTAATACTTATTGTATAGGTATTCAGAATAGTTTTTGCCTAACCATATGGCTTACTTGGGTATATTGTATTCTTTCTTCTTGAATGACATTTTATTAGTTTTTGTCTTCTGCTGAATCCAACTAACCACATAGATGTTACACAAATTCAGAAATATAATTGAAAATTACATAACTTTGCATTCTTTGAATTGATAATATATGTTTAAGAAGGATATAATGTGAAATTGAAATGTATTTGTGCTAAAAAAAATCTGTTAATAATGGAAATTGACATGGGAAATAGCAAAATATCAATGCTTCCAATGTTGATTTTCCATGTTCTTCTGACAGCACAGTGCCAGTCCAGCACAAAACTATTAGAAGATGTATTGCTAGGAAAATCTATGGCTGATGTGCATACTTGGTTAGGAAAGTGAGATGCATTTTTTTCTATTTTGTAGAAACTAATTAGTTGCCTTTCCCTAAAGAACAGAGTGGCTACATAAAAAAAGAAAAGGCAGGACTCACTAGGATATTGATTAGCTCTCTAACCATGCAATAGAAAGTGTATAGTGTGGGTGTGAATTTGAAAGCCAAAACCATTGAAGCACTACTAATCACACTCAGGTCTGCTGCTCTCCAGCACATGTCATTACTAGTGTTGAGCATTCCGATGCTGCAAGTATCGGGTATCGGCCGATACTTGCTGTATCGGAATTCCGATACCGGGATTCCGATACTCTTGTGGTATCGGATATCGGGTATCGCAACAACATTAATGTTAAAATGTGTAAAAGAGAGAATTAAAATAAAAAATATCGCTATACTCACCTGTCCGACGCAGCCGGGACTTCAGCGAGGGAACCGGCAGCGTTGTTTGTTTAAAATTCGCGCTATTACTTGGTTACGTGAATTCCCGGCTTGTGATTGGTCAGGTCGGCCATGTTGCCGGGACGCGGACCAATCACAGCAAGCCGTGACGAAATTACGTCACGGCTTGCTGTGATTGGTCCGCGTCCCGGCAATATGGCCGCCCTGACCAATCACAAGCCGTGACGTCACGGGAGGCTGGACACGCGCCCATTTTAAAATGAGCGCGTCCAGCCTCCCTGCTTGTGATTGGTTGACCGCGGCGCAACCAATCACAAGCCGTGACGTCACGGGAGGCTGGACACGCGCTCATTTTAAAATGGGCGCGTGTCCAGCCTCCCGTGACGTCACGGCTTGTGATTGGTTGTGCCGCGGTCAACCAATCACAAGCCGGGAGGCTGGACGCGCTCATTTTAAAATGGGCGCGTGTCCAGCCTCCCGTGACGTCACGGCTTGTGATTGGTTGCGCCGCGGTCAACCAATCACAAGCCGGGAGGCTGGACGCGCTCATTTTAAAATGGGCGCGTGTCCAGCCTCCCGTGACGTCACGGCTTGTGATTGGTCAGGGCGGCCATATTGCCGGGACGCGGACCAATCACAGCAAGCCGTGACGTAATTTCGTCACGGCTTGCTGTGATTGGTCCGCGTCCCGGCAACATGGCCGACCTGACCAATCACAAGCCGGGAATTCACGTAACCAAGTAATAGCGCGAATTTTAAACAAACAACGCTGCCGGTTCCCTCGCTGAAGTCCCGGCTGCGTCGGACAGGTGAGTATAGCGATATTTTTTATTTTAATTCTTTCTTTTACACATTTATATGGTTCCCAGGGCCTGAAGGAGAGTTTCCTCTCCTTCAGACCCTGGGAACCATCAGGAATACCGTCCGATACTTGAGTCCCATTGACTTGTATTGGTATCGGGTATCGGTATCGGATTGGATCCGATACTTTGCCGGTATCGGCCGATACTTTCCGATACCGATACTTTCAAGTATCGGACGGTATCGCTCAACACTAGTCATTACTCTTCAGTGAGGAAAATAGACTGAAAATATATCTCACACTAAGCCTGCTCTAAGCTATTGTTGGGGTGTGTTCTTCTTTTCCCAGTGTGTTACTGCTTGCTTATGATTGGTCAGCTTCACTCCCTCAGTGAAATCTCTCTGATAATGCCCAATTGGAAAATATAATTAACTGTTTGAGTGCCAAATATTTTGTTTGCTAAAATATCCGTAACAGGGGGGCAAAAATGTACAAAAAAATGTTTAATTCTGCTCTACAACCACCCTTACATTGTGTGTCCAGTTTAACATGAAAAGTTATGGAGAAAGGGTCTCTTTAATGAATGTTTATTATTATAATTATTATTTATTTATATAGCACCAATAATTCCATGGTGCTGTATGTGAGAAAGGGGCTACATACAGAGTTAAAGATATCGTTTACAGTAAACAAATTTACAATGACAGACTGGTACAGAGGGGAGAGGACCCTGTCCTTGTTGGCTTACATTCTATGGGATAATGGGGAAGAGACAGAAGGTTGGGGGTGCGGCAGCTCTTGTGGTGGTGAGGCGGCATGTTGTGAATTCCGCTCTTGGGCTCCCTCCGGTGGTTGTAAGTGGCACTTTTGTGAGTTCTGCTCTTGGGCTCCCTCCCTTTTAATACTGACCGCACAGCATTCTGTCCTGTTCTATCTATCTAGCTAGATTGGCCACCTTTGCTACATCCTAGTTTCATTCTGTGTATGTCATTTCCCTCTCCACTCACAGTCAATATTTGTGGGGGGCTGTCTGTCCTTTGGGAATTTTCTCTGAGGCAAGATAGCTTTCCTGTTTCTATCTTTAGGGGTAGTTAGTCCTCCGGCTGTGACGAGGTGTCTAGGGAGTGACAGGAGCATCCCACGGCTACTTCTAGTGTTGTGTTAAGCTCAGGAAATGCGGTCAGTACAGGTACCAACTCCTCCAGAGCACGTCCCATGTTGCTCCTAAACCACCAGTTCATAACAGTACAACTGGCCAAAAATGAATTAAATGCATCTCAAAAGAAGGAAAAAAGAAAAATTCTGAGCCATTTTTTTTCTGTAGTCTGTTTTGTCTTTTTTTCCTCTTAATCTCTGGGTGGTTCAGGATTTTGGCGCTGGCATGGATGTTCAGGGTTTGTTTTCTCGTGTGGATCAACTTGCTGCAAGAGTACAGAGTATCCAAAATTATGTTGTCCAGACTCCGGCTTTAGAGCCTAAAATTCCTACTCCTGATTTGTTTTTTGGGGACAGATCCAAGTTTTTGAACTTTAAAAATAACTGCAAATTGTTTTTTGCTTTGAAACCCTGTTCCTCTGGTGATCCCATTCAGCAGGTTAAAATCGTCATCTCTCTGCTGCGTGGTGACCCTCAGGACTGGGCATTGAATCAGGGAATCCAGCATTGCTTAATGTAGACGCATTTTTTCAAGAGCTCGGATTATTGTATGACGAACCTAATTCTGTGGATCATGCAGAAAAAACCTTGTTGGCCCTATGTCAGGGTCAGGAAGCGGCAGAATTATACTGCCAGAAATTTAGAAAATGGTCTGTGCTCACTAAATGGAATGAGGATGCTCTGGCAGCAATTTTCAGAAAGGGTCTTTCTGAAGCCCTTAAAGATGTTATGGTGGGGTTCCCCACGCCTGCTGGTTTGAGCGAATCTATGTCTCTAGCCATTCAGATTGATCGGCGCCTGCACGAGCGCAGAGTTGTGCACCATATGGCAGTGTCCTCTGAGTGGAGTCCTGAGCCTATGCAATGTGATAGGATTTTGACAGAACGGCAGGGATTCAGACGTCAGAATGGGCTGTGTTTTTACTGTGGTGATTCTGCTCATGTTATTTCTGATTGCCCTAAGCGTACTAAGAGGGTCGCTAGGTCTGTTACCATCAGTACTGTACAGCCTAAATTTCTCTTATCTGTGACCCTGATTTGCTCATTATCATCCTTTTCTGTCATGGCATTTGTGGATTCAGGTGCTGCCCTGAACTTAATGGACTTGGAATTCGCCAGGCGCTGTGGTTTTTCCTTGCAGCCTTTGCAGAGCCCTATTCCTTTGAGGGGGATTGATGCTACACTATTGGCCAAGAATAAACCTCAGTATTGGACTCAGCTGACCATGTGCATGGCTCCAGCACATCAGGAAGATTGCCATTTTCTGGTGTTGCATAACTTGCATAATGTTGTTGTACTGGGTTTTCCATGGTTACAGGAACATAATCCGGTGCTGGATTGGAAATCTATGTCTGTGACTAGTTGGGGTTGTCAAGGGGTACATTGTGGCGTTCCTTTGATGTAAATTTCCTCTTCCCCCTCTTCTGAAGTCCCTGAGTTTTTGTCGGATTTCCAGGATGTATTTGATGAGCCCAAGTCCAGTTCCCTTCCTCCACATAGGGACTGTGATTGTGCTATGAACTTGATTCCTGGCTGTAAGTTCCCTAAGGGCCGACTTTTCAATCTGTCTGTGCCAGAGCATGCCGCCATGCGGAGTTATGTCAAGGAGTCTTTGGAGAAGGGGCATATTCGGCCGTCCTCGTCACCATTGGGAGCGGGATTCTTTTTTGTTGCCAAGAAGGATGGCTCCTTGAGACCCTGTATTGATTAACGCCTTCTTAATAAGATCACGGTCAAATTCCAATACCCTTTACCTTTGCTTTCTGATTTGTTTGCTCGGATTAAGGGGGCTAGTTGGTTTACTAAGATTGACCTTCGAGTGGCATATAATCTTGTTCGTATTAAACAGGGTGACGAATGGAAAACTGCATTTAATACGCCCGAAGGCCATTTTGAATACGTTGTGATGCCTTTCGGGCTTTCTAATGCTCCTTCTGTATTTCAGTCCTTCATGCATGATATTTTCCGCAATTATCTTGATAAATTCATGATTGTGTATTTGGATGATATTTTGATTTTTTCCAATGATTGGGAGTCTCATGTGAAGCAGGTCAGGATGGTATTCCAGATCCTTCGTGATAATGCTTTATTTGTGAAGGGGTCTAAGTGCCTATTTGGAGTTCAAAAGGTCTCTTTTTTGGGTTTTATTTTTTCTCCCTCGTCTATAGAAATGGATCCTGTTAAGGTCCAAGCCATTCATGACTGGATTCAACCCACATCGGTGAGGGGCCTTCAGAAATTTTTGGGCTTTGCTAATTTTTATCGCCGTTTCATTGCCAACTTTTCCAGTGTGGTTAAGCCCCTGACTGATTTGACGAAGAAAGGCGCTGATGTGACGAATTGGTCCTCTGCGGCTGTTGAGGCCTTTCAGGAGCTTAAACGCCGATTTACTTCTGCCCCTGTGTTGCGTCAGCCGGATGTTTCTATTCCTTTTCAGGTTGAGGTTGACGCTTCTGAGATTGGGGCAGGGGCCGTTTTGTCTCAGAGGAATTCTGATGGTTCTTTGATGAAACCATGTGCTTTTTTTTTCCAGAAAGTTTTCGCCTGCGGATCGCAATTATGACGTTGGCAATCGGGAGTTGTTGGCTATGAAGTGGGCATTTGAGGAGTGGCGACATTGGCTTGAGGGAGCCAAGCACCACGTTGTGGTCTTGACCAATCATAAAAATCTGATTTACCTCGAGTCGGCCAAGCGGCTGAACCCTAGACAGGCTCGATGGTCCCTGTTTTTCTCCCGTTTTGATTTTGTGGTCTCGTATCTTCCGGGATCTAAGAATGTTAAGGCTGATGCCCTCTCTAGGAGTTTTTTGCCTGATTCTCCTGGAGTCCTTGAGCCGGTTGGCATTCTTAAAGAAGGGGTGATTCTTTCTGCCATCTCCCCTGATTTGCGGGGGGTGCTTCAGGAATTTCAGGCTGATAAACCTGACCGCTGTCCAGTGGGGAAGCTGTTTGTTCCTGATAGATGGACTAGTAAGGTAATTTCTGAGGTTCATTGTTCAGTGTTGGCTGGTCATCCTGGGATTTTTGGTACCAGAGATTTGGTTGCTAGGTCCTTTTGGTGGCCTTCCTTGTCGCGGGATGTGCATTCTTTTGTGCAGTCCTGTGGGACTTGTGCCCGGGCCAAGCCTTGCTGTTCCCACGCTAGTGGGTTGCTTTTGCCTTTGCCGGTCCTTGAGAGGCCCTGGATGCATATTTCCATGGATTTTATTTTGGATCTTCCTGTTTCCCAGAAGATGTCTGTTATCTGGGTGGTTTGTGACCGGTTCTCTAAATTGGTCCATTTGGTACCTTTGCCTAAATTGCCTTCCTCCTCTGACTTGGTTCCATTGTTTTTTCAGCATGTGGTTCGTTTGCATGGCATTCCGGAGAATATTGTGTCTGACAGAGGTTCCCAGTTTGTTTCTAGGTTTTGGCGGGTCTTTTGTGCTAGGATGGGCATTGATTTGTCTTTTTCTTCGGCGTTCCATCCTCAGACAAATGGCCAAACTGAGCGAACTAATCAGACCTTGGAAACCTATTTGAGATGCTTTGTGTCTGCTGATCAGGATGATTGGGTGGCTTTCTTGCCGTTGGCCGAGTTTGCCCTTAATAATCGGGCTAGTTCGGCTACTTTGGTTTTGCCTTTCTTTTGTAATTTTGGTTTTCATCCTCGTTTTTCTTTGGGGCAGGTTGATTCTTCTGATTGTCCTGGTGTGGATTCTGTGGTGGACAGGTTACAGCAGATTTGGACTCATGTGGTAGACAATTTGACGTTGTCTCAGGAAAAGGCTCAACGTTTTGCTAACCGCCGTCGGCGTGTTGGCCCCCGGCTTCGGGTGGGGGATTTAGTCTGGTTATCTTCTCGTCATGTTCCTATGAAGGTTTCTTCCCCTAAGTTCAAACCTCGGTTTATTGGTCCCTATAAGATTTCTGAGATTATCAATCTGGTATCTTTTTGTTTGGCCCTTCCAGCCTCTTTTGCCATCCATAATGTTTTCCATAGATCTTTGTTGCGGAGATATGTGGTGCCCATTGTTCCCTCTGTGGATCCTCCTGCCCCGGTGTTGGTTGATGGGGAGTTGGAATATGTGGTGGAGAAAATTTTGGATTCTCGTTTTTTGAGGCGGAGGCTTCAGTATCTTGTCAAGTGGAAGGGTTATGGCCAGGAGGATAATTCTTGGGTTGTTGCCTCCGATGTCCATGCCGCCGATTTGGTTTGTGCCTTTCACTTGGCTCGTCCTGATCATCCTGGGGGCTCTGGTGTGGGTTCGGTGACCCCTCCTCAAGGGGGGAGGTACTGTTGTGAATTCCGCTCTTGGGCTCCCTCCGGTGGTTGTAAGTGGCACTTTTGTGAGTTCTGCTCTTGGGCTCCCTCCGGTGGATTTAAGTGGAACTGCTGCTCCTTGGATTTAGCAGTCAGCAGCTGCTTCCACTGATCGTCTATTCTGGCTCAGCTATTTATCCTGGCTCTATCCTTCAGCTAGTGCCAGTTGTCAATGGTTCCTTCTTGGATTCACATCTTACTTGGATTTCCCTGATATTCTGAACAGTTCAGCAAAGATAAGTCCTTGCTTTGTTCTTTTGCTTTCCACTTGTTGTGGACTTAATCGTTCAGCACATTCTATGTTTTTTTTTCTAGTCCAGCTTGTCAGTATGGATTTATTCAGTTAAGCTGGAAGCTCTGGGAAGCAGATTTACCCTCCGCACCTTTAGTCAGGTGTGGAGATTTTTGTAAACTCTGTGGTGGATTTTTATAAATTTTAATACTGACCGCACAGCATTCTGTCCTGTTCTATCTATCTAGCTAGATTGGCCACCTTTGCTACATCCTAGTTTCATTCTGTGTATGTCATTTCCCTCTCCACTCACAGTCAATATTTGTGGTGGGCTGTCTGTCCTTTGGGAATTTTCTCTGAGGCAAGATAGCTTTCCTGTTTCTATCTTTAGGGGTAGTTAGTCCTCCGGCTGTGATGAGGTGTCTAGGGAGTGACAGGAACATCCCATGGCTACTTCTAGTGTTGTGTTAAGCTCAGGAACTGCGGTCAGTACAGGTACCACCTCCTCCAGAGCACGTCCCATGTTGCTCCTAAACCACCAGTTCATAACAGCGGCAGGTCTGGTGGTGATGGCGTGGCAGCTCTGGTGGTGGTGAGGTGGCAGAATGGTTATTGCAGGCTATAGGCTTTCCTGAAGAGATGGGTTTTCAGGTTCCATCTGAAGGATCCGAGGGTGGTGGATAATCGAACGTATTGAGGCGTGGAATTACAGAGGATGGGGATATTCAGGAGAATTCTTGGAGGCAGTTGTGTGAGGAACGAATAAGTGTGGAAGAGAGTAGGAGGTCTTGGGAGGATCGAAGATTATGTGAGGGAAAAGAGTGGGAGAATAGTTCAGAGATATAGGGAGGGGATAGGTTGTGGATGGCTTTGTAGATCAGTGTTAGTAATTTGAACTGTATTCGTTGGGGAATTGGGAGCCAGTGGACGGATTTGCAGAGGGGTGGAGCAGGGGAGTAGAGAGGAGAGAGGTGGATTAGCCAGGCAGCAGAGTTGAGGACAGACTGGAGTGGTGCAAGAGAGTTGGCGGGGAGGTCACAGAGGAGGGTGTTGCAGTAATCGAAGTGGGAGATGATGAGGGCATGCACAAAAGTTTTAGTAGATTGTGGGTTGAGGAAGGGATGAATCCTGGCAATATTTTTGAGTTGGAGGTGACAGGAGGTGGCAAGGGTTTCGATGTGCGGTTTGAATGACAAGGCAGAGTCGAGAGTTACCCCGAGGCAGCGGATATGTACTTACAGTATGCATCATATGTATGTTGATGTCTCTAAGGTGTCAAATATATTTCTTTATCTCCTCATTTTTAATTTTTGGCCATTTTCTTTCAGTTAAAAGGAAATAGTACAAATGACTGCTACTTGGAAATAGACAATAATTAAGAACCCTTGGTGGTTTGAAATGCATGCCATGTACATGCATTTTTAACTACCTTATCTCCATCCTCATATTTCCCTCTTATGATGATGATGGACTTAAACCTTTTCCCTGAATAAAAGTGCATTATTTATCTTTTTCTGGGGATGCTGGATCACAACTTTATTATTCCTTAATTAATGTGGGAATGTTATCTATGTTCACATTCACTGAAAGCAACCATTTGTCTTAAAAAAAAAGCAGAGGAATTGAAACACAGAGAATATTATTAAATTGTAGAACTTTACAATTATCTATCAGAAAAAAGTTGTGAGGTCATTTTCACATCAAAGTAAATTCCATAAAAATGAAATCTGAGCATCATTGGTACAATTGTGTTTTTTTTCACCATTTCACCATACCCTTTATGCCATTTATTAGAACATTATAAGGTAAATTTAATGGTGACATTAAAGCTGCAATTATCCCACAGAAATTAAGCTCTCATACAGTCCTGCTTATCGTTATTGGCACCCATGAAGTTTAAATACATAATGTGGAATATCTCCTGAAAAAATAAATCAAGTGAAACAGTATTTTGTATAACACACTCATGTTAAATATAAAAGAGGAAATGATAAACAATAATTTTAAACAAAAAGCAATGGGAGGGAAAATAGAAAAACGTAAATCTTCTTTTGATGCTTGTATTAGTATCCTTTACATTAAATTAGTATGGAAACACATTTAACTCACCTGTGGGAAATCACAAATCAGAATCACTTGTTATTGATTGTTTGTGCCCATGTGCCATGAATTAGCCAATAAATGATGACTTCACAATGGTGAAGACTAAAGGAGCTGTCTGAGGACATCAGAACTGCTATTAATAGCAAACACAAGACCTCCAAAGGGTATGAGGCCATTTTCAAAGACCTTGGTCTCCCAGTTTCAACAGTGTGCAATGTTATTAAGAAGTTTGCATGGAAACATCAAGAACCTCCCTGGACATGGTGGAAAGAGGAAAATTGACAAGAATTTTTCTTTTAAGGTTTGTGCAATTGATAGAAAAATACCATGTCAAACATGCAAAGACCTGAAGGCCAATCTAGAACAGTCTAGGATCATGGTTTCAACAAGTACCATACACCGCACACTAAACCAAGCATAGCTTTATGGGCGAAGGCCAAGTAAGGATCCATTGCTGAAGAAGAGACATAAAAAGGAACAAATGATCTTTGTAAAAGAGTGCACCTTGACAAACCACAATCCTTCTGGGAAAATGTTCTGAGGACAGATGAAATGAAAATAGAGCTTTTTACCAATTCCATGCAACAGTTTATTTACAGATAGCACAATGAAGCTTATAAGGAAAAGAGCACCCTACCAACAGTTAAGCATGGTGGAGGATCCATAATGCTGTGGGGTTGCTTTGCTGCGTCTGGTACTGGAGGACTATATCACAGGAATCATGAAATCAGATAATTATTGAGAGATTTTAGAGCGAAACGTCCAACACAGTGTAAGAAAACTTTGAGTCAAAGATCATGGGTCCTCCAGCAAGAGAATGACCCAAAGCACACTTCCAAAACTATGCAGGAATGGATTAAATCTGCCATTGGGAAAAAAAAACATGAAAAACATTCAAGAGCTTAAGCAAACGGCAAAGGAAGAGTGGGAGAAAATACCAGCTGAGACATGCAAGAAGCTTATAGATGGCTACAAGAAATGCTTGGAGGCAGTAGTCAGTACGAAAGGGTGTGCAACCAAGTATTAATTAGGGGGGTTTTTATTGCTGCACATGATGGTTATTCTGTTTCTTCTTTGAAACTGCAATTTGTCAATTGAAAAACAATGTTTTATTGTTGTATTACTTTGGACCACTAATTAAAAAATCCTGTTGATAAAGCTTTGGTACATTTTACATTTATTTCTGAAGATATTGTACACTCTGTGAAAAAATAAAGGTGTGCTAATAATGGTGACCACCACAGTATGTCTGAGATTTGGAAAGAAAATGATAAAGTTTGTTATTTATTTAAAAAAATATAAAGTGAAAATAAAGTGGCAGGAAGGAGTAAGCTACTGTGTTTAGTTTCTATCCTAAAATATGGATTTGCTAGCTTTTCTAAAGGATAAAGCAAAATCAAAACAAGTATATTTTATATAAAAAATTGGCTGAGCAAGGATAATGTTGACATATCCAGATATTAATCATTGAAACATGTTTTCTTTGTAATACAGGATGAATACAATTTCCTCTTTGTAGGGGATACATATATACATGCTGTGTACATTAACAAGCTGTACTTCAGTCTGCATGCAAAGCTTTCAGTAACAATGTACCTGTCACTGTAATACAATCCCATTCTTCACAAATTCTCCTTATTTGTCTGAATATTGTTATATGAAAAATAATTTATATTTGTGATGACTTGTAATATTGTTTTGCTGCCATATACAGCCGTTTTTTTTTTACTTGCATAAATATACATTTTTAAATTTATCTAACACCTATATCATTACTTAAATTCCAAAGCAAAACTTATTGATGACCTTTCACACTGCCCACCAATAAAAGATTAGTGCCAGTATGAAACCTGTTACCCCCCAACAATCAAATGTTATGAGCATCCAAAGTCGTTAAAATTAGTGAAACTAAGAAACTAGTGCATGCTGTGATATTTTTCACATGCAGATTCGTTCAGTGAAAAATAATCGGCTATAAACTCCTGGCACCTTTTGACATCAGTGCTTGGCACTGGCGCTTAGTTCTCAGGCTCAGCTCAGTTTCTCCTGGATTCACTGCTGAGCAGTTGCTTCATGCCACCGCTCAGCCATGCAATCCAGATGTATTAGAGGTGGAGAACATCGTGGGACATATGGATTATCGTCAGACAGATAAGGAATATTCAGTTTTATTAATTTTAATATTACAGTTATAAATAGGTGAAAGAGGGTGGATAGTGTTTATTTCAAATAAAGGAGTCTGTGCTTCTATTTAAAAACACTTTTCTCTGTGTCTGTGTTTTTATTACATTTGACAATGGGGTTAGCAATGGCGGTGTGTTATAGATCTCTCTCCATTACTAACCTGTAGGCTTGATGTCAGCTGACATTACAAAGCTGACATCAACCCCACAAATATTACCTCAGTTGCACCACACCAGGTCAAGTGAGAAGAGCCGTGATCTAGAATTGTAATTATTTTTTACATCATCATGCTACTCTTCAATTTGAATTAGTTTTTCTTATAAATATATTCACTGCTCAAAAAAATAAAGGAAACACTCAAATAACACATCCTAGATCTGAATGAATGAAATATTCTCATTAAATACTTTGTTCTTTACAAAGTTGAATGTGCTGACAACAAAATCACACAAAAATCATAAATAGAAATCAAATTTATTAATCAATGGAGGCCTGAATTTGGAGTCACATACAAAATTAAAGTGAAATGTAATATCCTTAAAACAAGTCAAAATGATGCTCAGTATTGTGTGTGGCCTTTATGTGCCTGTATGACCTCCCTACAGTACAACGCCTGAGCATGCTCCTGATGAGGCGGCGGATGGTCTCCTGAGGGATCTCCTCCCAGTTCTGAACTAAAGCATCCACCACCTCCTGGACAGTTTGTGATGCAATGTGACCTTGGTGGATGATGCAAGACATGATGTTCCAGATGTGGTCAATCGGATTCAGGTCTGGGGAATGGGCGGGCCAGCCCATACCTTCAATGCCTTCATCTTGCAGGAACAGCTGACACACTCCAACCACATGAGGTCTGGCATTGTCCTGCATTAGGAGGAACCCAGAGCCAACCGCACCAGCATATAGTCTCAAAAGGGGTCTGAGGATTTCATCTCAGTACCTAATGGCAGTCAGGCTACCTCTGGCGAGCACATGGAGGGCTGTGCAGCCCTCCAAAGAAATGCTACCCCACACCATTACTGACCCACTGCCAAACCGGTCATACTGAAGGATGTTGCAGGCAGCAGATCGCTCTCCACGGCATCTCCAGACTCTGTCACATCTGTCACATGTGCTCAGTGTGAGCCTGCTTTCATCTGTGAAGAGCACAGGACGCCAGTGGTGAATTTTCCAATCCTGGTGTTCTGTGGCAAATGCCAAGCATTCTGCATGGTGTTGGGCTGACATCTGTGGATGTCGGGCACTCAGACCATCCTCATGGAGTCTGTTTCTAACCGTTTGTGCAAACACATGCACATTTGTAGCCTGCTGGAGGTCATTTTGCAGGACTGTGGCAGTGCTCTTCCTATTCTTCCTTGCACAAACGCTGAGGTAGCAGTCCTGCTGCTGGGTTTTTGCCCTCCTACGGCCCCCTCCACATCTCTGGGTGTACTGGCCTGTCTCCTGGTAGTGCCTCCAGCCTCTGGACACTACGCTGACAGACACAGCAAACCTTCTTGCCACAGCTCACATTGATGTGCCATCTTGGATGAGCTGCACTACCTGAGCCACTTGTGTGGGTTATAGAGCCCATCTCATGCTACCATGGGTGTGAAAGCACAACCAACATTCAAAAGTGACCAAAATATCAGCCAGAAAGCATTGTTACTGAGATGTGGTCTGTGGTCCCCACCTGCAGAAACACTCCTTTATTGAGTGTGTCTTGGTAATTGCCAATAAATTCCATCTATTGTCTATCCCATTTTCACAACAGCACGTGAAATCGATTGTCAAACATTGTTGCTTCCTAATTGGAAATTTGATTTCACAGAAGTTTGATTTACTTGGAGTTATATTATGTTGCTTAAGTGTTTCCTTTATTTTTTTTTTGAGCAGTGTATATAAATATATTAGTTATTTTTTACTTTTTGTGCATTTCTCTTCGCTATTGTAATTTTAGAAAATACTGAGTTAATACTAGTGTTCACATGTAACTGGATTTGAAAACCATTTACGAAAAATCTAAAAGCATTATTGTTCTTTACAAACAATATACAGAAAAGCTATTACATGTATAACTGAAGGATTTAAAAAACCCAATATTTTATACTGTCTAGTTTTCATCACAATACGTTTTTACAAATGTGATTGAATGAGAAATTTTAAAAGAAAGGAAAGATAACATATTTCACAAATCGCTCAATGTAAAGGAGATAAAAAAAAACAAAGTCAAACTTCATAGCCTGAGGTGCTTTAAATGAAGAATCTGAGTGTGTATTATGGATTGGGCTCCCAATTTGGCAATACCATTTTTGAAACAGAAGTAGCTGCTCTTTGCTAATTGTGTACCACAGAATCTCTATTAAAAAGTACAGTAAATGGGTGGCGTTATTTTTTTTTAAGTCGCTTTCCCTTTTTATCTTGTGGCATTAGTTGCTGTTTTTGTTGCCAAATTTTCAAAATGGCCCATACGATTCATGAATTTGGCACATAGTAAAAAAAATATATTTTTTCTGTCTGGAACTGTTTTTTTGCAACTTTTTGGCAAAATGGCGCAAAATACTGGAATACTCAAAAGTACACCAGGGGGAACTGAAGTGGAGTTACATCAAATTTTTCAGCTTGTGAAAAAACTGCCTTTGATGATTAGTCAAAAACATCTGGAGTTCCTAAACTCTTCCCACAATGTAGGAAAATAAAAACAAACGAACAGATGAGCACATATACAGTAATATAGACTTCCAAAATGGCACAAATAGAATAAAGAATTTGGTGCAAATAAAAAAAGGTACAAAATGCACAAAACTAGATAGAAAATAAGCACAAAGGCACTGATGAATTGGGGCCACGGTTCCTAAAACTAGGTAAAGTAAAATTCACAAGACTGACATTCATCTCCAAGTTTATTGATTGGACAGTTTTTTTGGTCACTTTATTAATGAACTATTTGGGCACTTTATGTTATTTAATTAAAAAAGCAGGACATCAACTGTAACAAAAGTGTCCCTGGACCTAATAGAAAGAAATGATCACTGATCACGTAACTTTGTTTCTTTCCCTATGATTTTGAATTGGGGTGGGCAGATCGAACCATGAAGGATTGCTTCTCAGTGGAATTTCTTAAAAGTCGAGGTTCCACACAAAATCGAACACTTTGAGATTCGATTTGTGATTCGCAATCAAAATTTTAAAAATCTTTCTCAACTTCATTTCCTACACTGCTGAACCATTATTGGGCTAAAGTCTTTTCCTGTGGCCATGCGAGCTTCCCCATAATGCTCTGCAGCTTCGACATACCTTGAATACATTGCAATTATTCATGCTTTGTAAATTCATGATCAGTATTTGGGACTTCAGAGTTCAGCTATTCCCAATGCAGCACAGTCAGGCGCAGGGTTGGCACTTTTTCAACAGAGTCACTATCCATCTCCAGATAAGTGGAGCACAGGGAAGGACACATCATTGGTGCAATGTGGGCAATTGCACAGGAGGCCAAGAGGTAAGGGGGCCAGTACTACCTCCAAAACAGGTGGAATTGTGCATTATGATGAGCAAAAGGTCTGCAAAAGGGCCCTTATATTGTTCTTGAATGAGGGCCCTCTTTTGGCATGTGCGGAGTATACATATCATATTGAAATCTCTTTGTCTCTCACTCTCTCTTTATCATTCACTCTTTCTCTTTCTTTTACTCTCATTTTCTATCTTTTTTTCTGTTTTTTGTCTTACTCTTTCCTATTTCTCTCACTGTCTCTCTCTCTCTCTCTCTTTCTCCTTTTTGCTTTCATTGTTAGTCAATCTGTTTCTCGGTCTCTTAGATCTGGTCATCTCCAGTTCTGAGTAGAGATGAGTGAATCAATTTGAGGCAAATTGAAGTCACTTGAAATTTTTTGTTGTTAGCTTCATGCATTTTGCCAAAATAGTGTTGGTGACATCAGATAGCTACTTCACTGTGGAAGCCCTGCTTTCGAGTAGAGATGGAGGTAGAGGACCTTGTGTATTTTGGAAATGTAGAGGAGCGGAAGCTGCATGGAGATCTGGACTGGGGCTACGGCACAGAGACAGGTGAGCAGCCAAGAATTTTTTTTTCTTTCTATGTTTATTATGCTCTAGGGTAAAAAAAAATGCCACCGTAAAATAAAGCACATTTTATTGGCATCAAGCAAATTGTAGGCAAATCCAAATCGAATTTCCTTCCCAATCTCGAGTGAACCGTCAAATTCAAATGTCAGTAGATTCACTCATCACTAGTTTTGATATAAAACAATAACTACACCTTTGGCCATATGCCATATATCAACACATAGCATTATTTACATGTCTGTGCATTTAGGTAGTTAAGCTATAAAGATTTTCAATAAAGGTACAGGAAATGCATACATACGAATAGACAGATTAAGCTTGAAATTGATGAATAACTCAATGTTTCCTTCCATATTTCAGATTGCAATCGCCCTGTAGTATCAGTTCGATCCTTCTATTGTGTCCTAAAATTTATACTCCTCAGATGATTATTTTCTCAATTAGATTTTAATTAGAAAAGTGATTAAAATTATATTCTTTGACTGAAAAAATAATCTGAATTAGAGAACATAGAAATGCTTTTTTTTCTTTAGGTGACTCATCAGATTTAAAATTTAAAGCCACATTGATCTTAGCTATGAGTTCTCTATCATGCAATGCTCCAAAATCAATAATCAATAACACTAGCAGGTATGTGCCTAAATTGACCTTATGTAATTGAAAAAATGAAAAAAAAGCCTAAAACTTTGCTCTTTTTAATGCTATAGTTCTTTGCGAATTCTGCGAGTTCTGTGGATGCTGAGATGCTGAATGGATGCAATCAATTAGACAAAATCAATAATCTGAGTAAGTCACTAGTAAGTTGACTAATATTGTAATAAAATGGAAACTTATAGAAAATTATAGAATTCCTTCAAAGCATTAATGTGGTTTTCTCACATTGCTCTCAAGACCCACCATAAAGAACTGATTTTTCCAAGGAAATCTAAGACCACCTAGACATTTTCCTAAAATGAATACTGTAGGAGAAATGTATTATTAACCCCTTACCTACGTAGGACGTTGGACGAATGGGTCATGTTGTCCTTGGAGATCTTGGGTTAGAAAATCCTTTGGTACTAAAAAGGTTACCAACCCTTTCTATGCTAGTTAAAAACTTGCAGCATCATGTAACAGCTGTTCCTGACTTGTTAATTTCCTCTCTCAAACTAACCTGGCCAGACCTTCTCTTCCTCAAGCGTAAAAGTTTACTTCCTAGCTCCTTAGGGTTGCTGTGCTGAGTTGGAGATTGTCCATACTGCTGGAAAATGGTGCATGCTTTCCTTATTGGCCTATATAACCACTCAACAGCAGCAGGGAATTCCACAAATTTTTCCTGTGTCCATTAATCTGAAAAGACCTGCTTTTTGAAAAAGCTGTCACACAAAATGTGCGTCAAAGGGGCCAGCATGGATGCATGGTCACAACCTGAACACATGCAGAGATTGCCTATTTGTTAGGGAACCCCACATGTATTCAGGTTGGCTAGCAGCCGCAAATCATGCAGCTGTGGTGACACAAACATAATCTACAAGCATGCCCAAGATACTCAGAGAGCAACCGAGCATGCTTGGAAATCTCGAGTAACAAGCACACTCGCTCATCACTAGTACCCACCGCACTGAATGACCTGATGTCAATCCGTGTAGCCAGAGACACCAGGCTCCATGAGCGTTACAAGGAGGTGACCCATGTGAGAAGACCTTAACACCTGGCACCCACCTTTCAAAAGTCGGTCTTACAGAGAGCCTCAGCCTCGGCAATCTCCCCAGAGTCTAAGCTAGTTGACCAGGTGACGATGGCCAAGCATTAAAAATTAGAAAAAACTTGGCACTCAAGAAGAACTTTGGTGTAAAGAGCAAAATCCTTTAATGTGCATCCACAAAGATATAAGTTTGAACATTTTCGGTCCACATCCGGACTAATTTTACTGGTATAGTAGGTAAAGCGTCTCTCTGAGCGACTTCCGCCACATTCCATGTGTGCTGACAGGTCTCCCATTGCATCCAGGCCAGTTGAATAATCTAGTTGGAACCAACACTGACCCCATACTCGCTTTACCTACTATACCTGTAAAATCATTCTGATGAAGGTCCGGATGTTGCCCGAAAATGTTCAAACTTATATCTTTGTGGATGCACATTAAAGGTTTTTATTCTTTACCTCAAAGTTCTTCTTGAGTGCCAAGTTTTTTCTAATTTTGGATTCCTGGGCTGGATACCCTACTTGAGCACCTATAGTGATTATTAGTATGAGTGCCATGTTGCTTCTTTTTCATTTTCGATGACCAAGCAT